>NC_142251.1:7879009-8190438 GCF_052056855.1 Sturnus vulgaris | reverse complement strand
TGTGAAGAGGCTGCCTGTGCAAATTTGAGGTGGGGAAAGAGGGGAAAAATGGACCCCCACCAAAAAACTTGTAAACGCTTCTATAAAATCTGTATGTCATTCCTGGTGAGATTTAGATTAAATAAATCTATCTCTGGTCATTCATGAAACATGAAATAATCACAGGGTTGTGCCATTTCTAGCCATCTAAATGTAAACAATATATAGAACAGATCAAATGAGACCAATGGGGTTGTGTAAATCATTAGAGGTTTAGTGCAGTAAGATCAAAATGGGGAAAAAAAACTATACAAATATGTGTACTGTGACATCTATGTTCAAATGTGATCAAATACAAAAATGGGGTTATATAAAATGGAGTTTGGCTCCTTGCTTGCTTTACACTACCATCGATAATTTTGTCTTGCGCAAAATCCCAAGATTACGCATGTATATTGCTTTTTATGAAAATTCCACATAGAAGTGTTGGCTAAGGATTACCAGGTGATTTATTGATGTTTTTTAAAAAAATTATAAACTGTTAGGGAAGCCAAGTAATTATGTAGAATCATAGTTTAGAGCTGACTTTTCTAAGGGCTTTGCAATGGTCTGTGCCTCTTGCGTTCATCACCACATTACCACACATATTAATAATCTCTTGGCTCCTTATAAAAAGCTTCTAAGTATAACCTTTGCAGGAAGTGAGATAGACATGTCTGTGTATCTGTCTGTTTTATAATGGGAATGTTGCTGTACTTGTGATGATATAAAAATATATTAGCATTAAAACCACCCTTTTGTAGCTTATAGTATTATATTATGGGAGAAGTGAGATTGTCACTGAGATGAAGTGGGAACTTATATTTAAATCTCTGTTTTGCTTAATTAAAAACTTGAGTTCAACATGGTCTTTGGAGGCATATTTTTGTCTAATATATCTCTCTCTATATATATTTCTTTTAACATCTAAGATGATCCCATGTCCAGACACATGGAGGGTTAAGTCAGTTATTTGTAGTCTTTTTGTTTGGGAAAAATCTAGTAGCAAAGGTAATTTCAGGATGATGAACATCGACTATTTCAAAGTTATTGCTGTTAGGGCCTGTAGGCACTGTCAGTCTGCTGGACTAGGATGCACAAACTCTCTTCCTTTCTCACACCTCCTTGCCATTAGAGGTTGTTCTCTCTTTGTATGTATGAAGATGCACTTTATGTGCTCAGCCTTCCAGTGTCTTTAATTAATACCAAAGCATTTTGTACTCATCAGCTGGTCTATTCAGGTGGGACTTTTCCTGATCATCTGCAGCCAGCTCCTTGGAGAAATAGATTGGTGATCTTTTAGCTCCTGAAGCAGCCAGAATTGATTGTTTTTATAATTTGTTTTTAACTGCCTAAACTTATTGCAAAATTGTAGTGACAGTAGGGTGCTCTGGGACAGTTTAAGAGGTCATGAAGAGATTACATGTATTTTCATGTTTACCCTTGGCTAGTTGTCTTCAAACCTGCAAATGATTGCTTTCAGCAAGTCCTGTGTGCTGGGACATCTTCAGTCTCATTATCCCCATGGTCCTGTACCTACCTTGCTTTCTTTCCTGATGCCGTATGGCCTGTTTCCTTGGTCATCCCATCCCTGTGCACCCTATCTGACACATGTCCAAGCTAAAGTGTTTTCTCTGTTTAACAGCATTTTAAGATTTTCTGAAAGACAAGACAAGTGGGGGGAAAGTAGGCTTGCAGTCTCTCTGGGATGTAGAGTTTGGGAAACACGTTGTAAAGGAGACTTGGACCAATTATCTTCCCTCAGCTTTTTCCCCCCTAAAATTAAAGAATCCCAGTACCCTCAACTATTCCCCATAGGATTAATGTCCCAGACCATGTATCCAGCAAACACCATTATTCTGGACAGTGACTGAAACAAGAATTGTGTGAAAACAAACTGATAGAGTGTGATGTATTTAAAGACATTAAAATATAGACAGGAGCCATTCAAAAGTTACACAGCCATTCTCAATTCCACCATTTCCTGACATCAGATCACTTGACCTGTGCAGGTTTAATATTCTCTCTGTATAAGCTATTTTTTGTGCAATAGGTGCTTATGTTCTTGATTGATGTATAACTCATAAAAGTTTCCATGCCAGTATCAGTATTTATACACAGAGATAACTGTTGCTATGGTTATGTGGTGTCCTGAAAATGTATGGTCTTTTTTTTTCCTATTTATTTTTCAAACAGGGCTTGGTCAAATAAAGTAAATATCTTGCCATAATTTAGGTTTTATGTTTGCTGTAAAACTTGTTAAAAAAAAAAAAGAAAAGAAACATTAGCATTTCACAGCAGAAACACAAAAATTTTACATTACCAGGCAAGTCGACTTTGGCATTTTTCCTTTCAGTCAGTTTGTTTTTCTAATATAAAACTAATATGACATAATGTATAATCTAATTTGGAAATTACAATTTACTTGGAAGGATTATACTGCCAGCCAATACCAACAAAGAAAGAAATTATTCGAGAATGTTTCTTTCCTTCGTAACGTGGTCGATAATTTATTTTTCCTTCAGAAGATTACTTTTTTCTTTACGACATTTCCTGCTGGTGTGATTTGCATTAGGATTAAATAATATGTTCCATGCTTAACTTATGCACCAAAAAAGTGAATTATTCCTCAAATTAAAAAACAAAAAAGGTGCAAATTACTATCTTGTTATGGATTTTACTTTGCTTACTTCGCAGTGAAGGGTGTTGATCATTTTCAGATGGCTTGGCAGTATTTACTTTATTTGTCCTGACAGTATTTACATGAAGGGGCAATTTGAAATGGGTAGATCTGTGTCTTTTATGAATAAAGGCCACTAAGATGGCTTAGGAACAGGGGAAGTTGAAAAATGGGTAATCCAACTGTGGTAATTCCGACTAACACTGAATTATCATGTTGACTGTCTTTAACCACAAAAGTTTAACGTTCATCCAACATGTTGTGTTACAGGGCTGTGGCATTTCTTCAGGAGCTTCCCATGCACAGCAACGTGCTGAGAGTGTATTAAGTTGTATTAAATGTTCCCATATCTGCTGTGGATGCTTCAGAGGGAGCAGCTTTGTTAGCCCTGAGCATGTAAGGAGCACTAGGAAAACGTTCTACTGAGTTCTGCTGGAACAAGTTTGTGCCTGGCACAGCAACTAAAAGCACAGCCTCTACGTTAAATGGAGAAAATTAGACACAATGGAGCCATTTAATGAAGAATTCATAGTCCTGAGCAAAATGTGCTGTGGTCTTAATAAGAGTGCTCCTAAAACAAGAAGTACGTACCCACTTCTGATTTTTACAGTTCAATTACAAGTGAGATCCAACTGTAACATTATTAAGACTAATTTAAAGAGATGTCTTCTGCTGGATTTGGGTGGTATTGGAGTGGAATTTGGAAAATATGGACCCAGTTGTGGCTCTGCCACAAACTTTTAATTTCAGCCTCTGGCAAGTCACTTATCCTTGGCATTCCTCAGTTTCCCATCTCTAAAAGCAGGGTCATGCCATTTTCCCCCATTCTTTCCCTCTTGCCTGTTTAGTCTTGAGTTTCTTTAGGGTAGCTTCTTGCAGTGCATTTCTAATTGTTTTTTACAAGTGTCCTGCACAATGAGACCTTAGTCTCAGTTGGGATCTCTGCTGTAATACAGATAATATTATTGTTGACAGCTGTTGTATCTGTGTAATGTAGTAGCATAAAGCAATAAAGCTTCATCCCCTCCTGGTATTTAAAACTTACAGAACAGTTTTGTTGACTCTTCTTCTTGTTTGCTCTTCAGTGAAGTTAGCTCAAAGCTATTTTCTGGAAGGCTATCTGAGTACTCATGGTAGTAAACCAGGACTTTGAATGAACTCAGGGTACTGCCATCCTGCTGTAAAGATCTACCCTGTGTTGTATTTCCTTATCTTGAAACCTTGAAGATATGCTGATATCATAGCAGGTCATCTACAAAGTAGATAACTGGGATCATAATTTTCTGCAGCTTTTTTTAGTTTTTAAAATTCTTTTTCCTGCTGTGTAAGTTAATCTGTTTTTCTGAAGTTGAAAATTAAACTGTATGAATTTTTAGTTTGTTTACCTTATTCCAGTATGTAGTCTGTTTGTCCTCATTTCCACTGACCTGTTGGATTTGGTGGAAAAACTGATGCCTAGCTGAAAGTCTTAAAAATACCTTAAGAAAACTGCTTGCCAGATTCATGAAAACCTGAAGCTGTGTGAAGGAAAGAGACTCCTAACTTCCCCTGAAAGACCTTCAGCTTGAGCTCAGCTTGAGTACTAGACACTGGGGGATCTAAAGCACAAACGTTTCAGGACAATGTATTTCATAGGCTCTGCCTCTCGTGAAACATCCTAACGTGGCAGGGTTTGCTGTAAGGGCAGGGTGTCTAAGGTGCCTTTGTGTTTAACCCAGCCCTCTCTCCTCCTGCCCCTCTGTCTTAGGCCACAGAGTGTTCAGGAAGCATCAGGACTTGGCTGTGACAGGCACCATGCAAACCTGCCCCTTCCCCAAGGGATCTGGTGTGTAAATAGGTGCAGGAACCACAAACCATCTTGGAATAACTTGAATTCCAGCCAGAATAAGCACAGAAAACACCCTGTTGTTTGGACATAAATATCATTGCCCTTCTACTGTGGTTGCTGGTGTCAAGTTTAGTGCCAAAGTCCAAGGGCAGTTGATATGGCAGCAGCAGACAGAGAAGTTCAGGGCAGGCTGTAAAGATCTGTGTGTTGTTGCTGCTGTTTCCAGCCTTCATTGCCAGACTTGAAGATAGAAAACAACACAGAGATAAGGCAAGAGATCTCATTTTTATTGAGTGAGCTTGGCCTTGAGGATTGTCCACTCCACAGCTTCACCTAAAAGCTGATCTTTGAGAAATTCATGGAGGCTTAATGAAGCTGTGAAATGTATTTGGAAAATGAGTATGGACGTGCTGAAACACCCTCCAGTATATCCCACCATAAAGGATGCGGATCAGGCTCCTTGTGTGGCATTTGAAGACTATAAACATGTTGCCATGATTTGCTATATTTCCTGAGGGTTTACAAAAAAAAGTGGCCTTTTTAGGGGGTTGCCATATTGAGATTGACAATTTGATGTAAACCATGGGCCAGCATAGAATGTTCTGTTTAATGCAATTCTGTGTTTGTCAGCTGTAACCAATTACGCTTTTCATTGTGCTCAGTGACACCGACATGGCTCCTTTTTACCCAGTTGTTGCTAATACCATTTTATACACCTTCCATGGCTGAGCCCTCTTGGAAGCTGTGTTATATGCATAACCTGCTGCTCCTTTCCCCATGTGCTGGCAAAGTGTGAGATACCCAGAGCAGCTTTGAGTTCTAGGGAGCCTTTTGTGTGGCTTGCAGAATGGGGTCTTGAGGAAAGCACCGTGACCTGGAGCTGAATAGCAATGGGATAATAATTTGTGGCTAAAAACTGCAGCTGAGATGTTTCTGGAGGATTGTGCCTGTATATTCAGGCTGCTAATCCTGGTTTGTGACTGCAGTAGGAAGCTAAACTGGAAACAAGTCAAAGCTTTAATATCATCTGGTTTTCCCTCTAACCCATGAACACAAAGGCTGTGAAAACCTTAATCCTCATGGTCCCCAGTGTAGTCCTGCATGGTTTTGCAGTGAAGTCTAGGACCTGAAAGGACCCTGGAGAGGCAGGCATGTGCATGCCTGTGGAGAGAGTTTTCTGGCACAGAACGTTCCTATGGGGTGAGTGTCTTTATACTCAGGGCTGTTTTCTTGCTGTCCTTTTCCCCAAAAAGGTAGTTCTACTATAGGAAAAGTTCAGTAGTTGGTGTGGTTGATTTTCAATGGCTTGTTTGTGAAGCTGTCAGTCAGGAGTCTGGTGACTGGCTCTGTGCAGGTCCCTGTCTGTCAGAGCAGGGCATGGGCAGCTCTGCACCTTCAACACCCATTTAACTCCCACTGCCCTTCCTGTGGAGCTGGGCAGCTTCTCTGGAGGTGGTGGGAGGATCTCCAGGTGTGAGGGCAGCTGAGGCCTGGGCATGCCTCCACAGAGCATCTCAGGGCTTTGATCTCATACCTAGAGGTTGACACCCTGAATGTTCGTCTAATAAAGAATCTTTGGCTGTCTTTGGCTGAGGCTGCATGTGGGTACAAACAGAAGAGGAAAGGTGCAGGGCAAGCAAGCAGGACACTTACAAATACTGTACATCCCCTAACGACCTCATGGATTAGAGGCAGTTTAAGCTCTTTAAACAAATCTCAGTTGTTTTTTTTTTCCTTCAAGTTTTTTTCCTTGAACTTGTGCTAGTCTCCATTTTCTGTTAATTGTACATCCTGGGATAGAGTGCCACAGCTTAACTCCAAGCTGCATTTGAATCATCCGACCTATTTATTTGTGTCTGCTTTTAACCTGACTCCTCTGAATCTTTGAAAGTTTAATTTGATGTTCCTGCTCTAAGAACTCAAATTCTGGTGTTGGAAGAGATTGTGAACAACTGCATCTTGCCTAACCCAAGATTTTCTACAAACAATTCATATTTCATCTTAGGTATCTTTTCCAGCCAGAGGCCTGCTTAGTCATTCTTTATATCAAGACCATTGGCTATTTAACTCTCTTCTCCTTGGGCAAAACAGACATCAGGACCTCAGATCGAGTTCCCAAGGCTCAGAAGCTTTGCATGAAGCAGAAAACTGTCCCACCCAAAAGGAAATGTCCTGGATGTCTTTCCTCTGTTTTCTTTTCCCAGTGTCAGCCAGCAGCCATGCTATAAACTTGATTACATTGCAACCAGAGTTGGAATTACTCCACTTCTTATAGGAGGTCTTGTTGCAGTTCCCCATTTGTCCATAGTCTGTTTGAAAGTTTTATGAGTCAGTGTGTTTGGAGACGCTGCAACTGGAAAGGGGGTACAATTTGGAAAACATTAATTTTGACCTTCAGTTCTACCTGGACAGTGAGTGTGGATTTCCTCAAGGAGCTTGGATGGGTGTCTTCACCCAAACACTGCTGCAGAGAGCCTGGACTATGGGGCAAAGCTGCTACCAGTTCACCCAAGTAATCCTTGGAAGAGCTGGGAAGAAACCAGGTTGCCTTCACACTGCAGCCAGGGCTTTGCTTGTCCTTATAATAAATGAAAATACTTCACTTCTTCATATTGTAAATAAATTATTAAATCCAAGCTTGGAGGGAGGAAGCAGAATAGCACTTTACAAAGTGGTGTTGTTTCCTCTGGGATTGTCTATCAGCTGGCTTCAAACCCAGGATTTAGTTGCAGCTTGTTTAAAAACAGTGTCAGCCTTGCTGCAGTGCCATAAACTTCCAGAAAATTGGAAAGACCCCTCATAGTATGAGCAAGATTTTTTTTTATCTGCTGAGTTTACAGCAAACTCATGCGTTGTCTGGATGAGTGACTCAACGATTGGTTTTAATTTTAATCACTTTCCCAGTAGAAAGTAATTTTTTAGCAAAGTAAATAGCAGGAGAAAAATTGTATTTAAAATTTTCATTTTCCCCCATGAGGCTTTGGTTTTAAAAAGCTGTAAAAACATCCTTTGCTTCCTTTGCTTTTGGCAAGCAAGAACTTAAAGTGGCTGGTTTCTAGAATCATGACATAAGATTTTGGCCAGAATGACATAAAATGACAAAAACCATTAAAACAAAGAACAAATTTCTTTTAATTCAGGCAAAAAACCCAAACCAAACCCCACCCATATTTTCCCTTTTATCCATATTTTAACCATGGAAAATTCTTCAGCTGAGACCCAGACCCACATTGCTGTGGCATGGAGATTCCCACTTTCCCATCATGGACTGTGCTCTTTGAGCCTTGCAGTGCTGGCTGTGAAATGATATTTCAAAGCCATTAATACCAAAACATCAGGGCTGGCTCTACACCCCACAAATGAACCATTTGTTTGAGCCAGGCTGTTTCCCAGGGCAGCCAGCAGCCCTGGATGATGGCAGAGCCTGAGAGGAGCATGGCCATGTCCTCCAGCACAGCTCTCTGGAGTCTTGGGCTCCTGAGCCTGGTGCTGCCTCTGCTCAGTAAAGGCACAACCTCAAAGCTGTTAAATAGTAATAGTCATCTTTGGTCTTCTTTTCTCCTTTTATTTGCTGCTGAGTTTGGCTCCCTTCTCTCTGGGTAGCCCCAGTACAATTCCTTGGCTTTCACACTGGTGTCAGTGAATTAGCTCTTTGTTCTTCCAGGAGAAGAAGTGGATCTCCAGGACTCACAGGGAGCCAGGCCACCATCTGACTTGTGCCTTGGTGCTCCTTCCTGAGGGGTGGCCACGGCTTGTGGTCCCTTGTCAGTATTTGGTGGGCACAAAGCACATCTGTCCTTGTGTGCTGTGGGGAAGGTCCTTCCAATCACTCTGTGTGCCAGGAGAGAGAAGGTGGCAGCAGCAAGGACTGGGCTTCCCTGGAGCAAAGGTGCTGTGAAGTGAGGCATTTCCAGGTGATTTTGGGAGAGGGGCTGCTCCCCACAAAGGTTCAGCAGCTGGGAGGGAGGTGGGTGCTGAGCTGCTGAGGCCAGAGGGAGATTTGGTGCTTGCAACTCTCATTTGAACTTCTTGTGATCTTCACAGAGATCTTCACATACGAGAGCACAGTCTCTGAAAAAATAAGCAGTAAATGCACCAAGGGTGCTGAGGGCTCAGCCTAGCTAGGTGAGGTTTCACCCCCCAGTCTGGGCACTTTGGTTCATGCAGTTCTTCTGGGAGTCTCTAGTTAAATAGATCTTTATAGGAGAACACCACCTCCTGCTTTTTGCTGCCCAAATGTCCTGGAGGTGCCTAAGGAGGTATCTAAGACTGACCCTTTTCTCCAACCAGAGTCTTAATACAGAGTGCCTGGCCCCACAAGCCCTGCAGGCCAGGTGAGGTGTGGCTGGGTGAGATCTGTGCCCTGTGCAGGCATCTCGAGGGGTTCATGGTGCCAGGCTGGAGGTTCACCTGGTGTGTGATGGGACCATGCTCCTCCTCATCTCTGCATGACACTGTGTGCCATCAGCCAGCCAGGCTCTGCTGCTCCCCTCAGGCGGCTGTCACAGGATTTCCAAGTGCTTTTAAGGGAAAAAGGAAGAAAATGTGCATGGAGTTTTACCAAGTGTGACCTGTAACAGACCATTAGCTAAAAGCTAATTTTCCAGATAATGGATGTTGCTTTAAAGATTATTGCTGGAATCTTATGCTTGCCCATAAAAAACATCAAGATTACACTTTATGATGATAATGCTTTGTCTCTCTGAGAGTGCCCTTCATCTCATTTCTACTAGAGCTCTTCAAATGCTCATTTAAGCTTTGAACAATCCTATGAAGCAGATTTTTTTTTAAGCAGCAGATTGACTCAAACTGAAGCATTCTGAAGTATGGACACTTATTTTCAAGACCTGCAAGCAAGCTTGTGGCAGAGTTGGGAGTTGAACTACCCCTTCTTCCACCCTCAGCTGTTAAGAGTGCCAATATAGCCTTTGGATGGTGTAATTTGTAGGAGGAGGGCACTTGGTTGTCCCCCATAAATAAGTCCTGTATTTCTTTCCTGTCATGGTTTATATTTCTCTTCTCCCCTTTCCCACCTACTTCTTTATTCATTTCTTACTATCTTAAAAGAAAAAGAAAGAAAACAGCACACACATAGCAGATTATTCCACTGGGCAAGGAAATCTTGCTCTCTGCAGATTGGCAGCACGGCAGAGGGGATGGGGAGCTTGGATCATAACTGGAGAGACAGAGGAGAAAATCTTTCTGCTGGGAAGGTGAGTGGAACTGTGGCTTCTATTACCACAGGAGGATTCTGAAAGCAGATCCGTCAGGTCTCTGTCAGGTGATGTTTGCCTGCAGTCAGAGGGATGGACCAGAAAAACCTTGCAAAATCCTGTGTTTTTGTGATACTGTTTGTAGGTGTCCAGAAGTGACCAGGTACAACGATATGGGGGAGGTGAGGCTGTGTAAAATGTTACCTCTCTTCTCTGCCAGCAGGGGATGCATTTAAAGGATGGTAGCCTGTTTTTCAAGTGGACGAAGAAAATGATACAGGAGTTTCTAGGGGACCTTTGCTTATTTGATAATCCAAAAAGCAACTGAACACATAAGTGATTGAAACCAGAAGTCAGGGAGAAAAAACAGCAACAAAGGACAAACTTCCTTCCAAATCTTAGCTTGATTTGAAGTTCTGGTTCCTAAGAAGCAACTCTGCCCTGAAAGGCATGGTAGGGATTCATGGGCTCCTATCCTGGTCTCTGCCTTCCCTGCACGGGGTAAACATCTCTCCAGGAGGGAAATGCCTGGTTATTTGTTTGCCTAATGAGACTTGCTCTGAATCATCAGGTTATAGGGACAAAATCAGTTAAAATGGCTAGGTTCATCTGAAATAAACTCATATAGCCTGTGAAAATGGTGGGTCTTTTTTCTCACCCGGGGCATGTGCTCTAGTCCTCTGCCTTTTATATGGAATCCTCTGTTATCCAGGTCAGGAAGCTGAGCCAGCTAAAAACAAATCTCACAGGAAAGAGAAGTTAGCTTGAAGTGTCTTCAGTTCTTGTAGCATCCCATCTTCTGTCTGGCTTCTGTTTTCTTCTAGCAGTCCTGTCTTGGCTCCAATGCTCAGTGCCAGGTGTTTGAGCAAAACACAGCTCTGGTGTGCTCATGGAGACCCCAAAGCATTAGGCCAGCAAAATACTGCCTTCTCCACCTGCCTCTCACCATCTCAGCTGGCAAAAGGATTTAAGTGGCATGATCCTGCTGGGCTGAAATGTCCATATTTACCTAACACACCGGGTTTTCTGATCCCTATTCCAACAATTTAATCACTAAGCTACACTTTACACAGTTTTGGCCCAGCCTCACACAGCTCAAATCCCATCTGAATCTTTCTGCCAGCTGGTGTGACCCCTCTGAAGAACCAGAAGCAGCCTGTGTGAAACCTCAAGGTGCAGGAAAATCAGTAGAGTTTAGGCTTTATCAATCCAGGCCGTTTATTCTTAGCCAAACAGACAGGGAAAACATAGGAAGAAAAAATACAACTGATTGCACCTACAGCTCCTCAGTGACTTGTAAGAGGAAATGGAAAATCTCCAGCTCTGCTTTCGGATTGGCTTCATCCCATTCCTGCCTGGGCTCGGGAGAGCACTGGACTTGGGGAGCAAAGGGGTGACATTGCTCTCTGAGCAATTTCCAGCGTGTCTGGGGCTTGGGTTGGTTTGTTCATAGCAGGGTAAATGTCTGCTTGATGCAAATAAATGTCCCTTGCTGGCTATTAGTAATTTGAGCTGATGGCCTGGAAAAATCCATGGCAAGTGACTGGGCATGGCTGTAACACAAGGACTTATGTGACTGGGTTGGCTGGGACACTCCTGCCATCAGCACCTTGTCCTCACCTTTCTAGTGCAATCCAGTGTTTTCTTTTGGTTTCCTTCTCAAAGCAGCCTTTGAAAGGCCTATCCTGTGGCAGGCAGTGCTGTGAAACACTCTTCTTATCCTTCTTTGGCAAATGCAGTTTGGGTTTGAGTTCTGCCTTAGCTTTACAGAGCCTCACCTCATGCAAGTGAATGTTGGGCAGTGCAGCTTGTGGAACTCATGAAGAAATGTGACCTCATCCTCACTCTCTGCTTTTAAACTTTGTACAGCAGGAGGCAGAAAGCGTGTGTGTGTAATATGCTCTTATGAGCATAAATAATAGACATGAAGGCATCTGTTACATTTTTTTGCAGTATTTTGGTGGCCTACAGGGCTTGAATAAGCGTTGATTTCCTTTTCCCCTGTTTTCTGTTCCATCTCCTAGCAGTGGTTATATTCTTGGGAAAGTGCTTTCCATTTCCTTGATGTCTTTTATCACCCACAGCGCACATGCAAGCAAAATAGCACTAATCAGATGAATAACCAGAGAACAGTGTAAGCCAGGCAATTGAGAAGAAACTTTGCTTATTTGTCAAAGGAGTCACTTCTGTGCCTGTAAAGCTGGAACACTGTTGGAGACTGTCTGAAAATAATGCATGTTAATGAAGCACGGAAATACATGGCAAAATCTGTGTTTCTCTGCAGCACCTGTGATCTATAGAGTGCATAGAACAATCTTTGTTAGCCTCTTAAAACAAACTCCTTATTTGAGAGAAACTCTTCTTTGTTTTTACTAGGTGAGATAAATGCGTTTCTTGTTCAGACACATGGTAGAAATGATTCTTAGCAATCTTTCCCCCCCTTTTTTTTTTTCTAAAAATAAGCTGTGACGCTCAAATCATCTGCCCCCAATTTACTCCTGTGTGACCCTAAGACCCTGATCTGTCAGATCTGTCCACATCTGTGCCCACCACCGAAGAATGTGGCAGATTCAACACAACATATGGCTGAAGCAGTGCATATGATATTCATGGGAAATGGAAGAAGCATCACCATTTCCTTCGTACCAAACACCTCCTTGAGCTATTTGTGCCCTGCACTCACAGAGATTCCAGGGTTTCGCTCTGCTGTGAATTACACTCAGCAATTGAAATTTCAGTGCAACTGTTTGCAGATGCCTTTCTAGGGATTTCTTTAAGACATACTAGTGGCTGAATTTTCCTAGCAAATAAATGAGCTTAGAAACAAGGCATGTTTTCAAGCCGTGACACCATTCCGAGGATGTGGCAAGACCCTTCTGGTTAAGGAATTCATTTTGCATGCTATGAGGTTTAACTTATTTCCCTTTTAATCCTCACTCTCTCTTCTCCACTTCTTTGGATGAGGGGTGGGAAATCCTAGAGACTCAGGCTTCTGCAAAGCTACAGTTCAAGCCAGGATTGAAAAATAACTTAGTGTTGCGTATTTCAAGCCCGGGGTTACCTGACCCTCAACACCAGCTGTGATTTTCAGAGTTTGGCATCACAAAAATGTCAACAGACCTTGAAACTTGTCAGGGCTGCTCTGCTCCCCAGAGTTACCCTCATTAGGGTGTCTGAGCACAGCATAAGCTGTGCCAGCCTTAGGCTAGCACTGTTTGGGGTGAGCTGCATGGCAGGGCAGTGCATTGTCACACCTTCCCACCCACTGCTGGGCCAGGTAATTGCTGCAGGGTCTGAGCCCACCTCAGACACAAGCCAGATCCCAGCCCCAGCCTCTGCACAAAGAGCCAAGGGCAACTCATTTTGGCTCTTGCTCCTCTCCTTTGAAGGACACCCACATTGCTGTTTATTGTCATTCCATTGACACATGGTAGTCTGTTAAAATGCAGGAATTCAAATGTGTTTTTAAACTTGGGGCGCAAGGAAGCCGTGTGCCAGTTTCCCCAGAAGAGCTGACTTAATGTAGTGTAACTGTCTCCACACTAAGGACTGGCACAAATGGAAAGGTGTTGGTTAAAATCCCCTTTACCTCCAATGGAAATCAGTTTATGCTACAGAATTTGTGTAGCCTGAACTCTACAAGAAATGGCCATGAGTCATCAACTGTATAATCCCAGGACAGAGAATTGTTTTGCACTTTTCTTAGGTAAGTTTGGTGTGATTCATGGTTCTCATTTATTCGCCCAATGGGAGAAAAGCCCTGCATAGTTACAATAAATGCCTCAAAATAGAAAAGCATGACTTAACAGTTTATTTTTTCAGTTTTGTTTTTTCTTTTTTTTTTTTCTTTTAGTAAATGAAGAGGAAAGATAGTGCTACCAGGAGAAGTGCAATGAAACAGTGTAAAATCATTTTTCAGTTCTGCAGGCAGCCTCTTACCCAGGAAGAATGCTAATTGCTGCTTAATTGTTCACAAAATAAATATTTTTGTGGATTTTTAGCTGGGAGGGAGTCTGAGAGTGTTACTCTTTCAGTCTCTCATGGTATGGGAAGAGCTGATGGGGACACTTGTGTCCTGTGAGACACATGAATGTGCTTAGTGTTGGAGTGTACAAGCTGATGGTGTTTGACAGATAAAAGCAGACTCAGCCTGCGAGGTGGATGATTTGCACAATTGAAGTCTGAATGTAGGTCTGGCTCTGGATGTTTTCTGTGTCTGATACCAATCCTGAGCAGAGAAATCTGGATGTCTGCTCCCGAGCAGGGCATCTCCACCCACGAGTGAGGGTTGTGATCGTGTTCCCAAGGTTAGTCCCCTCCTAGGAGGGCCCTGGATGGATGTTTTAAGGAAGGCTCAGATGCATTTCCCTGCTTCTCTTCTCCTCAGATGAGATGGGCCCCCGGGCACAGGCTTACAGTGCCCCAGTCCTTACTGCTTTGTTTGTACACTGCTCTCAGGGCAGAGATAATGGGACTGATCCAAAGCCAGCTCCAAAGCAATCACAAGTCTTTCCTTTGTCTTCAGTGGGGTTTGGATCAGGCCCAAAGCTCATAAGCAGTTTTCCACCAAGAGTTCCCGGCACTTATGTCAGTCACTGGCAACAAGGGAAGGGATAAATCCAGCATCGGCTGCTTCAGATGCCAGGCACATTCTGTGTGTGTGTGTGTGTCACAGGGGTGGATATAAACTCACACAGTCCGGCTGGGCTCCTGCTGAACTGCATGACAGCTTGCAAAGGGCAGGCAGCTACAGGGCTGCTTCCAGGACCAACCTCGAAAGATTTCAGTCTGAAAAGAGCTGGGATGTTCTGTGCAGTGCCCAAGAAAACCTTTCTCAGGAGCAGCTGCCTGGGCATGGGGAAGGCTGCCTGGTCAGGCTGAGGAGCAGTGAGGATTTCCTCAGCATCCCTCAAGGCAAGGCAGGGGGAAGGTAAGCATGGGAAAGATGCTTCTGCTCCCACGGGGCTCCCTGTGCTCCCCCAAACCTGTTTGTTTTCTCTGCACAGCATTAAAGCTGCTTTTGGCCTGAGGGTGGGTGGTCAGTGGGGGGCACAAGAGCTCGCCCACACCAGTGGGAGTCTCTCGGCAGCCTCTGGTAGCCTTTGGACGCTGTCCCGGGTGTGTTTTAGGACTGGGTGTTCATTTAACATGAACCTCAGCCAGCCCCAACTGTGTGCGGGAGGAAGAGCCATGGGGGCACATGAGGAGGGAGAGGGGGAGGTGTTTGTCTTAGGAAAAAGGCAAGCAGAAATAGACACCCCTTGTCATTTTTTTTGGCAGGCGAGGGGAGTTTGGGGAGGGCTGGAGGTCAGAGGAGCTCGCTCTTTGCCTGGCTCTCTAGTTGTTTTTTTGGCAACCCAATTGTTTTAATCCCATCCTTTCAGTGGGGGATAGGGGAGCCCTCTTGCCCCTTTCCTGTGCTGAGAGCAGGGCAGGAGCTCCTTTGTCACCTGCAGAGCCTTTTCAGAGCAAGGTGCGGGCAGCTGGGATTTCCTGATGCAAAATGCAGCAGGAAAGCTGGGCTCTCCAGGCCAAGGAATTAATGACACTGTTAGGGGGGAATTTGAGTTTCCACATCACTAAGAAAAGGAACTGGATACCCGAGGCAATAGACCAAAGTCAAGCTATAAAGTAATTACATTTCTCCCTGCGTTTCATGTGTTTGTTTAATTTTAGTGTTTAAAGGGAAAGGTTTCCTGAAAGCACTGTGCCAGCAACTCTAAAAAATAATTGTGTGTCTTTCTTTAACATATATTCTGGCAGGAATGTCCTGCCTATATTTTTTGGCAGAGACTTTTGCTTTATCATTAGTCTTTTGACTATGGTTTTAAGTTAGATTTGAGGTTGATAAGATGGCAAAACCCACCATTTCTGGGTTGTCACCTCCATCTCTCATTCTTTACCTGTAGTATTCTGGAGAACTTTGCTATCCTGTGCTGTGTTAATCCCAGTTCCTCCATCAGCAGGCAAGAGGAGTTCACATAGCCATCTTTTGGCATTGCTGCCTGCCTGGCTGGATTGAGGTGTGAAAAACTGCAGACCTTTAAAACAAATCTTGTGAAGACACCAGGCCAGCACTTTGTTTTGCTCTCTGACCCCGTTTCTGAGTTGAGCCAGTGCTGCACCTGCAGCTGGCTCAGGATGCTGTGGGATGGTCCCTCCTGCAGCCCCTCCCTGTTCCTGAAACACAGTGCTGGGTGTGAAGTGGGGGTACCCCTAATCCCACACAGGAGTCATTTGAAGGGACGGAGAGATTTTCTCTAATACTTACATATTTTTTTTGTGCTCCTTTCTATGAGTGACTTTTCAGTTTTAACAGTCTCTGAGAGGCTGTAGTGCCAGAAGAGCAATGACACTGCAGGACCTCATCTTGCCAAAGTCACAGCTTTGTGAGGGCGTTTTGCAGTGACACACCTTTCTGCCTTGCCCTGCTGAAGCACACCTGGCTGTGGTTCATGTGCCACTTCTGGGAGTTCTTTTCTGTTAGATATTTTAGAAATCCTGTCCTTCTGCCTTTTGACAGAGCTGCTCTTCACAGGGTCATGACAACCACAGCCTGATGCTAGACTTGGAAACATCAGGTTTCCACCTGATTTCCAACACCTCAAATTGCCATTTGGCGCCTGTGAAAGAGGCCCCAGGCCCTGGCAGAAGGAAGGGAATGTGTGCCTGGAGCACCCAGCAGCTGGGGACAGGGCACATTGTCTCTCACTGTGTCATAATGAGAAGCATTTCATCCCCATAGCTTGCAAGGCGAGCAATTCCTACTCTCACATGCAAAACCACTCCTAAATCCCAACCCATGGAATTGCACTGACATGCTGTGCATGTTAACACACCCTTCAGTGAGCTGGGTAGCACAGAGGAGAGGTCAATAAATGGGGAAATAAAAGGAATATAGTAGAACCTGCTCATATGTTCATGCAAGAGTCGCTTATTTCGGGATTTGGTTTTTTTTTCGATTAGAGATATCTTTTATTTGATGCAACAAAGAAAGAGGAGAAAGCATATTCAGGCATATAATGAAATGGAATCATTTCAAAAGCATGTGGCTGAATGGAAAAATGGCACAGCTGTTTTCACACACTCACTGTAAGTGTGTGTAAGCTGAAATTGTGAGTGACTGTGCAGAGCCCTGTGCAGTATGAGATCTAGCCCAAGCCTTATTTACAGTAGCCTAATGTACTTCAGGACAGAGTGAGCTTTTTCATTTCATGGTCAGTTCAGTGTGAGTGGAAAGGTTCACCCCAGCAGCTCGAAAGATGGAAATCCAGTACTCTTAGAGCTGCATGGTTAATTGGGGGTGTTTGGGGATATAAGGAAGATGCTTAATTAATGCAATTGAAATAATTTGATAATATTTAAAGTCAGTCACTTCTCACAGCTAAACCCAAATACCCACAGCTGTGTAGAACCTCTGTGCTGCTGAGAGATGTGTAAAGGTCCCATTCAAGAATGAGATGTGATCATCTAAAACAGGGAACAGAAGTACTTTGTAATGCCAAGTTTGCTGTCACACCTGCTTTTGTGTAGAATGCAGATCATCTTAAAGTGTTCTTGAGTTAAGTGGACTGAACCAGAGCATATTGCTAAAGGTATATCTTTGTATTTCTGGAGTAGTTGCAGATTAGATATTAAACCTTATCCTTAATGTGTTTGTTTGTGTATTCTGCATTGTGCTAGTTTTCCTCCACAAAGTTACTCAGTCTGTTCTGTTGGAAAGTCTGTGGTGTAGTTGTTTTTCTGTTATTATCCAGTAGAAGTTGGCTCCACTGTCATCCCTGGTTTGATAAGGTTCGAGAAAAACAGTTTTCTGAAGCTGTTGAGAGGATGCAATAACATTTTGATGCCTGTCATTTTTTAAGACTTGCAGTTCCCTTCAATCATGTGTTCATTCATGACTCGTGCAGACACAAAGCAGGTGTCCTGTGCAGTAACAAACCCTTCTCCTTTGAGAAGTTTTGGCACTAGGACTGTACACAATAAAACACATGGGCTTTCCATGATAGGGGAGAACTAGGCAGAACTAGGAATAAAACTTGCTGCAGTCATCCTTTAGCAGCACTGGCCGGGAAATGATGTAGTTTCCCCTTACTGGTATGATGTACCCAAAAAGAATCCTCCCTTTTGTCAATAAAGGCTTTTTCCTTTTTGCTTCCCCTTCCGCTTGGTCAATTATCACTGCTTGAAATTTAAGATAATTCCTGATCTCTTGTCTAGACAGTGGGTTTTAATTTTTTGATGTGTAAGGAGTTTTCTGGCCCTTCCTCATGCTGTTTTTCCTGCAGTCACAAGCTTTGTTGTAGTGGTAGGGGAGGTGCATTGATTTGCAGCCAGATTCTCTGAGGCTCTATCTGTGCTGGGTTAGGCTGCAGAGAGCATAGGGGTTGTGTCAAATACATCCCCAAACCAGAGCACCAAGGTGGGACTATTTCAGGAAAGGAGTGGCTGTTCCTCCCACCCAGGCAGGAGAGTCTTGGCAAGACCCTCAGTGACGGCACCAAGTTGTGATTCCCAAGAGCTAAGGGTTGGTCATCCCAGATCCAGCAACATCCTCCAACATCCTCCAGCAATTGCACCTGATGCAGTTTGTGCTTAGATCTCAGTGTTTACTGGACACAAATGCATCCTATCATATCCTGAACATATTTATCCTCCCAGCCCCACTGCATGCTAAAAAATAGGTATTGCCACTTTACAAAGTGTTAGTGATGCCCGTGACTTCAGCAGGAGCTTCTCCAACTGGAATTTCTTTTCTGAAAGCCTCAGCCTCTAAGGTGTGGAATGCAATGAGCAAGTACAGATTTCAGCAACAGAAAGCTAGAAATTCTGCTGCTCAAGGTTGCAAGGAACAGTGATTCTTAAGGGTTAAAAACTTCCTAGATATTGTATAGTTAAAATCACATGAATATTTATGTTATACCCATGATTTTGTGGGGAAATGACTTCCAGCCAGAGGGTCTCTGGATAGCAGCTGTGTGAGAGTTTCAAGAGCAGACCTTGATTTACTGCTGCAGTTCACTACACCTCATGCATACCATCAGCATACTCAAAATTATGGTGTTTTCTAATCTGACTATCTCTGCCCTCTCATTACATCCTCCTGCCATTCTTTTTAGCCTGTCAGCTGTTTCAGTGGGTGTTTGGTGTAGCAGTGAGATGCTTTGCTGTTTGGTTTCCTGGTCTGTTTGGTGGAGAGCCTGGGGTACTCCAGAAATGATAACAGGAACAAGCTGTTTTCCATGAGAAATTAAAGCTGAAATTCAGAAGCCTGGAAACATAAGAATTAAGGCCTTGTCTGTGGCCTTCATCACCTTCCTTGTGCTTATGTTTTATCTATGTTTTTTTTATATATAATTGCCAGACTATCCTGGCTCATTTTTCTGCCCCATCCCAATTCCCTGATGTCATATCAAGCATCCCTATGGGATCCATCTCTCCCCTCAGGTGCTTGTTCCTGTCTTCTCCCTGGTCCTTGCCTCATTTCTCCTGCTTTGCCATCCTGTTGCTTTCCTCTTTGCTTGCTTTGGGCAGTGAGGGATTTGGTGGCAGTCCAGGCCCTGAGATGACAGGGGTGGCTTTTTTGCTCTCTTTTCTGGTGCCTGGAGCCGCAGTCATGTCCAGCAGCCAAGAAAGGAATTATAGCAAGGAAAGTCCTGAGCATTCCCCAGAAGAAGCAAGCCCTAGAAGCCCCAAAATGGAGTGAGATCAAGGCAGGCAGAATTTGTAGAGGTTTTTCTCCCAAAGGCTAATAAATCTTCAGTGGGATGTATTCAAAGGCTTTTCACTTTGCCAAATTTGGATGTAAAAGGCACATCCCTGGTCCCAGGGTGACACCAAATTTCCAGCCCCCTTTCCAGAAGATGGAGGTGTGAGAGCGACTCCAAAAAAATAATTGTTCGAATTTTTATATCGACTAAGCACTTTTCTCTAATCTCGTGTTGGAAAACTGCCAGGCCTCCCCCTCTCCTACTCTCCTTGTGATTTCTTAGCAAACTCTGCTGCAGGCTGACACCTGGCAAAGGAGAATTTCAGCCCCAAAAGTTTTAATGTGGTGAAACAGGGGCTCTGGGTGGCACAGGGTATCTCGACTAACACCCTCCTGCATCCCAGTGCTGTGCTGCACCACATCTCCCACCACCTCAAACTCGTGCTAGAAAATTCATTCCTTGTCACTTTGAGCAGGGTAAATGGGAGATGAAAAAAGCACTTTGCAGTGTTCAGGGAGTATCAGGCATGACTGCAAATGGGAAGACCATGGCAAGTGCTCCCTGCCTGTGCTTCAAGGTAACCCCTGCCAGCGTGCGCCGCCTCCTTGCAAATGCCATACAACATTTTTCACTCTCTGCTGGAGGAAAAAGCTGCCCTAAGAAAAGCAGAATGAGGGCTGATGTTTTGAAAGGTGTCCAAGAGTAACAAAACTCAACTCTCCAGGGCTGAGTTTTGCCTCTTGTGTTTCTCAACTAGGGTGGTTGAATGTGTTACAGACCTATCAGAAATTTTGCTACAAATGCACAAATATTAATCTACAGCCATTTCCTTTGCTTTCTTAAACATGAATGAGGATTTTTGTCTCTTTCTCCCTCCATAAATTGTTCATGGTCAGAGGGGGCATGTTCCGTGTCAAAGTCTTGACCGCCAGGATCAAACAAAAAACCCTTGTGAACTCAGAAGTGGAGACAAATAAATGACTATTACTTTTTTTTTCCCCTTTTGCCTGGAGTTAAACCTTTTCTCTGTCAACAATATTGACTTTGTTCACTTGGAAGGAAACAGAGGGAGAGAGAGAGAGGGAGATTTCTCTAGATGCTGCACAGAAAAAAAACATTTTGGAAGGAGGAATGAAAAAAGACAGAGGTTACAGGAAATGGTAGACATTTTTTGTTGAATTAAACCATTAGGAGTGACCCAAAAACCAACGGGAAAGAAAGGAAACAACTGGATACATTTAGGTCACAAGAACCAGCCAAACGGGGAGCTGAAACCAATTATCATAAATGAATGTTTCTCTTTTATTCATGACCACCGTGTATGCTCCCATGATGCTCTTTGTCTTATTATAAAAACAGATGAAACTATTTCGTTTTGTTCTTATACTTATTAGCTAATGCAACTTTTGGGCAATTTATCAAACACTAACACATGTTGTGATTAATAAGCTCAGAGAATTAATCACAGCTAAAGCCCCTTAAAAAACAGAGGATGTCGGGTCCCTCTTAAATATATGTTTGTGCAGGATTATGTAACTTAAGCAGTGACATCGAGTTTTGATGCATATTCATGCATTTTACACGGAAAGATCCCTGAAACCATATGTTCAGGCAAGCTATAATTACAGTAACTTCCATTTCTGTGAGACTTTGCCCTGCAGCATGGGCAGAGCGAGCCCTGCTTGCCCCAGACGTGGGTGCTGGGGACTGTGCACAGAGCCCACCCTCTTTGTGCCATCAGGAGAGGGGAGCAGCATTTGGGGTTTGGACTGTCACTGTTGGACTTCAAAAGGAAGATGTCACAGTTGCTGTGGACCTCAGAAAAAAACCCCTCTGCTCCTTTTTAGGTCCTTTCCCAGAGGTCTTGCTGCCCCCTTAAATCCAGATACCATTGAGGGGGGCAGGAAAATGCCACTAGACCTGGCCATAGCAGCTCTCAGCATCTTCTTCCCACTAACCCAGTGCAGCCTCTAATGAGCCATAACTGGCTCTTAAGTGTCCCTAACCACTTCAGTGAGGTTAGAATAAATTTCTAAATGGGGAAGAGGAAAGGCAGAGGCAGCCAGCATATCCTGCAGCCTCACTGAGGTGTGAAGAAGCTGGTTTGTGATGTGAGACTCAGCTCCAGGGCTGGAGGAGCCTCCATGGGGGAAGTGGGACAAAAAGAGCTGGAGCTTTACTTGAGGATGGTCTTCTTGATCATGAGACAACCATCAGACATAGAGGGGACTGGGGGAATACTTGTCACTGGAGAATTCGGTGTTGTGGAAACAGATGTTTTGGGAGTTTGGGTGTCCTTTACCATTGGTAGATCTGAGCATCTCCACTGAGGAGGGATGAGGAGAATTGGTCACCTTGGCAGAAGCTGAGTTGCTTATGAATATCTCCCAACAGAAGCATTGAAAAAGTTTGCTTGTGGCCTGGCAGAGGGACACTGTTGAAAGAGTGACATGAAGCTTTTGAGAATATTTGTTCTTCACTGATGTATACACACATGTACCTACTTTTGACTTTGCACCCCAGCTCCAGGCAAGACCAAATATTAACATCCTTGAGTATCACAATGGATGGAAAGTCTATTGTTTGGTTGCTATAAAAATGAAGAAGTGCATCCCTGTTTCTAAGCTCCAAAGTACAGTAATGCAGCTCCCTGAGGCTCCCCGTTAGCAGCCTGTTCTGCTCAGTGAGGTACTTGCTGTGTCAACATCCAGTTGACTTCAGCAGGAACAAAGTGTTTGTTTAAGTACTGTTATTGACTAGGGAGGGACTTAAGCATGTGTTTAAATGCTTTCTAAAACTAAGGCATAAATGCTTGATTCTCATAGCCCTGCAAAATAATGGGGCTGGTCCTCATCCAGGCATAAATTCTACACCGTGCTACAGGAGTAGCTGAATAAAATTCTACAGAACGTGTCAGAGCAGATTTTCATAATGGTCCTAAAATATCTCTCCATCGACTGCAGTGAGATTTAGATCTCAGGCTTTAAAAAAAAGGGAAAAAGGGGAAAGGAAAGTGAAGTTATCCTCTGTGGTCAAGGCATCTGAATAAACTCTTACTCATTAACGGCTGCAAAATGGAACTTATGCAAGCTTATGCAGCTAATTTGTCAAGCATTCAACAAAATATGCAAAAGGATGCTGCCAGGCCTGCTTGTGTGGAACTACTCTGGCATTTAAGAAGAAAGAAACATCCCTAGACAACACCTGCTGGCATTTCCACAAGAAAAAGATCTTTTTCTGTGCCTCTCACATGTTAGCAAATTAAATTTTTTTCCTCCCAACTTAATCCCTGTGAAGTGTATTTATTTATTTTTTTTTTCTAAAATAGACGCATGCCACCAAAACGTTTTTGGTGTGTGTTAACAACATGTTGGCCCTATGGGCTACATTTCTTCTGGGGAAGATAGATGACCTTCTTTTACTTTGAGTTTCCAACCGAGATCGCCAGCAAAAGAAAATTAAAAAGCAGGCTTTTCGTTTTCGTCTTTCGGCAACCCTGATGTGGTTGCCGAGGCATTGCTTAGAAACACAAACATTACAGCACATATGGAAGTCTACTGTCGAGTGGAACTGAGTCCTAAAGCAACATGTTAAATCGGAAAAATTTATGTTCATGCTAAAGCGGCAGTGTGGTAATCGGTTTCAATGGAAGTAAAAGGAATGCATCAGAGATGAAAATGGCTCGCTCCCTTGGATGCAAGTGCAGGAATTCAGACCCATGGTATGGGATAACTGTGTGAAGAGGAAGTTGTTTTTGTTAGTCAGGGCAAATCAGGCTTGTGGCAACGGTACTTCTCTCCTTGTGTATGCATCTGTCTGCATAGAAGCAGCTTTATTTTGGACAATTGTTTAGTGTTAAAAGACCTTTAAGTCCATCAAGTCGCATATGCCCAATTATATACACTCACAATACTAATTTTTCCCCGTTATTTGAATGTAAATGAGGTTGTTTCAGGCTTGCTGAGGGCAATGGAGGCACAAGTCCAAATTTTTGCTTTGCCAAGTCAAGCCATTCAACTCTTTCCAGGGGCCTTATCAGGGTTGCTTCTTTAGGTACCTTTGTATTAGGGAGAAGGGAGATAGGAATGTCCAGGAAGGGGTTCACCACGACTCTTTTAGGATGGTCTCAATAATCTCATGTTGTGCCTTCTTCAATTGATTCAAAAGAGAGCCTGGAAAACTTGCTTGGACAAGGTGTGGTACCTTAAAACAAATAAATCATAGTAAATGCCTCTCCTCTGGAGCCAATGGTTTGCACTCCTGTCCACAAAGAGCTCTTGGCATCTTGATTGCATGTCTGGTTCAGTACCTAAATATCTTCAAAATGCCCAAATCCCCCTAGTTTCTCATATTTATGTCCCTCAGTTTCTTGTTTGTGAACTTGAATGTCCTTACCTAATGAGAATGGTGTAATGCTAAATAATGATGGCTGAGAATTTTTCAGATATTGGGAAGAGTCATGGTTTAAAAATATTTCAGAGACAGAGATTCTAATACTATCAGGAATAAAAAAAAAGGAGGACAGTATTTATTGCTGCTTGAGTTGTGTACTTGTAGTCTCAGCATTTTCTAGTCAATGGGCTAAAGCATTTTTGCAGATTATAATTGCCTTGAAAATTAGTGTTTGCCTTTCTCCATTCCCAAGGAGGGTGCCTGCCTAGACACTCCTGCATTTTGGAGTCAGTTTTGGTGGATCAAGCATGATGGTGGTGGTCAAACATGGTTTTGAGGGTGAAAGGTGTTGGGAAAAGGCACCTGCCCTGCCCTTCACCTGGTCCCATCCCTGAAACGCCATCATCACCAATGCAGTACCACGGGCTGGATAAAGTGCTGAGCTCCAGCTGCTTCTTTTCCCCATGGATATCATAGCCCTGGTTTAGCAGAGCTAAAAACTTGTGCTTGCTGGGTTAGACATGCAGGTAGCCCAGGGCTGGGCTAAGCCCAACTCAGAGGAGCTGCTGGGGCAAAGGCACCAAAGATCTTGAGGGAGGGAAGGAGAGTTTGAGGACCTAGCACACAAATCCTTTGTATCCCACTTTTATCATCCTGCCTGCTGATGGAATAGCTTGCTTTTTAAGTTGTTTATTGTTTCAGGCCTACAACTAATCCTCCAAGAAAGTAATTTCTGTTGCTCATGGCTAATACCTCATCCTGCATTGAGAGTTATATCAAAGAAGGATTGCTGCTTAGTCACTGGCTGCTATTCAGCCAAAGAAAAATCATGAGTTCTGGATTATTGTGATTTTTAAACGTTTTTGCTCTCTTTTTTTAAATTTTTTTTTTTCTTTTCCTTTTTTTTTTTTTTTTTTTTTTTTTTTTTTAATCCAGATGGATATTTAGATGTCATTTTCAATGTTCAATTCCTTGATTTTGCCCAGTTGAGAAAGCCACCTATTTATTTGAAAAATATTTCTGGAAGCCTGAAGATAACCACTTTGCTCCCATGGTTAAAATGTTTTATATAAAACTTGTTATTACCATAGATCAATGGGATATGTACAGAATATGTTACAATGGGGCCTGTGTTAAGGATTTGTCAAGATTTCCATTATAAACCACTATTTTCGAGGGTTTATAACTCAGTCATAAAAATTCATTCCAAACTAAAACTTGGCAAACAAAATGTCAACCCAGGAGAGATTTTCTTTTAGCAGATTTACTTTAATGCTTTAAACTGATTTGTCTATTTTAAAATTATACGAGTGCCCTGTTTTATAGACTTTCTGTGTATACAGGGTGCGTGTGTGCTAATATAACACGCATACCAAGGAAAAAACAACGTTAAAAGCACATTAGCACAGCAAATCAGAGCTCCAAAAAACCCACAAGGTAAAAAATGAGGTTGGATTTGCAGTTTGTGGAATCTTAAGCATTAAGGTGCCAACTTTGAGATAAATCTTCAACTGGAGCATTCAGCTGAGCTGCTGTCCTGTCGTGATGCCACCCAACGTGTGACATCTCCAGGCATCTGAAAAAGCTGCTGTTGAAAATGGGTGGAAATCATGACAGGAAGGTGAGGGGTGGTTATAGAGGATTGAGGACCTTCTCAGAGAAGCTGGTGTGAAAGGGAGCAGATGTTCAGCTCATCTCCCAGCCAGTGATTCTGGGTCCTGGCTGCTCTTGATGGTCACAGGGAAGAGGTGGGTGTGACAATGAGGTGCAAAGATCAGAGGATTAAAGCATAGCTCTCTGTCTTTTCTCTCTGTGGGTAAGGAGCCAGAATCTGGCATCACCATGTAGTAGGTGGCCTGAGCTGTTCATCACGATGAAACACAAATGTCATTCTCAGCTCCTACATTTGTCCTGTGTGCCACACTGCTGGTCCAAGTATTCTTTTCCCAGTGCTCTGCCTTTGGCTGTGATAGAAGAAGTGTGGCTCATCCTGCTCACAGCCCAAAGCCCCGACTTGCAGCAGGGTCTGGTGCAGAGGAGGACATGAGCTGGGCTTGAAAAAACCTAGCCTGAGTCCCTGAGGTTGGACAGGCAGCAGAGAAGCACAAAAGCCTCCAAACAGATGTTGAGGTGTTGGAGAGGAGTTCTAAGGCCTGAGTAAGCTGATTTCTGTCCTTAGACCACAGCAGGGGTCTCAGGTAACCCTGCTCCCAGCCTGTGGGCTTCAGCTGCCTGCCCAAAACCTGGAGATGAATCCAAGCCTCGTTTCTTTGCAGGACTGAGCTTTAGCCAGGGTCAGACCAACTATTGCCTTTCTGGGAGGAGATGTACAAGACTTCAGTTTGGCATCCTTCCCTGGCACACTGACTCCCTTTCTCCTGAAATCTTGGGCTGTGAACTCTTTTTTGCTGATAAGACCGTGGTGTTTGTCATCTCCAAGCATCACTAGGCTGTGTCACACTCTGCTCCAGCAACCCTCTCCTGGGATCTTTTGTGGAGCTTGGTGTTGAGTCCCTCTTGCTCGTGGGTTTTGTTAATTGAGGGCAGAAGTAGCCCATAAATCCAGCGTGCACACGTACACACACTTGTAGGATATTTAGAAAAGCTCTACTCGGAGTATCTTAAATGTGTGTGGGGGGGGGGGTGGGGAGTAAAGAAAAGCAATAAAGAGCCTGCATTATACCACATGTGCAAGCAAAGGGCTGTGGTTAACTCCCTTCAGATAGGTTTAAACCAGGGCCCCTTTGTTACAGCCCCCAGACGACTACTGAAAAGTCGGCATCCATAGTTTTAAATAGGTTAATTTAAAAAATAAATTGTATTAGACACTTTTCCTCCCCCCACCTCTGCAAACCAAATACACAAGTGACACAAATAGGGAAAAATGCAGCTGTTTTTGGCTCTCATGGGTTAGGCAGCTTCTCCTGGCATGCTGGGGACATTGGCTGTGGACAGGAGAGAAGAGCATCATGAATGCCTCTACCTGGCATTCTTTCTGTGCTGGGAGAAATGGATGGTAATTTTGTGGTCAGTGCTCTGGAGAGGGGTGATTTTGAATAGGTTGATGAGCATTTCTTGATGCATATGGGATAAAGAAAGTCTTGACCTAAATAAAGGAGAGGGGAGTACTACAACCTCTGTATCCTTTTTCCTCCCTGCCCTACCTCACCTTCCCTTCACTTAGGAGTGGTGACAAGCTATTGCTTTTTCTACTGCTTATATTGCTGCTGATTATGGGGTCCTCTGCCTGTCCTGATGTGCTTGTGCTACCCCCAGCCCCACTTATCCCCACGGCGTGCCCACAGCCAGCTGTGACACAGTGACACGCAGTGACACACAGCGCCGTGATGGCTGAGCACACAGGAGACTAAGGGACATTAATAAGAATCAGATTGAGAATAAAGTGAGTTGACAACAGAGCTTTGATTTTCCAAAGTGCTTTTTGGATGAAAAATGCTTCTCTCTTTTTTTTTTTTTTTTCTGGATGTTGTTTGGCACAAAGGATGACATTATTTGCATTGGCACCTTTTCCAGATCAGCTCCCAAAACGCTTCCAATCTAGTATTGCTGATTTTTCACTTGTCAAGAAAACAAAACAAACCAGAGTAGAAATGATGGGTTTGGCTTTTGCTTTGTGTGTTGTGAAAAACAAATAAGCAAAACAAATATTTTTCCAAGTTTTTAATGGAAAATCAAATTCCCATGCTTACCAGAGTTGCTAATTAAGCGAGCCAGAAGGAGGACACTACACCCAGGGACATGCAGCATTTCCTCATAGTTGGTCAAACTGCTTATGAGTATAAGAAACGTACCTCAAACATGTCTCTGCATCATTTTATTCATCACTGATGATAAAAATTAAACTATTGGATCAGTGGAAGGGAGATCTCACTTTTCAACTGAACTCTAAGTCAGAAATAAAACAGCTTCTCAGAGAACAATATAGCCACAGTGGAGGGAGCTGGGTCACCTTGTGGTGAATTTAAATGAGTTCTTAATGAAAAGGGGAATAAATTTTTCACACATTCCTTTGCATTAAAGAGGGGTCAGAGTCTAGCATCAAGGTGAGCCTAAACTCAGGAAAGACACAAAGGGAATTCCTGAGCTGCCGACAGAAATGTCTCTCCAGTCTGCCAGGAGCCAAAACGCTACTGCTGGAAAAACAGCAGGCAGGGTGGAAATCTGGGTCCAATGAAGGAGCAGCCAGGGAAGCTGTGGAGTGGGGTCGCAGAGCAGGGAAGATAAACAGCATCCCCCCACCACGGAGGTCAAGCTTATTACAGAGATGAGGCTGGTGGTGGGTGTGAATAGGCTCAGCCAGATGGCAGGGACCAGCAATTCTGTCCCCCATTAATGAAACTTTGCAGCATCCAGTCCTTATTGTAAAGATGTGATGCATCTGAACACTGGCTGTCAGGATTTATTAAAAATGTGTAACCTCAGGCAAGTTACCAAGTTCTCCACGTCTCAGTTTTACTCTCTGTAAAATGGGCTGTTACTCCAAGGGAATTACTGTCAGGATTAGCAATGGAAGTGGACAGGACAACTTTTTTTTTTCCTGAGAGTTAATTTATATTTATCTATCTGATGAAAACCTTATATGCCATGTAATGGATTATTTTTTAATATCTGGGTCATCTCAAAAGCAGTAATCCTGAGCTGTTTGTATATTTTCCTGCTCTTTGGTGTTCCTCAAAGATGCTGCCAGTTAGATTTGAGAATGACCTTGCAAAAATGGATTTCACTCATGTGACTGCCACTTTACTCAGGTGGGAAGGCTGTGGGAGGACCACAGCCTCTTCCCAGGGCACACATACAGGGGCTGTTCTGCGATTTCTGACAGCACTGCAGTCACACCTGCAGTGCTCGGATTCTCTGCTGTGGGAGTGCCTTTGCTGGGTGTTCCTGGTGTCTCTCTGCTCCTCTCCAGGAGTGATTTGCAGTTCCAGAAGCTGAAGCACTGCTGTCAGGAGCCCCATGCAGACCTGGGCTGGATAGTGATGCTGATGTTCCTTCTCAGCTGGACCTGTGGCAGCTCAGCCCCACTGCCTGGGGACAGGGGGTGGCAGAGCTGTGGGCACAGTGGGATGGGCAGCCAGCCCTCCTGGGCCTCCAGCAGGGCGAGGTGGTGGGTACAGAGTAAGGAGACATCTCCAGGAATAGGGTCTGGCTTTGCTTTGCATCTTGTTCCTAAATTAGACACGTAATTACTTGAGTCTTTCCAGCATTAATGAGGGACAGGCATCTCCAGAGGGAAATTCAGACCTGAGTTGTGGGAAGGCCTCCTCGGTAGGGGTAGGGCCCAGTTAGGTTCCTAATTTAAGATTCTTGGTTGAGAACGTCACATTTGGTGCAAAGACTCTCAGTCTTCGGGGATAAGTCTTTGGGATAAGCATAACAAAGCATGCTAAATCCTGCAAATATCCCTTATTGCTGATAGTGCCCAGGAGAGTTATCTCCTCTGGGAATGACAACCATCCTCCTTCCCTGCACCTTCTGGGGGAAATCAGGGGTCCATTGGAGGTGGACAGTGCTGAGATGCCTTCCCTGTCCGAGTACCCAGTTCTTTTTCTATTATAACTTTATTTAAAAGGAGGGGCAGGGAGCAGTGGGGAGACAAGGAAAATATTTGTGTAAGAAAACTCCACTTTAAAAGACAGCTTAAAACTGGGATTAATAAGTCTGCTTTTATGGAAGCATTTCTACATGTTGTAAAACATTTTTAAAAACATTGTAAAAACTACAGAGTTTCACGTTAAATATGGCTGATTTTCTTTATAGAGGTGACCTGCTTCCCAGAGGTGATGTATACACACCATATGACACAGGGGTTGCTAGGGTAGGCAGTGTTTTTACATTGATTACTGTAGTAAATAATAATGTAAAACTGTGTATAAATAGGGAGTTCAATCCAGAGCTACCCCTGGGGTCTGCAGTTCTTTACACATGGCCCATTTTTCATCACTTCTGTGATTATTTTATTTTATTTTTCTGGAGGAAGAAGGAAAAGGGGGAGGGAGTGTGCTGGGTTATTTTTTTCCTTACTTTTTTATTTTTTTTGTCTCAGAAGAATATCTCCTCTTGGGTCAGCTGTTGAGCAGATGCCAAAAATACTGGTCAACACTAAGGGGAATTTGTTCCCTCAGCAACTCAGGAGCTCCAAAGAAAAACAACAAGGAGCTGAGGTGGCCAAAGAGGAGTGGGCAGATGAAGTGCCTGCTGTAGTTTAGAGACTGGGGAAGACATGAGAATATTATCCAGATATCCCACAGGAGCAGCAGCCAAGTGAATAACCTCTGCTCCCTGCCTGGGTAAAATATAGAGTGGTGGGTTTAGACTGCAAAAAGGTGGCTTCATATCCCTTGGAAAAACTGCATGGATGGAGAAGTGTTGGGAGCAGGTCTCTGGGTGCCTGTCTGGCTGCTCAGGGATGACCCCCACTGCTGGGATATACCCATTGCCACGAGCAGCTCTGGGCAGACAGATTTCAGCTCCCCTTTGATGGATACACAATTAATCACCCCTTAAACACATGCTTTGATGACATTGCCCCTTAGACAGAGCTTGTCCCAGCTGGAGGAGAGTGGAGGGGAAACGAGGACCTTCCTGGCTGGTCTAATAGCCCTGGTGTCCCTGGTGAAATTATTGGTGGCCACTTAACGCAATTTGTTTCATTTTGCAATTATTCTTCAGGGGGATTTTATAAGCTCCTGTAATAAGTCACTTTTGCTGGGATCCGGAGAGGAAGTGACCTGCATTAGAGGCACAGGCATTAACCCAGCCTCCCTTCCACCCTGCCCTGGGATCCCGTGTGCAGGAAGTCTGTGTAGGTGTGCCTGTGTGTGGATACATGTACAGTTTTATATATGACTTTTTATAGGGAGAAATGTGCGTGTGCTACACATGGAAGCAGGGTCCTCAGGTTTTAGGGCCTGAGAAGCACAAAAACCAGCTGAGCTCTCTGATGTTTCTGCTACAGAGAGATGTGCCAGTAGAAAACACTTGCCTGCTGGTTTTCCTTGGCCAGGATTGGAGGTGCTTGAGCACAGGTGCTCATGCTCATGGTCATGGCTGAGGTCCTGCTCTCCAGTCTATGTTTTCCCTTCAAGGTGTGCTGTGAGCTGCCTTTCCCAGGGGAGGCTTTCAGGTTATGGTGGTGGAGCTGGGCCATACTTCAGTCAGCTGCTCTCCTGGGCTTTCCCGTGTGGACAGGAATGTCAGGCTTGGGCAGCTTCCCACGGATGTAAGGCAGGCACAGGCCACAAACAACACACCATTTCCACACGAGCAAAAGCCCCACGTGTGCACATTCACCATAAACATGTCACCCTGTCCCATCCACACACAATGAGCTCCCCTATAACCACACACACAGAGACACACACACGCTCCTCTTCCAGATTCCAGCGGGGCTGCGAGTTTTAACTACCTAAATTAAAAACAGATTCTATCCTCCAGTGGGGAGCTGCCAGGAACTCATCTTTTCCCCCTCCCTGACTTTTCTCTCCCAAATGCACTGGGGACAAAATACATACAGTTCTCCAAAGGGGCAAATGGTTTCTCAGCATGCAGAGAGGTTGAGGGTGGGGGCAGAGGGACGCACGGAGGAGGAAAAGGGAATGCACAGAATTACTTTCTAGTGGCAGAAGAATAAACAGCTTAAGTTAATAAAGTTGAGGCCGAGGAGAACTATTTGGAGAGTGTGGAGGAAGTCAGGGATTAGTGAGAAAATAGGAGTGCAACAGCAGGAAATAGTGTGGCAGTACAGTGGTCCTGAAGGGAGAGTGGAGGATGGAGGGATGGAGAGACTTGGCCAGCATGGTGAGGATGAGAGTGGGAAACTAATGGGCTGGCAGCTCTAAGTCTGAAGACACATCACCTCCTGCTCATCAAAATCTGCCTTGGGAGCCAAAACCTCTACCAAAATTATGCAATCTACTTTTAGGAGTGGGTTTACTGATGGAGATGCCTTCTTTGTTGTGAGGCACATGTAGAGAAATTAAAACAAAACAAAAAAAAAAAAAAAAAGAGGAGAAAGAGGAACTCTAGGGTGAGAGGACAACACCAGCCCTATGGGGGGGACAGCAAGGCTCCCAGCCCTGCAGTCCCTGCAGGGACAAGCCTCCTCTGACAGTGCTGCTGTCCCAGCACAGGCAGCCCCTGTGAGTGACAGCCCCGGGCTCCAGGCACGTTGCTGACTCGATGACTTTTTGCAACTGTCGGAGAAGCTTAGCAGATAAGCACACAACAGTTTTTATTATTCCAAGAGGCAGAAGACTTGCCTTAGTGAGCGGTAACAAATACGGACATTCACGACCAGGATTAGAACAAACTGCACTGGTGGGCAAGGGCCAAAGGCAGCACGGAGCTGCAGTGTAACCCAAAACCTCCACAGCTGTTTTCATTTTCCTCCCTTCAACACAGTCCCTGTGTGGTACTTCAGGGAGAATTATGAAAGTGGCGTGTAATTCAGAGAAGTAATGTCTTTCTTTTTTTTCCCCCTCCCTTCTCTCTCGCTCTTTTTCTTGGAGTAATGAAAATTGCTGTGGTAGATCGTTTTGGATTCAAGGGAAATATCAGACTCTATTTTCTGCAGCCTCTCACTCATCCCTCAGCAATGAAAACTACAAATTTGATGAAAAAAATAATTAAAGATAAAGAGATTAATAGCTTATAAGTGCTGGATATTGTGCAAATGAATGCAGCGACTTCAGGGACCTTGGTGGCCTGAGAGAGACTTGCTGCTTTCATTGCAGTACAAAGCCTGATCTGTACAAATCCCCAATCCAGAGAAGGGGATTCTTAGTGCCGTGAAGCCCCGCTGGCTCCCGCCGGCATTTTGATGGGAATTGTTTAAAAAGCGTGAGGCCACATCCTCTGCTGTATCCTGGTGATTCACACCAGCCTGGAGGATGCTCTGCCTCTAAGAACAAATGGTGATTTTCTTTCTGGAGGACAACTCCTCACCTGATCTAATGTTCTTTGCTCTGCCGGGCTCAGGCCAGCAGAGAATTTAGCCTTCTTATTTTTAAACAGAAATGACCACATTGTGGTTCCTCTGTTCTCTGTTGCTGGCACAGTTTTCCAAGAGGTTCTGCATTTTCTCATTAAAATCTCTAATTCTCACGTGTACAAAAATTGTGAAAAAATTTCCTCCTTTAGGTCAACTAAAATATTTTGTTTAAAGCATTTTGAGGCCTTTCTTTTCAATTTTGCAACTTAAAAAAAAAAGAAAATTTAAACATATTTGTCAGAAAAAACACATATCTTAATTGTCTAAATATTTCAATCCAACTTTATCAAATTGAAAAAAAAAAAAAGGAATTTTTTTCATCTTCCCTTTATGTTATTCTTTAGAAAAACCCCAACAAACCAAGCTAATATAGTAGCATTTAAAAAACCCTAACAAAACAAACCAACAAAACAACTTCCTCAAAGCCCTCAGCTGCACTCCAGGAAATACTTCACCTCTAGTGAATATTAAGAAGAAGTGCTGAAAAGTTATGTTTCTCGCTTGAAATTGTTGGGATTGTTCAAAAACCTTAGATAGCTGTTGCATCTTGTTATCAAATTCTGTTGGTCTTTATTTTAATGGGTTTCACATGATTTTTATTCAACAAGAAAATAACTCAGAGAGCGACTGGAAACACTTAACGTGTGTACCCTGACACATCTGCACATACCATAATAGACACATGAATTTAATGCTCAGTTGATTCAACGCAGGGAGTGGAATTTAGTGTCAAGTCAATTAAAATATCCTGTTCCCACCCCCCCAACCCCTTCCTTTTTTTTTTTTCCCCCCCCTTTCCCCCTCTGAAGCATTTATCAGGGTTGCTGCATGGGAGGTATGTGGTGTGGAAGTTGTGGGAAGTTGTGACGTGGTGTTGGTGCAGCGCAGCCGTGAACGTCCTCGCTCTGCTGCGGTAACCCGTGCTCAAGTCACCACAACCACGCCAGTGCAGAGCTCTGCTGAGCCACACGGGAGAGGGGCAGGGATGGCAGAAGGTTTCCCACATGCACTGGTGCCCACACTGCCCTGGCTGGGCAGCAAAGCAGCGAATTTGGCTGCGTGACCATGGTAGGCACAAACCGTCTTCGCTGCCCTGCGCGAGTCTGGAAGGCTACTGGAGCTAAACAAGCGTTGTAAAACAAACTGTTATGAGCAGCAGATAAATACAGTGTGAAAAAGATTAATGGTTAAGCAGCTGGGGTGTAGAAATATACTGCTTTCCATCTTGACGTGAGTTGTTTTGGTTTTCCTAGAAGCTTATCCATAGGTCTGCCGTGTCCTGGCTGGGATTTCATACCCGCAATCCAAAGACTTCAGGATGAGTGAGGGCTGTGTGTACCACGCTGTCGATGGAGTATGTGGCACTGCCATGGCACTGGGAGGCACTGAGCAGTGTGGGGAATATGCAGAATACACAAATCCTTTATTTGCCAGTGATAATGCCAGGAATGCTGCAAAAGCAACATCATTTCTGCAGTGATTTTAGAATCAGTTTTGGTTTCAGTTTGGAAGATCGGCAGAGCTGGATTCCTGGGCTGCTACAACATCCCCTTTTAGGCAATGGGTTTTCCTCCACTGATAGGCGAGTATTTGGGGTACAGGAATTTATTATTAACACCTGCATCTTGTAATCAGAAAGAGCACGGGGCAAAGCCTAAGTATATCTAAAGATGAACGTATTTGGATGCACACATAATTTTTTTACCAAGAGGATAAACAATTGTCCTGTTTTCTATTGTTTTAGTATTTCTTCCTGTGTAGACAACCTTTGCAGAACAAAGCTGTCTTTGTAAAACCAAGTCCTTCAGCATGTGAATACTTACACATGTCCTTCACTGTTTAACTGGAGGCAGAAGGAGCTTAAACCTTGGAGATAAAGCTTGTATGTGAGTCTTTGCAGAAATGGAAGTGATCCTGCACTGTGCCAGTGCAGTGATCCCAGCACACCATACCGTGTCTGGTTCACGTTTGGGGCCAATCCTGATGTATAATTCATACACAACATTTTATTAACTGGCAAATTTCCCCCTGAACTCGCCCCCGCAAATTCTCCAGACTGTAAGGAAGGAATTTGTTGTGCGGTGGCCTCTTCCCCCTCTCCTTGCCCATTTTTTTATGACTGAGGAAACCCTTTTATTGTATGCGAAATAAAAGCTTGATGTGGTCTGCCATTTTTTAATTTACCGTGGTATTAAATACAAAATGTATCCGCTTACAGAAGGTGGCTCATGGCTTGTGGTCTGGGGTTGATCCAGTGCTTTCTGTGACTGGCTGTAAGGGGACAGGGAAAAGGTAAAATCTTCTCCAAGGTCTGAGCAGAGATCAGTGGGGTGAAGACATGAGACCCTCATCCCTTTTTGCAGAGTTTATCACCCCGATAATTTTTCTTGTGTTGTGCAATGGCTGCTTCACAGTGCTACAGGATTAATGTCACTCCCCTGGGCTGAGGGTGACAAAGTGACCCTGAGTAACAGCATAATGAAACCAGCAGGTCAAATTCTGCTTTTCCAGTGGAGCAAAGTGCAAAAACCCAGATCAGCTGCAGCGGTGGGTGGTGAGAAGATGCTGTGGGTGACTGCACAGAGATAGAACAACCTGGTAAATAATGAATATGGGATAGCTCTGGTAAATAATGAATCTGTGGTTCCTCAGAGGGAGGAAGGCTACAGGGTGCTCATGTAGGGGTTGGAAAGGCACAGGCTCATTTTGAGGAAGTTCTGTTGTGCTTCCTTGTCTTGGTTTTGCATTTGTTAAATGTTATGGGCTTGTGGTACAGTACTAACAAAAATCGGATGAAGAGGTCTGGACAGCCTGGGTGCTGATGGCTCTGTCTCCATAAAGTGCTATAAATAATATTTGGGGCTTTGAATACAAAGATCTCTGACTCCAGAAGGCAGAATAAAAGACATAAAAGCATCTGAAATGCAAAATATTAGGGCTTTTGCTTTTGAACAATCTTCCTTTATACTGCTCTATTGTCATGAAACCCCTTTCTTACCATGGTTAGACAATGTTAGAGATGGCAAAACTGCCTTCTCTGGGAAAGGGAAGTTTTAATGAAGACAGATTGAGGCTCTTTTCTGCTACTGTTATTGCTGGATTCCAATTTTCTTTCTGGAAGGAGAAGGCAAAATCTAGTCACAAAGAAAAGCACATATGAAAAGGAAAGAGAAAAGGAGAGCAATGCCAGAAAACAACTTCTGAAGCTGAGTCATGGCAAGATTTCCATGCAGGAGAGGGGGCAGCTCCCTGCCTTGGCAGCGCCAGGCAAGCTCCACCATGGACAAGTTACTCAAGGCATTGCTTTTTGTTGCCTTTTTGGTTGCAGGCTCACAGAAACACAGCTACATAAATAAACAGAAATAGTAATGTAACCTTGGCTGACTGGATCTGATATATGTATATGTATTTTAATATATAGCAGGATAGAGATAGAAGGATTAATTATAGAAGGAATAGAAGACATGGGAGAGAAAAGAAGATCAGGAATGGGAATCAGGCAGCACATGGCATGTGCCCAGAGCTGATGGAGAAGGAAATATTATCTGATCCTTTCCAGGGTGGGTCTGGTCAGCTCTCAGGATGCTGGTGCTGCAGCAGTGGGATCTCAGGAGAAGACTTCAGGAAGCTGTAGCACTTACTCAGGACAGACTGGGGGTTGTCTTCAAATCTCTTTGGAGGGATGGGTTTTGCAAAAGGAAGAATGAACAAATCATATTCTTTACATTTTTCATCATATAATCCCAATTATATTTACTTTTATCCAGCTCTGAAAATGGTTCTTTATTACAGGATCAGAGACTCAGACTCTGAAGCTTACAATGACATAATTAATCTGTGTAACTAGTCCACAGTCATGATTTTCATTAAGTTCTTATGTATGGACAATCTTCAAAATAGATACTCAGGCAAGGCTATTAATAAGTATCAACAGAAAGAACTCAAGTGTCTTGTCTGGTTGATATATGTTTAGCACTAAACCATTGCTTTGTTAGTTAAAAATGTGCTTCAGGCAGCACAGCCAGTCTCTACTCTCTGCCCATTGAAAGTGCTCCAAAACTTTCACCAAGACATTGAGATAAACAGTGAGTGCTGAGACCATCTTCTCTTTGCTGTAACTCTTTGAAGCAACAATCAGGTAAAGAAGATCAAGAGGTGATGGGAAATAATTAGAAGCTGTTACCTTGGCCCATGGATGCTCTGCTGTTCATGTCATTTCACTTTGGAAGGTTAGACTCACCAAAATAATTGCAAGCCAATCTCAGGGGCAATTATTGCAACAAAGATTCAGGCCTGTAATTTTCTTCATGAAGGGAAAGCTAAAAACACCATTTTGATTTTTGCTGGTAACAACATTTAATGGCACACAGGCAGTTTTTGAGGCAGTTTCTCCCTCCCTCTCCAGTCTTTCCCCACTTGCTTTCACAGACCATGAGGTCTCCTGGACTTATCCTCAACTGGTTTACATCCATGGCACCAGCCAGCCCAAATCCATAATTTTTCTGGTCATGGGCATAAGTGTGGCCCTTGCTCACCTAGGGTGAGATGGTCCAAATTCTCACCTAGATGGAAGTTTAAATGTCTATCATCCATGTTCTCTGTAAACTCTGCTGGAGTTTAGCCCACCCCTGGCTTGGGCTTCCTCATGTGGGAGGAGATGTTGGTGCTGTCAGTGCCCACCAGCTCATGGACCAGCCCATCCCAGGCTGTGGAATGGGATCATAGGTCCTGTTCAGCAGTGGCTGCTGGAGGCTGGGCTGAGACAGAGGGTTTGAGGTGCCCTTGTGCCCCCTCCTTGAGCCCCATCCTGAGTGGCTTCCTTGGGGACAGCCCTTGTTTGGTGATGGCTTGTCCCCTGGAGGTGATGTGGGTGAGCTCAGGTCATGGAAACAACTGCTCCATCCATGTAACTATTGTTGTATCCCTTTACCCACATCACAGGGAAGGTTTTCAAAGCTGAGCATACCCAGTGCATGTGCAGGAGCTGTTTCTAAAACATAAATAGTGTGGCCATTAACTGAGGCTTTTCTCTTTTTTTGTGTGTTGTTGTTGCTTAAAGACAGTTCATATTATGTATTCAATGTTTTTCAAATTAAACTTTTATTTATCTAGAGGTAACCAAAAATGTAGCTGAAAAACCACCTCTGATTATTTTTGACCTCTCTAAGGCTAATAATCTGCTAAAACGTCTTTAAACTATCTTAAAAAAAACAGAAACACCACTGCTGACAACTCACATACCTACTTTTTAATGCAGTGTTATTTTAAATGGCTGCGTTTATAAACCTCTAAAGACTGAGGTTTGTAATAGAAATGCTGACAGATCCTTAACACTCCATCCCATAATAACAAAGTTTTGAGAAAGAATGGGAATGTGGACACCACTGTCCCTGTTATAGAGCTGGGAATTTATTCCCCTTTTATTGATTTAACTCATGTAGCCAGAAAACTGTTTTTCCTGTGGATTTGGGGTGAGGATGGAATCGAGATGGCAGCACCAGATGTTGTAGAGGGGTGGCTGAGAAGCTCAGCTCTGCCTCCACCACGGACTGGGCCCACCAGAATTTTTCCTTTTACATTCTTATTGCAAAAAACCTCACAGAAATAAGTCTCAGTGACAGGGGGGTGGTTTGAGGGGCTCTGCACAAAAGGGACCACATTCCCAGGTGGTGCACATCAACCTCCCCAGTCCTCTGCCTGTAGCCTGGCACAGGGAGTTTAGGGGAAGGTATGAATTACACGAGAGTGCAGCATTTCTCAGGAATGGGTGCTTTTCAGAGTCACTACCCACATAAGAAGCTCCTTACATCCATCCAGGTGGATATCTTTATCCTTCTTTTGCCTGTAAAACTCCCTGAAGAGGAAAAAAACTAAATGAGATTTATGTCCTCAGAAAGCAGTGTGGTAATTTGTGCTGTGCAGTGGAGAGGGGATGCTACCACATCATCATTAAATTAAGATGAGCAGACCAGATGTGAAATCTTGATAAGGAGCTTTACAGGGCAGCATGGCTCAGCTTGTGGTTGGCTTTCCTGCAGCACAAAATGCCCCCATGTCCTCAAGTCATTATCTGTTTCTGATCGTGGGCTTTGTTTGATCTCTGCACTCTGTGATCTCACCCTTGCTCACCCAGGTCTCCCATAAAGAGCACCCATGTGCTGTGGAAAGTCCAGGCTGCTTAGGAGCACAGATGGTGTGGTTTTGTCCATCCCACCACTGTCAGGCTGTTTCTGAGGAAAAGAGGGCTTTTTGAATATTATTTTTCTTTCATTTTGTTTTTAAATCGGGCCATCTGGTTCTGTCTCTTTCCTCTGCTGAACTGATGGATGTACACTGAATTTTTGTTGGCTTTATTGTTGGACTTGTAGTGTCATAAAAAATAAAGGCAGTGGCTCAGGGAATGCAGGCAGGTATCTATACCTTGTCCAGACTCCCTGGATATTTCCACTGAGGTCTGAGCTTTGATGAACAATGGGTGGCACAAATCAGGACGGACCAAGTGAAACTGGGGATTTTTATGCCTTTGAAGATCACAGCCTCAGCTTTCTCCCTGTGTTTTCCCATGAAAAGTGAAGCAGCCATGCAAGCAGCAAGCTAGCCCTTGGGTTTGTTTGTTTCAGGCTTTACAATGAAGGGAGTGGCAAAACATAATGAATTAACTGTCCCCCCCCCCCCAAAAAAAAACGAGGGAGAAAAAAGACACAGGAAGAGTTCATCCAATATTAACTTGAGTCTCCTCAATTCTCCTACCTGCCAGGAAAACACAGCCCCCTCAGAATTTCTTATGGAAACCACAAGATTAGGGCAAACCAGGAGCACATCTATACATCACCAGTGTTTAAATGCAAGTTTTTGCTTTACCATAAACCTTTAAGCACCAAAGAGCAAGGGGCTGCTTTTAGCTTGTTTTCCTGTAAACAGTGTTAGCATCTCTGTTGCTGGTGTGGGATGCCAAGCTATAATATTAAGGGTCTTGTTTATAATTTTGCAAAGATTTCAGCAGCAGGGTTGTATTTTTGCCTATGTTTTTGGCTTGGCTTGCCACAGTCAAACAGCTGGGATCACTGTATGTGTGTGTGGTCAAATTTACTGTGAACCGATTAGGATATTAAACAAAATGAAATAAACATGTAAATCTCAAAAACCATCTTGGAGTTGAGGTTTACTTCTATGGAAAGAATACAGATGGAAAAAGTAACATAAAATTAAAGACATTCCTAATGGCAGGCTTTTTTTTTTTTTTTCCCTGTTGCCACTATTTTATTTTCAAGGAAAATAAATAGAAGGAAAATAATTTCAAGGAAAATAAATAGAAATTACACTTTTTATAGAAAAGATCTTGTGTCTCCAAGGAAAATGTTGCAGAGTAGAAAAGCTTGTTTTAAACAATTATAATGCTGTATGTATTTGTGTACTCTTCCATGTGACTGAATATATTTAGGCAGGAAAAGAAAAGAGAAGGAAGCTTTTATTGATTTGGCTTTTTCATCTTTTTCTTACCAAAAGTCATCAGCTACAGTCTTGGCTGGCCAAAAGCGATTTCAGCAGACTAACAGGGATCTGATATGATCTAATCTAATGGATCTATGGATGAGAAAAGCTTTTCTTTCCATGCCAGTTTGTTTGCTTAGCAAAAATGTGGCTCCAAGAATGGCAGGGACCACCAGGAATAAAGGAAATATCCTTGTAAAGTCAAATCCATGGTTTTTTAAATCTTTTTTTGGGTGGCCTGTTAATGATTCGGGTTTAATGAAGGGATTGGATTTTTTAGTAGGACAGCTTAATCAGAATATTAATTATTTGTGACTCTTGCTGTTTGATAGAGGAGAGATCTTCTGCCTGGCAAAAATTTCAAACTCAGTGTCTGGCTTTATTCTGTTTCTGAAAAAGAAGTTCTCAACTTTCAAATTTACCACTAAATGAGGTTTCTAAATCCCTTTTGATCTTAGTTGTCATTTTTTAGCTCAAGCTTCTTTTTAAAAAAGGAAATTAAAATGTGGGGGGTTTAAATGTTTGTTTTTAGTTTATTTGGTGTTGGATATGTAATCTAATGTGTAAATATACTTTAAAAGGACAAATAGAGTTTCTCCCAAAATAAAAATCGAAGCATTTTATGAAAAATTACTGACATTAAGTTTTCTAAATTTCTCACAACTTTTCTTGTTTTGGTTTCTCCAAAATAAAATTCCAGCTAATTTGGAAGCAGGCAGGTACTCTCCTCCTTTCAGTTCCTATATCCATGGATTAAAATTTCTGAAAATTGATAAAGATTGAAACTTTTTCCTTTGGTAACATCTTTTTCTCTGATATGAACCTCAGTGATCTCAAAATTTTTCCAAGAATTTTCAAAGCAAGCCAGTCCTTTCTCTTCTGCCTTTACAGTTTTCTGGGGTGTCGATTTTCCCAGTTTTCCTTTTCTTTTTTTGGACAAATTTCTGCCTCAACACTTCTCCCTACTTTTTCTGCCAGATGTTGTACTTGCATAACTGTTGTGATCTAGTCTACTGCTTTTTAATTTTCATCTTCATGGAAAACCCTTCTTTATTTGTTGTCCCACAAGAAGGGACACCTTTAGTAATATGAAGGAATGATGGAATTTAAAAAAAGACTAAACTGTTTTTCCCATATATGGAATCACACATTAGAACTTCCAAGAGTATTTTCTTTTTTAAAAAAACAAAAGATTAAATTTCTTCATTTTGAACCAATTGTTAATATTGGATCATAATATGCCTCTAAGAGAAGTGTAGAAAATAGATATTAAATTTCATCTTACTGGATCTGAACTTGTTTATATGAATTACTTTCCACAGATCCTTTGAAGGGGAATCTACAAAACTCCAGCTTCTACTCTGCCTCCTTTATGTTCTTGCTATGGACTATCTTACATATATGGGTTTGGTCCAAAGGTCAACAATTCTGACAAATATGTGCTATTAAACAAGTTGCCCTGGATTTTCTGATGCATGAAAATATGCAGCCTAAACTTTTATCACAATTTTGATATTTTGAGATTGAGATTTTAAAGACGAACAGTCAAAAAAAAGGCAGAAGATAAGATTTCTCTTGCTATTTTGGTCTGATGGAAAATAGCCTTACGTGTCAAATATGTGTGTGAATTCTTTTTGAGTTATCTTGGGCCTCACACCCAGCCTTTCGTGGTTCTTTTGCCTTTCTCATTTTCTTTAAAAAAATATTTTAACACCTGACGTTTCTGTTGCTCAGCCACTGAGACAAGGGTAACTTTTGAACTTTTCGATATGTCAGACAGAGGGAATTCCTTAAATTTCTTCAGTTTTCAAGTCATTTCATCACTGCAGTCTGCCCATCTCAAAAAGATTTTAGGTCACAGCTGTAGCAGTCAGAGCCCAGGAAAAGGAAAGAAATGAAAGCCTGAAGACTGGGCTTGAAGCACACCAATCTCTTAATAGCTCTGAATCCCACTTTTCCTCTGGTATTGATCCAGCCTCAGTTCCATAATGTCCCTTTCACCCCTGCTTTTTCAAGAGGAATATTTTGGATATGAATATTAACGTGTGTATGCAGTCTTCAGGAACACTTGTAAATGAAAAAGAATCAAACTGACATAATAGAAAGAAAAGACAAAGTCTTTTTTTCTGGAGAAAAGTAGCTCCCCCTTTCTTCAGCCTCGAATATGAATTTTCCGATCTTGTGACAATTTGGGAGCTCATTCAGTTATTTGGCTTTAGTTTTTCCTTCTTTTTTCTCCTAATGCCTGGGCTGCTTTGTTCTCTGAGAACCAATTGCACTGCAGTGACTTTTTTCAGGAAAAATCAAACACAGGCTTTAATGGGAAAAAATGATAAAACTTATTTTAACAACTAAGGGAATCCCTTGGGGAACCTGATCTCCTGAAGTTTCTGGGTTAAACTGATCTGGATACACTTGTATAGGTACCCATCCATCTCTCCAAGGAGTTGCATCCCCAGGGGAATTCTCAAGGAGTGTAGCATGTCCTCTGCAAACCATTGTTGCCAGAACCTGAAGCTCCCTGGTGCTATTTTGGGATTTTGTTACAAACTCCAATGCAAGTGCACACATCAGCAGATGCTGACAAATGGATTAGCTTTGCTTCACTCCATGCTAGGTTTTATCAAGGGAATGCAACAAGCAGATCTCCAATACCTGTGTGTGGACTGGGGGTAAGACATGAAGAGCAAGACTATTATGTCTAAAATCAGGCTTCATATTTAGCTTGTTGGAAGCTAAAATTTATGCTGACATCCCGGGTGATTCAGGGCCACATAAATCAAAAGAGGGGATTTCTTCCTCAAGGGTCAAGTTTATGAATCTGTGAATGCCCCAGCTTTGTGCTGTTCTGTCATGGGCTCCTCCCTTATCAGGTCTGCTCTAGGCAAGAGATTTAAAATAAGACCTCTGAAATCATAAGCATCAAGTTTATTATTTTCTGGAATAAACCAAGTGCTGTTTCCTTTCTGATTACATCTATTACATGTTCAGTATCTAGTGAACCAACCAGTGGATGAGTCAAAATTAAAGATGAGAAGGCTTTCCAATAAATATATTAAATATCTAAACAATATTGCATAGTAATTATTTCATGTAGAGGCATGCTGGTCATTTTGATTCAGGTCCAAGCAGATAATTTATTTTATTTTGTTGTTTATCCTCTCTCTTACCATCTTCCAGATTTGTGCTCCTGCAGAAGATTAGCCTGTGATAAAAACAAGACCTTAATATACATAAATAAATATGTCCTTACCCCTTGAGAGATCAGGCTGTCTCTAGTCTCATACAGATCTCTGTTTCCTCTTTCTCTCTCCAACTATCCATTCAGATGAAAAGGTGAAAAAGAACTTAAAATTAATTATTTGTTCTGCAAGAATTACTGAGAATTGTGAAAAACACTCCTCGTAAACAAAAATTGTGCTTTTTTTCAACTTTTTTGTGCTATAGGCATATGAACATGTGTGTCAGGTTATTTCAGGGAAAGTCAAACTGTATGAGGCAACATGGAGAATACAAACTGACACTTCTGCAAATCCAGAGTCACTCTTGTGTGGTGCTGGTCAGATCTAGGATAGGCTTGGTCCTCATCTATTAAAAATTTTATTTAAAAAGGACAGTGACATGGAAAACCAGTAAGACCAGCAAGACCAGATCTCTGCTTTCCCAGTCTCCTCCTAACACGTTTAATGTCTCCCGCAGCACAGAAGCCAGGCACATCCAGAGCAGAGGAAAAGGCATGCTGGAAATATCTGCTGTGCTGTTGTACTCTGCACCTTGTGACCCTGCCACGGACCAGCCTCCCGCTGCCTGCATTGTCCCCTGCTCTGCTTCCCATTGTTCCCTTGCAATCCGAGATGGTGCACACAGCATGGGTTGATAGTGTTCGCTGCATGACATAATTTAGGTCAATCAGCATCAGTTACACCATCTGGAAAGGGAATGGCTCCTTAATGCTTCATCACTGGAGGTCTCAGTTCCCTGCTTACAGTGGTCTTCCTCCAACTGGGGTGTAACGGGGGTAGCAAACATCTAGCAGGGAGTGCTAGTCGTGCCTCAGGATTGGTTTTGTGGTCTTAGAAGCCCCAAAGAGCCTCTTTCCCAATGGCCATCCTTGTTTTCTGGGCTTTACATCTTCAGTGTACTCCCTCTACACTGACTGTGTAAGCTCAAACCTTTCTTTCCTCTCTCACAACTCCCTTGTAGAATTTATTTGACAGTCCTTGTGTCACTTAATTTTGTTAGTAAATTGGGATGGAAAGTTTATAAGACAGCAATAAAAACAAGGAGATTATTCCTTTCAGGCAGAACAGGACTTTAAGTGATTTAACCGAGAAGGGATCCAAGCCCTGGCTCGTGTGCCTTATGCAGATGCTAAAATCATTACCGCCATGTAAAAATATATCTATAAGTTTCCACTTTTGCATTTCCTCACTGCAGTGGACTGTGGGCTGTGATGCCATTTTCCACCTATTTCTAAGCCCAGCAGCTGTTTCATCTCACCCCCCATTCCCTCCCTAGACCTTTCCACAGCTTTTTTGCTGACATTGTGCTGTGCTGGGTGTCTGCAGGAGGCCGGGCTGGACTTTCCTCTCCAGCTCTGTCAGCAATTCATCATCCAGCTGAGGAATGAGTTATCCCAAGTGAGAATAATCCTGCTCATCTCTGCTTTCTTCTCACTGTCTGCATGGTGGTTTCTTAGCAGAATTGCTTAACTAACAGACTGAATTAAGGAGAGCTGTGCAGTGCAGGAAGTGGTACCATCACCAGTTATTGCCCTCGCTGCATGAAAACAGCATGTGGAGAGGAGAGGGTTGCTCTGCCAAACAGGGCAGGCAGAGCTGAGGGACCTGTGGGAATAATGAAACCTTGAATAACTGGTTGGAAAATGAAGATGCTTTGCAGACAAGTATTTGCATAGGGTTGCTTTGGTTATTTTTTGAATGGGAGAATTGAAAAAAACTGCTCTCTCTCCCTTGATTTTCCCTTCATTCTGTCTTTTTATTCCTAAAATCCATATGAGACAGGAGACAAAAAGCCTTCCCTCCTCTGCTTCTTTGATTTATCAAAAAAGACAAAAGAGTAACAGAAGGAAGGGAACGTTCAGAAAATAAAAAATTGGAATGAGAAATTCAAGCAGCTTAGTAGTAATTGCTGGAACAGTAACATTAAACTGTGTCTCTGTAGTGTCCCTTAGCTCTGGTCTCATAATTCTGGGTAGGAAACAAAAGGTGTAACTGCAGCCAATGGATTTTCTTTTCTATAGCTAAGATCATTGCAAGGAAGTTCAGTTTTTCAATAACATGGCTCCTGTTTTACCTATAAAGTACCTATATATGCTGTTGGCCCTGTCAGATGCTTAGATCAGGAGCAAGCCAGTGGTCCCCCTGCGGAATCAAAATAAAAACCTTTTGAAAACCTTGAAAACCTTTCGTAAAAAAGAAAAAAAAAGGCAGCATTGCTTGGTGTAACTTCATTGCCTTGGAAAAATCTTATTTTGTAGCTCTCCAATGAATCCTCCTACCATAGCCCATCAAAGTCTATGGTAAAAAGACCCAAACAGACAGAGTTTATCTCCTTGAAGACAGAAGTGATGCCTGGAAACAAATTCTTCCATTGTGTTTTAAAGATGCTTTTAATTACCTGGGAAAGCATCCATTCCAAAGTAGTTGGTTTATCACCCAAGAGTATCACTGAGGGAAATGCTGTCTCACATCTGTGAAGTTGCTGGTAAACCACCTTGCTCATCACAGATTTGTGCTTTATGCACATGCAGGACATGCAGGGATATTCTGCTATGAATACATGAAGAGAAATAAGAGAAATGCCTTGTTACACACATTTGTGGCATATGTATAAGTCACCTCTTTGCCACACCTAACAGAGTACCTTAGGAGTTACTAAAATCAGACCAACTTTTATTTTTCATTTACCAACCCTGTATTTCATTGAACAGAAGCTTTCTGTTAAACTGAAACAGATGATGTTTTAAACTAATACTAATTGATTCCATTCCTGGAGTTCACAGTGGTAGGAAGTAAAATAGCTCCCTGACCCTGCTGATGAATTCAGATCTCAGACTGTGCCACACGTTTTGACTTCTCTTTTCGTTTTGCAATGTCCACAAGTGTCTGTGTTGGCTCCCAGCATCATTCCCCAGAACACCATGCTGCTTGAGGAGAAGGTTGTACTGGGAGGAATGAGATGCAGGCAGGTTCCCAGCACCACTGGGATACCCCTGGGGAGTTACTTCATTATTGCTGGAGTTCCCTCTTGGTGTAGTAAGGATAAATATGCACTGCCTTATATAAAAGTAGGATGAAATCCACCAGTGATTATGAGGAGCTTTGTTACAGTGAGGTTGTATGAGAGTCACCTCATATATCTCATTAATAACTGAGGTTCTCTGTTCCGCAAGGAAAAGAATCAGGTGCTATTTCTTCTTTTCTTTGCTGCCAGTAACATAAACTATAGTCAACAGTCAAAAAAAATACCACCTAAGCCCTCTCAAAAATATAAATATTGGGGATGCTTGCCTTGGTCTGCAGAAAGAACCTCTAATTCTTTCAGCCAACCACATCATAAAAACATGAACACTAATTCTGAGAACAAAATCTCCTTGTATTATTGAGGTAGGAATGTTGAATGTCTCATGCTGAGACCGAGGGCTTTGCACACTCTAAGGGCTGTGCACTTACAGTCCTTAAATCAGCATCTCTCCAGAAGCCCCTGTGCTTGGATTGGGTTGGGCAGTCTTCCACTGACCCCTCATTCCCAGCCTGGCTGTGGACTAGTGGGTGAGGAGCAGCCCAGTCACTCAGCAGTGCATTTAGGATGTCACCAGGGCAGCCTGTGTTGAACCCCTTCTCTTTTAGGAGAGCTCAGGTGTCATCTGGGACAACAGGAGATAATATAGAGCTTCCCACTCAGCAGAAGCTGATGGTTTACTGGGAGCTGGCTGTCTGGCTGGCTGTGCATCCCTGAATATTTCTGTTTGCATCCAAACCTGCAGTAACATCTGCCTTCTATTGCAAGGCCCATGCTCTCCAAGCTGTCATCATGTCCAGCTCCCCAAGCTGGGCTCTTTAATGGAAATGTTGACAGCTTACTAGGAGCTCTGGTGTCAAAACATGGGGCTCTGGAATTGTGCTGGCTATTTAACTATGTAAATGAAAACAGTTAAATGCTGTAATGGTCACCGTTGGTTCTCTGGTGATGAATACCTGCAGATCTTAGCCAGGGAGATCTCTTTGAAAAGCCTCGGTTTTATCACTGTTACAAATGATTCCCCAAATTATTCTTCACTCCAAAAGGGGCAAAACCATTTTTCCTTTGTGTCTTCATTTTCACACACACTTTTTAACTCACAACCTCTGGAACTACTTGAATTGATTTCTACAGGAAAGATTGAAAGTTTAAATTGGAGATGTTAGACAGAAGAAGCAAAAGGCCTGGCCTTTATTTGAAGCAGGTTTGGAAGAGAGGTATGTCAACGTGGGTACCACAGCAGGAGCATCTGCTGTTGCAGGTGTATGTCTGGTTTGGCTTCTCTGCTTGAGGAGTTTGTGGAGGCAAGAAGATGCCTTGTCTCTTCAGAATGGCTCATCTTTGGCAGTGCAGGATTTGTGTTCTGTTCATTAGAGGAACCAAGTACCTTTTTCCAGGGAAATGAGTGAATTCTGCTGCCAAAGGGATTGACTTTCCTAAGGGACTGAATTGGATAGCCCATCCGTGTAGGTTCCAGGAGTGGGATACCACTGGGCAAGGCGTGGGGGAAAGCACCGTGGTGTTCAGGCAAGGAATCATCAGGACACACTGTGACAGCACAACATGGCTTGTTTCCATGTGCCCAACACCAGCCCCACCACTCAGAGACCTCTCTTACCCTTGGGGATGCCTCAGCTCCCACCACACAGAAGGGGAAGAGCCTTTCTGCTGGGTAATAAGGCAGCTTGAGTGATTACAGCCCTGCCAGTTGTGCCCACAGCTGGGTGGCACAAATCCCATTGAAACTGTCTTAATTATATTATAAACTTACAGGCAATTAACTTCCCCTCCTTGACATACAGAGATTTACTTGACAAGCCGTTACTATTTTTTTTAAACTCCCTTGGTGTTTGCTTTTGTTCTCTTTCCAGAATGGAGCCCAGATCAGGCCTTTTGGTATTAAATATGTCTGGCTAGAAAGTCCCCAAATGGATCAAAACAATCTTGATCAGTGGAAAGTTTTTGACGTGGAGCTGGATTTTACAGTGTGCATGTGTGCCTGAAATGTTTCTTCTGCAATGTTCAAATAGAGGGTTCATTTCACTTTAAGACCATAAAAAATGGAGTTATTTAATAGGGCCCTTGGTTGGGTAATTATGAAGCAAAGAAAAAGCAGACAATCCACCCAGGGGGTATGTGTGTTTTTTCTTCAGTGGTGTTAAATACTATTTGGATTATTCACTGAATAAACATTAAATAATGTAATTTGGAAACCAGGTCCCATTAGGGATTTAAATGTGTAGTCTGTCACTGGTAAAGGATTAAGATATTAGTGTATTAGAGTAATATCAAAAGCTGTGGATTCCTTCTGTGTTGCTTAAGTGCTTTCTGATCAAACATGTTTGAACAGTTTGTTGGTTCCTTTTTTTTTTTTTTAATTGCTTGTTTCATGGTGTAGTGAAAGTGAGGATGGATATAGCACAGTGTTTGAGTTTGCCTGCTTAGTCTGAAACTCTACAAAAGAAAGAACCTGTGGGTCTAATCCACCATAGCCTGAGACTGGAGAAACTTGGCAGACCCAAACTTTCACCTTTGTTTGCAAAGAGTCCATCATGCTTTGGCATTGTAAAAACTCCCTTTCACTGCATCTCCCCCTCCATTCCTGCTCCTTTCCCCAGTGCCACACAAATAATGCTTTATGCTTTGGATATTTCTGCTACATTTCATCTTAGAGGTTTCTTGGGACAAGGTGCTTCTGCAAGGCATGAACAAGGATGAGTAGATACAGCTTTTCAGAGATCCAGTGGCTCTTGAGACTGACTCAATCCTATATTGAGGTCAAGACTGGAAGAAGTTGAGAGGCTCTGGATGACCCTTTGGAGTTTCAGGAACTTTTCCACCTTCAGTCCCTTTTGGAAAAGGGCCCTGTATGAGTTCAGTGTGTAAGGCTATTTCCATCCCTGTGCAGAAGCATTCAGCAGGTTGACTGTGTTTGTGCTGTTAGGGGTGGAGAGTACAGCTTGATTTTGCAATAAGCCCTAACATTTACACCTTGGAGGGTTTGCAGATGTTGGTTTCCATTGAGCAGCAAGTCCTAGGTGTCTACAACAGTACCAGAAGCATGCTCTGCTAAAATGGTTTAAAAGTGCTCACTTCTTTTGTGTGTTTATGAAGTTCACATGAAATGGCTATTGTTGTTGCTAGGAAAACCTCAAGATCATAGATTTTGGAGATGAGTCCAGAGACAGGAGCATATCAAGCCTTTCTTAAGCAATCCCTTAAAGATTTGAGTGCTTTGGATTCCTTTTCAAGTGACAGACACTTTGCTGCTGAAGGAGGGTGAAACTGTGGGTTTAACTAGTTGGATTGGCTTTCATCCACTCAGGATCCAGGCTGAAGAGTGTATTACCAGGGCAAATATGAAAAAACAAAATTGCTTTTGTTCTGAGCTGAGCACATCCGATTGGCTTCTGAAGAAACACAAGGCTTAAAATAAAATGTGTGTGTTTGCCTAAGCTGTGTCAGTGGTGAATATAAATCAACAGCTCATCCAAGTCAAAAATTGTGTGCTCCAAATCTGTAGACAATCAAACATTTTATTTTTGATAACCAGTCACTGTTTATTGTAGTATACCGCAATGTTTTAAAAACAACAAGAGTGTTCCTGCTCACTGGGTCAATTCCAAGTACTGCATTTCAGCAAATGAAGCAGGAACTCAAGTTGATGAAATTTGCAAACAAATCCCCATGGAACTCCGTCCATTAAAAATTAGCACTAAATTAGATATTACAAACAACACTGGAAAATGCTCTCTGTAGCTATTGTCTTGAAAATCCTTGGTGTAATAAAAATCTCCCATTTTCTGTAAATGAGGGGAAAAAAACAGAGCTGCTGGAAAACACTTCAGTTCACCTAATTGGAAAATATAATTCAAATATTCATAATGATACCTCTTAAAAATGGACAAAAAGAACATTCTTGAATATTATTTTGGAAGCAAGTCAAAATATGCACTTGTCGTTACTATGGTAATAAGCAAAAAGCAGAGTAAAACCCCCAACAACAGCAAAAAAACCCTCAGGTTTGAAAGGAACTTGTCATGTATGATTATTTTTATGATCACAAACCCATTGCAGCAACCAATTTGCTGAGTATAAGTGATCTAATTGAGGGCAATCGTTGTCAGAGGGACCAAAAATATACTAGGCCTCCATTTTCATATTAAAATGCCATGCCTTGGTTTAACATTTCCAAGTGGTTATTTTAGTCCTTTTTTAAAAAACAAAAGCCTGTTGAGGATAGGGTAACTCTGTTGACCAGTATATTATTGAACTTGTTTATCTCTGGGAAATGGGACCACCTGATCTCAATAGAGTTTTTCTCTTTTTTTTTTTCCCCCCTCTCTCTTTCCCCATCCCCCTTGGCCCCCCTTGCCACCTCCCACCCCCCCTCCAATTGCTCGAAACATTTCACAATTAAAGCAGAAGAGGCTTGTTCTGCGGTTCTCACCTTTTGTCCTGAATAGCCTGGAAACAGAGGGACACTTTCCCCGTTGAAGTCTGGTGTAATTTCCCCTTGAATGGGCTCTCATGATAAGAACAGGGGTCACTGGATGGGATGGTATGCAATAAAGCTTGTGATTGCATGGTTCTTCATCGTCACAAAACAGCCCAACACTCCGCTTTATGATAGCACAATTGGTGCACACAATGGCTTGGGTAGAAAGCTAGAGAAACAGAGAGACGGGTATAGATACTGAGATGGAGATATCAGTCAAGCGATTGTCCCTCTTGGTGTGTTTCAAGTGCTGAAGTGTACAAGTGGCTGAGAACAGGGTCCCCAAACATTATGCTGAAAAGCGGTGAATGAATAAAAAGGGATGGCAGGAGTGGATGAATCTTGCCTATAGAATGCACCTTTGTGGTCAAATGTATAAGATAATATATAGCAGCTGTGTTATAAGCCAGCAAAGGGAATTGAACTTACAAAGCACAGGCTTTCAGTAGCTTCCCTTGTGGGAACACCAAAAGTTTAAGAGCTGGAGGAGGGCTTATTGCTGACTAACGCCCACACTTAATAAGAGTTGCCTTGCATGCCGTGGAACCTATCCTTTGGGCCAGTTGCTAGAGTCCTTATTTACTGCCCCTGAGTGAGAGCTTTGATTGAGTAAAGGCTGAGTAAAACCTGGATAAAGACTCAGGAATTGGCTGGATGTGAAGTTGGTTGCCACGAGCCAGCATTTAGAGGGTCCGTTTCTGGAAGGGCTGCCAGTTCCCATGGACTTAATCAGGAGCTGCAAGGGCTTAGTGTTAGAGGAGGTTTTAAGAAACACTGGAACTTTTTAATGATAATATCAAAACCGGGAAACATTTGCTCCCGCTTCTTCTTTCCAAAAGTTTTATTAAAAGCAAACCCAAGCATCATAAAGCAGGCCCTCAGTTTTTCAGGGGAAATCTCTCCTTCTTCTCCTCTCAGTTCCATAAATCAGTGAGAAATAGTATTTTTATGAGTTCAGTCGGTACTGTGTGCATTTTGGCCCCACTAAGAGTTAGAAATGATAGAATTAGAGCTAGAATTAGAGTTAGAAATTCTAGTGATGCAGGATGAAAATCATACACCATTTTTGTTTTTCAAATCCCCATTCCAGCCTTTCTTCTGTGGATGGTGAAGGTGGCAGTGAGGTCAAGGGAAGTCTTGGTTAGAAGAGGAGTTACAAAACTCTTAAGGGGAGATAAAATACTCAGTCTTTGAGTCAAATAGTGGAATATTCAAAAAGGACCAGCTGCTTTTCAACATAAACAATATGGAAGAAAAATAGTAATGGAGCATACTGCTTTCCCACCAAGGTCATGGACAAAAAGAGCTTTTAAAGTAAGTGTGGGGTACTGAGCAAATTTGATTGCAATAAATTTCTACAAAGATTAGCTGAAAACTCTTTAGTTTCAGAAGTGAGCTGATAGAATAGGTTTGTCCTGGATTAATCTCAAGACCAAAGACAAGGTCTTACACATAAGAACAGAATGATAAAATTGTTACATCCTCCTAACAGCTGTACATAAAAAGAGAATGCAAAGGTTTAAAGGTGCAATCGTTGTGTAAAATCTGGTTGTATTGTAGTAAACATGCTCTGTGTTCAGTGATCCAACAACGCATAATATCTGGTTAAAACTCACAGCTTGTCTTACAGCACAGTAGCTTTTCTACATATCTACAATTGGGCACAGATGTAACTATATCTTACTAGTTCTTAATCATCTTTTCTGGCCTTTAGGAGAAAATATATTGTCAGGTATACGAATTATGGGCCACTGTTTTGGAATTATCATTTCTGATTGAGTGAAGGTTTCATGGATGCACAGAAATTTTTGTGGGATGGTCAGTTTGAATAGGTTGATTTCTCACTTAATTCTGTGGGTGCTGAGGCTGTCTGGTAATTCTCCATCCTTGGGGAGAAGATTTTCATAGTCTAGATTTGGCTTCTAGAGAAGTGGATATGGACTCAGGAGAGTGCAGGGTTCATCAAACTCAGGATTTGTCTTTTTCTGGAATACCAGGGAGAATATGGTGATGGATTTTTTAAGAGATGGTCATGTGATCAACAATCTTGGCACTGTATTAATGCTTTCTACTTTATAATCAAATAGGGACATATAATTTGCAACAATTGTGCAGTGTGTGCTTGGATTAATGTAACTGGAGGTGAATGTGAATATATGTATGGTGGAGACATGCTATAGTCTGTGTCTCTAGGAATAAATATTTGAAATTGGATAGGGAAATCCTTAAACAATACAAACGCAGATCACTGCTCTGGTTTCTGCTGGCTTCTTCTACCAACAACTATTTGACTAATATAAATCAAGCAAGGAATCACAACATAGTGATTCTCACTTTTTTGGAAAGACTTCAAATTAAGGGAATCCTCTGTAATGGTTTGTACAACTTGCTCTTGGAAGTCTTTTTTTGTGGTTATCAATTTAAATGCAGCTTTTCAAGGAAAGAATCCATTAATCTCAATTGAGTATACTTAAAAAACACCACCTTGAATTCCCTTGGTTGAGGAGGGAATTTTTAAACTGGTCATTGTTGTTTATGGGCTGTTTTGTAACTGAAGAAAAATAATTTGTTCTTCTGGAAAAATAAAAGGTATCTTTTAGTCTAAGTGAAAATTGCTACAGGAAACAGTTTTTAGATGATGGGAAAATTTCATATGATACAATATAATCCTTATCCTAGTACACGAGGGGAACCAGTCATTCACACTTTTTTGCAGTCAGAGTAGCTGGAAATAGATTTCTGAAAACATACTCAGCTAAAAGGGAACCATAATGTCCCAGAGCACGTGTAGTACCTTAGGCTTTGAAAAATCCTGATGTCTGGAAAAGTTGTGTTTTCACCTCTTTCCAACCGTTTATTCTCTGTGGATGTGGTGCAGAGCTGACTCCCACGGCACAGGTTGTGTTCACAGCATCGTGTGAAGTCAGGGCACGTCACGCCCATCCCTGTCCCTCAGAGGGCTGTTGTCAAAGCAAATTTTTGCCCCTGCAACATTCCGAAAATGAACAGTTCTGAAAATTTTGTTTTCCAAGGCAGTCTGTGGCCAGCCTAAGCCAGAAAAATTCATGCTTTCTCAAGACACAGAAGGACTTTGGACCAGACACTGACTATGATTCAGTGGAGAAATTACTACTGGACATGGGTCGTTTCTCATTTGTGTTTTTTAGAGATAAGTTTGACCTGTGGAAGTTGGCTTCAGACTTAATCTCCCAAAAAAAAGAGAACATTTATATCCACTCCAAATCAGTATCTGATTCTTCTTTGGTTTTGCTTAATTTTTATCATGGTGGAATTTAATTAATACAGGAGGACTTTGATCTTGCAGAAGACAGTCCTTGAAACAACACCAGTGTGATCAAACACTTAATTAACTGCCATGCTGCAAAGTGGTAGAATAAATGCAGATACACGTAGATACACAAAACCAACATGTTTTGTTTCATGTAACATACATATTTGGTACCCAGCATATGTGTCTCAACTTGAATCTTAAGTAGTACAAAAAGCTACAAAAATAAGTTCCTCAAAACTATTTGGTTTCAATAGAGCTACTTGTCCCAGAGGATTAGGACAAGCAATGAAAAAAAGTACTTTGACCTTCATGGGCTGAACACAAGAGGAACCATTGCTGGAGAAAGCAATTTGAATGGAAGATTTGGAGGAATGATATAAAATAAGAGCAGAGGAATAAAATATGGAACAAACCAAATGAAAACGTCCGCTTGGGAGAGCAGAGTGCTTCCAGCCAGACCACACTGCTGGCCAGACATCATCTTAAATAGATTATTCAAACAAATATTAATTTGAGTTGCTAGGATGGAATATCTGGTTTAACTGTTATAAAGCACTGTATTAATGTGCAAGCCAGTGATTAATAACAAATGTACTCCCAGAGAACAAAATGTAAGATTAAGGAATGTTGTACAAAATGCTTGCAAGGAGTGGGATGTGCTTGCTCCAAAGAGTTTCAAAGCCAGCCCAGGACTCACTGACTGTGTGGTCACACTGGGTTTGCTTCAGTGCTGGCAACATATCCAAGGCTGGGATCATCACCAAAATAGCCATTTTAACTGGCTCAGTGATGAGGAAATCCAGTCTTCTGCCTTCCTACCTTGCCAGGACTTCAGCACAAAAGGAAAAAAAAGGAAAGCAAGAGATAAAGGCATGTGGAAAGGTGGAGGTGGGGGTACAGGGGAGAGAAAGTTCTGTCATGATAGAAGGTGAGTGTGAAGGATAAAGCCAGAGCCCTTTTAGGAAGATAGTGGTTTTTCACTAAACTTCCAGGCACTGGCTCTTGAACAACAGCTTAAGCCCAGAGACAGGGTTTGATTGTTGGTAGCAGCAGAAGCTTCACTCATCCCTTGCTCTCTAGGCATTGAAATTTTCTGCTGGCACAATTAGAGGTGACTCCTTTAGTCCTCATGAGTGATGCAGACTACTTGAAGAACCTAGAGTCTCCAGACAGACCATTCAAGTTACTGTGGTGTATCTGCTTTTGTCTCTTTACTCCAAATTCACAGATCATGGAATGGTTTGGATTTGAAGGGACCTTAAAGATTATCCTATTCCAGCACCCCCCATATTCTTATATCAAGGCTCACATGCTGCCCCTGATAATGTAATATTACCAGATATTCCTTCCTAATAGGGTTAATTTGGGACAGTTAATAACGACGTTCCAGTTGGCACCTTTGGACCAATAGGAGACCCTCTCAACCACTCTGCCACTCTAGTTCCCTGCTGAGGAGGAGAAAAAGTGCCACTAGGCTGTTCTGACCCAGTCCTGAGACCTGAGACTGGGTGGCAGGAGACAGCAGGAACCCATCAAATCCTCTTCAGTCTTGGGATTTGGACCTCTTCTCCTTCCTGCTCCCGATCTGGATTCTCCTGTGTGTTTTGTGAGGGATGCAGACCATCCTTATGTCACTAAAGTGAAGCCATCCAACAGGCTGGTGAAAAAAAATTGAATCACCAATGAAATGACCAAATCTGTGTGTGCAAAAAAAGAGAAAACCCTCTTTACAAACAGAAACCCCATTTCAAAGCCAAATCTCTCAGCTGAGGCATTCAGTATGAAAAGAGTGTTTTAGGTAATGGACCTTAGTGGGAAAAAAAGGGTCTGATTTTACATTGTGCATTCCCCCAGCAATACCTGATCCTTCCAATTTTTCTACCTCCCAATAAAAGATCTGAGCAGCTTCACATGTCAGCTTAAAAGAAGGGAGCTGGTAGAATAAGCTCAAGAGACACCATGGATTTTTTTCTATGTGATGTTTTATCTGAAGAGTCCAACAAAGATATCCAAGTTGTTGTTTTTTTTCTTTTTTTTTTTTTTTAAGCTGGAAAGAAACCTTGATTGTATTTCAATTCCCTTAATTATTTTGTCTAGCAGTAAGATCAAAGGCCTGGGTCTCAAAAGGAATCAATCCTGGGCCAAGCACTCCAAAGTGGGTCCTCCAAGTTCATAAAAAAATACCATATTTAGTCATCTAACTTAGTCTGCTATTCAGAAATGTTTGGGCTTGCTGCTCTCTAGCCAGACGTGGTAAGCTGCCCCAAGATGATCAGATGACTTGTGCTGAATGAGCACCGAGTGTTTATGAGCCTGTTTTCTGTAGGTTTTATTTGGGGTAGTCCCAGATAGTCCTGAGGAGTGGCTATTTTCTGTTTTTCAGTATCAACTCAGTCTCCTTCTGGTCAGGTCGCTGCTGGGGTGGCTGTGAGTGAAGGACTGGAGGGGAAACAACAGTTTCCTCTGCCCCCTTTGATACAGCTTCACTTGGCTATGTGCTGATGCAGATTTCAGATAATGCTTTTATCTGGCTCCCTTTTCCATCCCTCTGTCCCCGCATTTGTTACTCTTTGTGCACATGAATAAACCAAATCTCTGTGGGAGGATAATACCAGCAACAGTTTAGGAAATGGAGGCTCACAGAATCGGGGCCAATTTCCCTGTTTACAAAGCTGGCCCTGTAGGTTGTGGGAGGGATTCCTACAAGCAGCTCTGGGGCTGACCAGGAGTCTGTGCACTGAGCTTCAGTTATTCAGAAAATCCACAGCAGAGTCAAGAGACAAGAATCCCGGTCTCCAGACTCCTAGTCCTGTAAAACAAGCTGTAAATCTAATGCCCAAATCACCAGCATCCATCACAAAGAGCTTATCTCTTGAGTTGCACGAGTTATAGGGACCACTGCCCTAGAAATGAAGGAGCTGAACTCGTCTTATTTGGGATCCAGTATTCCTATCTATTCCACATCCCAGATCTCTTCTAACTGGGCTGGGTATTTCCCAGATCCCTATTCTTTCTGTGGCCACCACCATCTTCAGTAATTTCTATGTCATATCTGTCTGTCCAGGGTGACATGGCTTCTGCAGCCTGTACTGTTCCTTCACCACCTTCATGCCAAGCTCCTCCTGGAAACCCCATGGGTTTTGCAATGCTTCAGCATCAGCTGTTTGACCACAGTGTAATGAATCTCCTGCAGCATTTCCTTCCCTAAGCAGCTGTTTATAAATCCATCATATTTGGCCCATATTTAAAGACTTAATTTAAAGTGGAGACAGGAGGGCTGTAGTCTGTGTGCCATGATTGACACCGGTAGTGCCCCATAGAGGCTGGAAGGAATCTCTCTGCACATCCTCTGTGGGTTTGTGTGGTGTGAATGAAACCTAAGCGATGAGTGTGACTGTACAAAAGCTCTGCCCTAGGAATGCTTGTTTGGCTGTAGAGAGAGGAACCATCTTCTTTTGTCACCTGCTGAGCTGAGGTTACACAGTAAGAGGGGAAACATGACTGCATAAATTCAAAACTTTTCTTCCTTGTATGCCTCAAAAAATACCACGTTACGATCATGACCTCCAGCATCTGGGAGATTATGTTCTCTGACATCTCTGTCAGCACTTGGAGCTGCCAGCAGCTCCAGAGCCTCCAGAGGAGCTGTGGGCAGAAGTTAGGACTGATTTGAGCAGCAGAAAACCCTTGCCCAGAGGCATCCTACAGCAGATCTGTTCTGCTGCAGTTCCCAGCCTGATGTATTGATTGAAATCTGTAACATTTCAGTGCCAAGTGGGAAGTGCTGGAGGTATAAAAGCAAACAGGTCTCCTGTCCATCAAGCTCTGCTGGAAGGAGCTCAGCTTCCAGGGAAGAGCTGAGGTCAGAGGTTGGGTTTAGGTACCTGGGCAGGTACCAAAGCTCTTGGCCTGCTCTAGTAGTAGGAAGCCTTGGCACAGACCCCAAGGAAGGCATTTTTTGTAGGTGTAAGACTTTGCAGTTTCAGCAAGAGCATCCAAATAATCAGTGACAATGGCCTGGAGGGGTGCTGGTAGCTCCTTGAGCTGTGCTAATTAATCATAGTTTCAACAGAATAGTTTGTGTTGGAAAAGACCTTAAAGATTGTCATTCCAAAGTGCCTGCCATGGGCAGGGATGTCACTTTCTCGATCTGCTTGCTCAAAGTCCCATCCACCCTGGCTTTGAACACTTCCAGGAATGTGGCACCCACAATATCCCCAGGCAACCTGTGCCAGTGCTTCACCACCCTCTGGGCAAAGAATTTTTTCCCAACATCAAATCTAAATCTCTCCCCTTTTAGTTGGAAACTGTTCTTTGTCCCATCCCTCTCTGCCCGTGTAAGCACTGTACCAGCCTGTATGAGATTCTGCACACCATAATAACTCCCTTGGAGCACTTTCTTCTCAGACACCCTCCCTGCCATGTGTTGTGCTATCTGCAAATAATCTCCTTGGGGTTTTAATACCAGCCTGAGACAATAGGGAGCTGCCGTATCTGGATGATTTTGGGAAACTCTTCCACCATGCCATGCTCTGCTAGACCACTGCTGAAGATTTTTACCTTTGGTTTGTAAGACTGAATTAATATTTTCCTGCCTCTTTTCTTCTCCTCTCAGCCATTTCTGCATCTATTTAATCTGTAGGCTCTTCAGGTCAGGTCTACTGCTCACTAAGTGAGCATTTTGATCTTGCCTGGGTCACCTCAGGTCTCCTGTGTTACCCTTGATGATGATGGACTGGGGTTTGATGTATCTCCTGTGACTGGGATAATCCGGCTCCTGTGCTAAGCAACCCTTTTCTTCTCTGTTCTCTCGGGTGCAACAGTAAATTGGAAGCTTTTGAGGCAAGGACAGTATTTCAAATAAACATCAGTAAAATACCCAGCACATGGGTCTCTGGTAAACATTCTTAGGCTTTAGTGAATACAAGTATTTTATTAATACTGGCAATAACAAGAGCATAATTATAACAGCCACAATCTAATACAAAACCACTTTCTGTCGCTTTGAAGTCAAATGAAAAAATCCCCTTCTAATGTTTATTTGAAATATCTTTCACTTTTGTTCATCTGCAGTTTATTTACATTTCAAGATTCTCAGGTTTTTATTTCAAAATTTTGTAGATTGATAGTTCAAAAAAAAGTGAAGAAATGGGAATACTTTATTTTCAAAATCTAGAATTTCACTAAAATCTGAAAAGAGGATGTCCAGCTGTTCTCTGCTTGAACTTTCTTATGTGTAGGATTTGAATGCCATGTGTTTAGTGTGAGAACTAACATTTTAAACGCTAGAAAATTTCTCTTTATTACAGAATGTACATTCTCAGTCCATTTCTTTCTACAATAACTGCACCCCAGGGTTTCTTCAAGCAAAGTTAATACCCCAATGCACACAAATTTCTCTTACTAGCAGGAGGAGAGCATGGTCATGTGCATGTGACTTTTTCAGGATGGCTGTGATTGAGTAAGTGTGTTAGAACACATTAAGTGATGCAAGAGTCAGCGCCGGTGCAATTGCTTTTCTTCAGGCACTGGGGTTGTGCTCTGTATCTCGATTTCTACCAGCATAGTGGCTTGTGTTATTGCTGTGCTGTTTTATCCCGAGCTGTAACTCATGCTTAAACTTCCCAGATGGCCCTGGGCCAGACCTCTGCTTCTTGGGTGTTTCAACCAAAGTTTGCACAACAGGGACCCAGGCTATGACTGAATCCTCTCATCACGTAAAGAAATATTGTTGTAGTTAACAAAAGAGGAAGGAGCTATCCCAGAGAGATTTGAAACATTTACAGCAACCTATGACACTGAATTACAAGTTGTGTGGAAGTGTTGCTGCTCTGGTTGGGCACTGGTAACTTCTGAACCACTGGCATAAGTGCCCCTAAAGAGTTAAAACCTAGTAAAGAGATGTCACTCTAGTGCTCTTTGCTACAATAACAACTGAACCTTCAACATCTTCCCCAAAAAATTCTTTTTTCATGTTGTTTAATTATGAACATACAGAGCTGAGACTTCATGCTAATACACACGTAAGTGTTGTGCTTCCACATATGAGATTCTTTCCCTCCATTCTGTTCCATTCTTGAGGCCACGGTAATAATTTATTCTCTCTGCCTTCTTCTTCTTCTTCTTCTTTTTGTGTAATTATTACTCTTTAAGTTAATCACTTGCTGAAAGTAAATAAATTCCTCTCAAATTCCCGAGCTGCAATTTTGTCATGTGGAGGGCAATGGGTTTCCACATTACTCACTCAGAGTGAGAGTACTTCTAATTCAAATCTGTGATGCTGCATGTTCATTTTCCTTCAGCACCCTTTGACCAAACTTGTTGAAATTAATTGTGCTGCACTGATTTCATGTAATGGAAGTATGAAGGAGAAATATTAATCAGTTTATTAAAAATCTAGCAAATGTCAGGGTATTACCAGCCTTAATTAATATGTGTTTAAATTCTCTGCCCTGGGCCCTCTAGTCTTTTATTTTGTTTAAACTGAAGCTTGACATTTTCAGTCAGCGCATTATTGTCTAACAGCAGGAGAGTGAAAGCTATACCCCTTTCCTTAAACACACCAGGCTGTGGAATGTGCTCTGTCTCTCTCCCATTCCCCTTCCATTTGTTAGGTACTGGACACGAGACCCTCACTCTGTTTGAGAGATTGCTTTCCTTTGGACTAAAGGTAAAGAGTCAAGCATCAAACCACCCCTGTAGCCAGAGCCTAAAAGCTTTATTTCAGGGCTTCAGTAACTGCAGTGGGTAAAATCTTTTAGTGCTGTCAGGAAGGATTTTTTTTCTGTACCAAACCAATAATACTGTGCGTTTATTGGTTCAGAGTTTTTTTAACTTACACCATAAATCATAGCTAAACAAACTGAACAAAAATTCCTAGGTCATAGCAACTGATGGTTCTGTCAATAAAAATGGACAAAAGCCAGAAGGAATGTTTTCATGCCACCCACAGAATATTTCTGCTGGGAGCAATCTGACTTTCTCACTGTGGTGCCATCCTGACATCATGTCTCTATTATCATGTGCTTTCTCCTTCATGTCAGTTCTTCCAATTAGTTCCAAAACCATGGAGCAGTGGCCCCAGTGCTGGCATCAGGCAGCAGTTACCCATGTAGACACACATTTCCATCCTAAGCCTGCTCTCAAATGGTTTAGCTTAACCATACTTTGGATATGGGTTGGAGAGGGAAACTTTTCAAGAGTATGTAGTGACAGAATGAAGGATAACGGCTTTAAACTGAAAGAGGACAGGGGGTTTAGATTAGATATTAGGAAGGAATTATTTATTGTGAGAATGGTGAGGAAGTGGCACAGGTTTCTCAGAGAAGCTGTGGATGCCCCATCCCTGGAAGTGCTCAAGGCTAGGCTGGATGGGACTCTGAGCAACCTGGTCTAGTGGAATATGTCCCTGCCCATGACTGGAGGAATTGGAGCTAAATGGTCTTTGAGGTCCCTTCCAATCCAAACCATTCCCTGATTCTATATTTCTAAACCAGAATTGGGAACATCCCACCTGAGGCACTGATGAGGAGTTGTTACTGAGCCAGCACTCCTACCCTAACCCTGCTCTGTGGAGACACATGCATGTGTCACTTGCCAGGGTGAAACAGGAGACACGTACTGAATATAGGAAATACTGAAAATAGAACACAGGCAAGTGGGTACACTGGGTACATTATGTCTGTTACTTAATAGACCTCTCATTTGGCCAGTCCTCATTTGCATCAGCAGTTTTATTTGCTCTCACCACTGTGTGAACCTACATTTTACCTTGGGGAATCATGGATTAATCCTGCCAGGCACTCCAAAGCATCATCCCATAACTCACTTCCCCCAACCCCATTCTTCAGTTGTGCCTTCAGGCTCGTTCCAGCTGGACTAAAGCATTATAGAGGCTGTATATGGAGAATTTCTTGTGTCCTGGGTCTGTGTATGAAAGTAGATTGGTCCTTTCTGGTTGGGTGGACCATGAGAATTCCACTTGTCTCTTCAAGCATTGGTTGAACCTTTCTCCCAACCTCTCTACAGCAGGAAAACCTGGGTTTAGTTTGGCAAGTGTCCTCCCACCTGCATATATTTTGCCCCACAAGACTCATGATCTGGGCTATTCTCTGCCTTCCAAGTCTGGTTTTCCTTGGCTTCTCTTCCTTCACTGAATGATGTGGAAAGAAGTCTCCAGTGATCCCATGTAGCTGGAGATGGTGTCCATAAACACAATATGTTCAAGCACCTTTCCCTTCTGAGATGGACACCTTTGATCCACTTTAAACCTCAAAATGTTCTCTAGCTTTGTTCTAACTTTCCATAATCCATCCTTTTTTTGTCTAACCTGGCTCTAACACAGTGATCAAATTGTCCCTGTCCTCTGTCCATGTGCCTATCAGGATCCCAATGGATCTCAGCTATCCAGCTTCTACCAGCAGAGCACCAAGCTGCCTCCTGCTCTTGGAGCCTCACAGCCACATGAAAGGTTTCACTTCCAACAAAGCAAAGATGTTATGGTGGAGACTGATTTTCTTGGCCGTGGGTGAACCACATAACCACAAACCCATCCTTCCTGACACTCTGCTGTGCCTCTGCTTATCACCCCATAGGCGTGTGGGGATCACATCCACCGCAGCCTCGGGCAGCTCTTCCTGTGTGCACCACCCCACATCAAGGGTTCTGAGCACAGGGGGTGGCAGCAGGAGGAAGACAGAAAGTCCAGAACGTGTAACATCAGCCTGCTCAATGAGCAGTGTGGCCTCAGGAGTCATTTGTCCTCAGCTTTGTGTCTTGTGGTTGGACTCACTGTTGTCCAAGGCTGGAGCACTGTGGGCTGCTTCTGTGCCACAGTTTCTATGAGAAACTCTCTATTTCAGGGGGTCAGACAGGTTGAAAGTGTTATTCTGTCTGTCCAGTCGTTTCATGTTTTGGAACTGGTAGATGTGTCAGAACTCAACACTAAACAGTGTTCAGATAATACTCAACCAAGAGGTTCACTGCTGGTTTAAAGACCTCTCAGATTTCTTTGTGGATTTCTTGTTTCAGAGGAAAGAGTTATTTTTCTTATGATGATGCTCTCATCTATATAGTGTACTTTGATCCCTGGAAGTGCTGTACTTGATTAGGTCTCCTTAACAATACAAGGTACCCCATGGATCCAAAATTTTGGGATGCTCCAAGTCCAAGTTGTGCTGTTTTAGGGGGAACAAACCTCAAGTGCAGAAAAATTACCTTCATGGTTAAAGTCATCCCCTCGATCAGTTCTGCCTTTGTGCATTGCTTTCTTGGATGGCAGGCTCTTGGAGCACAAGAAAAAATCAGCTGCTTTATTTGTGCTCAGCAAGAAAAGGCTCCTAGCCTGAAAGCAGCCTTTAAGGCCATTAAGAAACAGAAATATAGTTTAAGTATTCCTTTTTTCTAGAGGGTTTGACTCAGCCAGCTCTGGGAAAACCCACCTTATTTCCTTCTCTATGCTGATGTTGGCTTGGGTAGTTTCCTTTCCCTCCCTCTTCACTTGGATGAGGAGTGACCTCCCTTCCCCCAGAGCCTAGGATGTCCCAGATCAGGCTTTCCCAGGCAACATGAAGCCCATGGCAGCAGAAGAGTGCTGCTTCTTGCACAGCATTGCTCAGGGACAAAAAGAAAAAATAAAGCATCCACCTGTCAATCCCACTTTCTCTGTCAGCTTCTACATGGGCTAAAAAATGCTTTCAGGAAACAGAGTGTCATTGTTCAGATCTGTTGCTACTCTGAGTAATTAAACTGGGGCTTGTAAACAAACATCACCAATGGTTTCACTGCAAAAACCCTCTTGAGAAACACACTTAACATTTGGTCAACATGGCAGAGAGAAACTCTTCCCCCAAGCTTTGTAAAGGAGATGAGTCATTTCCACCACTGCCTGGGACAGGAGAGTTTACTTAGCATAGCCTCATTGGATGGTTTTCCTCTTTGTGAGTCACTGAGACTTTCTTTTCAGCTGGTCACCAACAGAGAGTGGCTCTGCTGACGAGTGGGCTGTGTACAAGCTCTGGCCATGGGCAGCCAGCTTTCTCCTCTGCCCCATTGGAACAGGGGAGCCCAAGCTAGAAAGCCCCGTGCAATAGTCTTGTCACACATCTGGTGGTAGATGTGGGATTTATGGAGGGATGGCAACTTGCTTATTTAAGTTAGCCATGGTTTTAAAGACATGTAATCCCTCTGTGCTGTGATTGGTGTCTCTCCAGCTCCATCTGGCTCTACAGCACACGGACCTGAGTGGCACATGGGAATAGCCTGCAAGCCAGATGCTTAACATTTATTTTTAGTGATGAATAAACTTTGTAAGCATCTCATTATATAGTCGCCTGCCCTAATTAGTAACATTCAGACAAGCATTAATCTGCAAAAACGCTTAGCAGTGCTGAGAGTTCTCAGTGGAGCTCTGAGGAGACATCTTCTTGGTGGAGGGATGGAGGGGAGGGCATTAGCAGAAACAAATGAATGCCTGGGGATTTGGTGGGATCTACTTAGGTGTTCCAGGAGTTTTCAATGTACTGGGTTCTCCTGAGTGAATTAAGTGCAACTCTTTGCTGAACTGCATTGAATGTCCAGTGGATTCCCTTAACAAAAGGAAAGGGGAATTTGATTTTGGCCTTGTGATTTGCATCATCATCCTGGAAAGAGCAGACCATTGAATGATCTTGTATTAATCTGCAGGCCCTGTGAGGAGCTCCATGCTGGCAAAGCCGTGGTACCACACAAAACCACTCTTTCAGGAGGATGTTCCTCTTAAATGTCCATCAAACCAGAAGTTTCCCGTGCTGTTGGATAAAAGATGAACATCCTGTCATCTCTTGCCTGTATTACAGTAGACCCACAGTCCCCCAATGTACACAGACAGTTATCCTGAGAGGTAAAGCAATAATTCCTATGCAAGACAGAAGACATAGCAAGCAAGTGGAAATTTTTTGCATAAAAGAAAATATCTGAGACTACAACAGATATTAATGAACTGAGAAAACAGACAGATGTACATTAGGGATTTGAGTGATACCTGGGAGCATATTTTACTTTATTTCTTTCATATTTTTACATCTGGCACTTTCACCATATTAATGATTTAAGGAATAATTATTGTAAGGTTGAGTTTCCTTTTAAAAACTTTCAGTGTTCCATCCTGGAATTCGTTCCAGATGCTGGTAACTAAAACTGAAGAAACATGCTTCAAAATGATAGTCTTCTCCAAGTCAGGATGACAGCAAAATATGTAAACGACCAATGGCTCTTCTAGCTGCTTGGTTCTTTATGAGCTATCTGATTCCCTTCCAGTTTGTTTAAAATTTTTACCATGCAGATGTTCCTTTGGGTGACCAATTTTTATAGTTTTGAAAAGATTATATCAGTTTTCCATGGTATTGTGTTACTGTATTTCTTGGATTTTTTTATAGCACTTGAAAGGCTAATTTCTTAATCAGACATTACTAGTGGAATGTAGAAAGAGAGGTTAAAAAGCCAAACTGGCACTGAGAATTAAACACAGGTTCATAATAATATGAAAGGAAAACAAAAAGCATCAACTTGAGGATGTTGTTATTGAATGAAAGTTGAGAAAACTGCTAGGAACATGCATTTTTTATTATTATCAAAGGTGTTAAAATATATACATAGCATATGTTTGGCACTGAATTGTTGTTACACAGTTCTGTAGTATTCAGCTGTCTTGGATAAAAACTATCACTTTGATACTGGAAAATTATTATGAAAATGTTAGTTTTGGGCCTACTAGTAAAAAGCAAAGATTGTCTTGCATGCCAGTGAGGTTTCAGTGAAGGGTTTGCACTGTTTCCAGAAACTATCTTTGGCAGCCACCAACTTTCACCTCCGTCAACAAGCCTGCATAACATTTTGTCCTTCCTTATCCTTGTCAGGAGAGCTGATGGAGAGACAAGAGATTCGACTTGGCTTCACACCCTGAAGTTCAGAGACAGATTTCAAACACCACTTTAGGATTATAAGTAGCAACTGAAATGGGATTTAAGGAATGCTGGTACAAACATTAAGAAATACTCAGAAAGAAGGAAAAAAACCATTTCCCACTATAAGGTTATTCTGTTTTGTTTCAAAGTAAACATGAATGCTGTTATATTGACACACAGCTGACGCAGATGCATGGCTTGGGCCCAGTCCAGTGCTACCATAATTGCAACAGCAACACCAGAGGCAGGTTGGTTTTTTTTTTAACCATTCCCAAATTCCAGGTTTCTTCAGCTCAGGGTCTTGAGCTAGGCTCATCCCTCCAACAGGTATGCTGTTTCCAAATTCTTTAGAGAGTGTCTTATTTCTGGAAGCCTAGGATTCAGAATGGGCCGCCTATTTCCTGCTGAGTAGTTTCCATTGAGTCATATCATGTTCATGGGAACAAAAAAACAAACCAGAGCTGTGTTAGTTTATAACATTGTGTAAATGTTACGTAACTTGGCTTCTGAAGGTTTTCTTTACCTTCTTCTGGAGGGCTGGAGATTGGCCCCAGCCAGCGGCAGGACGCAGAGCTGGTTGTGTTGGCGCTCCAGCTGGTGTTAGCATTTTCTCTGGAGCCTGTTCAGGGAGTCCTGCTCACACAACCAGCACTAAATCATCAAGCTCAGGGTCAGGCATAAGTTTTTCATCAGATGACAGAGTCCGGGACCTGTCACCTCTTCTTTGCCTGAAGCCACAGCACAGAGCACAGCCCACTGCTGAGGATCACCCAGGAATTAGCACCTAACAAATTCCCTTGCTGCTTGCAGGAGCCCTCGGCATCTCTCTGCCTGTTACTTTTCCTGCTCTCCTCCTGTTTTATGTTGTAGTTTGTGGCTTTGGGTCTTTTCTGCAGCTTGTTTTAAGCTTGTTGCAAGTTTGGGGGAAATGTTTTGCAACGTCCCCTGTATGAGCAGGGAAATAGAAACAGAAATGCTCTATATCTTACATTTCTGTCACCTTTGGAATTGCAGGGGATTTGGTCTTATTTTGGTTCTCCATTCCTGGGTAGAGATGTATTTTGCAGCAGGAAATGTATAAAGTGTATAGAGAAACTGTGCTGGGGTTTTAATGCCTGCTGTATGTGAAAAGCCAACCACCTGCTCTGCTCATTAGATTAGAGATGAGTACAAGTCCTCAGACATGATGATTTTTCTGAGTCACTGGGAAACAACTTTACCAACTTCTGTCCCCTGCTTTTCTAAACACTCAGTGCTGAATGGTTGTGCTGTTGCTCAAAGATCTCTGCCTGCAATGTCGTGCAAAGGATTTTGGAGCAGAGGTGCAAGGAGATGTGAGATTTCCTGGGGAAATCTGCCCAGAGTGGGCCAGCACTAGCCAAGCTTCCTAAGTGCCTCATTTCCACTGCTAGGAAATCCATGCATGCACAACGCTGTGAGCCAAACCACCGGTCGCAAATCAGATTTTCCTCTAAAAATCACCAGCAACCCAAGCTAGCATTTTCTTTTTGGTGCATTTTATTTCCCAAACTCTCAAAGAAGTGGGTGGCTATCTTGCCTTCTGCTCAGTAGCCTTTGGGGTCAGAGCAGCTGCCTGACCTCAGACACACACCCCTAAGGCTGTGCCTGCATAGACCTTGTACTGAGAGAGCAACGCTGAGAAGGCCACAAAGAACTGAATTCTACCCAGTACAATTAGAAATAAGTCAAGTATTTCTAAGCCTTCCAACAAACTTGATCAAAACATAACAAATTCCTTTCCTCGGCTGTTGTCTTCCACCCCTTTTCCTCCCACTTCAGCCTGAATTAAGTGAGGCTATCCATGGATTCACATGACGAGAGAGCCTGTGCAATTTCCATGCCAGTCGTACTCTCACTAGATTTACCTGGCGCTGACTTGTTTGGTATGAAAAACTATAAATATTTTGATCAGTTTTAAGTAAAACAAATGGACTTAAAAGGACCAAAATCTGTGCCCTGTGTAACTGGAGGAAGAGAATGCTCCAACCCGATGTGCTGTAGGATAAGGACAGCAAGAGCATATTTCTTCTGACCTCTCTGAATCTGAGGGGTGATGGCTCAATAAATTAGGGATAGTTCTAACTCTTTAAAAAGTGTTTACAGATAACCAGAATGGTATTTCTGGGACTACATCTTAGACCTGGCACTTTTGTTCTCCTAGATTTCCCATGCATTTATGCCAGGGTAGAATTGCCCTTATACTGTGCTCATCTCTGTTCCAAGCATGCTAGAAGGGAAGAGAAATGGAGACGCTTTAGGTCACATTTTGTTTCCTACACTCTGCCCACTTATGTGAGAAATCAAGGAGCTGACTAAAGAAAATACAGTAAAGAGAAATATAGATATTTATATAAAAGTGATGTATGTTGCAAGAAAAGATTTAATTGGGTATTAATGCAATTTTCTCAAAAATATAAAATAATTTGGATTGTGAGAGGGTTATTAGGGTTGAGAAAATAAACATTTCCTGTTGTGGTTTCTGCAAAATTTCCCCGGTGGCAGTTTTAGAGTCATCTGTAATTTGTGTTCTCTGGGGAAATATTTCTGTGATTACATATAGGTCTGAAAGTTACAGTAAGTATGTCTCTCCTGGATCAATGAGCCCTGGAAATCTTTATCTTCATTAGTTATAGCCTCTGTCATTCCAGGGCTCTGAAGGATACATTTAAAGTATCAAGCGTAGTCATTATAATGCAATAGGAAATAGTCTAATAAATTATCTGTCCTGTTATTGTTTCTAGGACAAATATTGGATGTAGGAAAGATTTATTAGACGGATATATTTGTGAATTTATCTTATAAATTAAACTTTTTGGAAACTGAGTCTATTATTAACACCAAGACCCCACAAGGATTTAATTAAAGGCCTATTAGTCAAACTAATTCCTGACATGACATAGGTTTGTATTACACAAACATATTTGACTTTCCAAACATGCTTGTGAGATTTGGCATTTTGCTGAGAGATACTTATTGATAAACATAACTGGGAGAAATTACTGAAAAGAAATTCTGGCTTCCACTGGACGTATAAATTACCTCCTATTACTGGTGCCTGGGAAAAAATGAACATATTGTAGAATAATCCACTGTTATAAAATCACTCCTAGTAAGACAGATTCAGAATATTGGACACGACCCTATATTTAGAGAGCAAAAGGATAAGGGCCACACACACTTCCAAACCAGACTCACATTTTCAAGATATGAGCATGAAAACTCAGTCTGTGCTGTAACAGAGTTAGAGCAAAATGTCAGGAGGAGCTCAGCACCACTGGCAGCAACACAGACCTGGGAGTTGGGACATCTGAGCTCCCCTCCCATCTCCATCACAGACTGGATCATAAAACCACAGAATGGTTTGGGTTGGAAGGGACCTTAAAGATCATCTGGTTCCAACCCTCTGCCCTGGCCAAGGACACCTTCCACCAGACCAGGTTGCTCCTTTCCATATGATGTTGGGATTTAAGCCAGAGTCCTGTTTGGATCTTGCTTAGGACCTTGTGATTGCATGTTTCCAGGGCTGTAGAGAAACCAGGCATGGTCTGAATCTTTCATCACTCTTTTAAATGCAGAAAGCATTGGCCATGATATCTCCATGGAGCAATTGCTGGGATAATTGTGCCATTTCACCTGTAGAACAGATATAACAACATTTCCAGGCTCTTCTCTGGATGGATTTTAGAACAGAGACTGGGAGAGGTGAAGTCATAATGGAGCTTTGGTCCTGGCTTTGCTTCTGTATCAATCCCAGCACCACTGGATGTAGTCAGGGATGGTAACTGGGCGCTGTGCATGAGGCCATTGGTAGAAGTCAGACCTGGCAGAAGTTCACAGGGACAAATATAATCACAGCTCTTCTCCTTTCAGTCCAGGGTTTGTACAGTGTGAGTGGACACTGGTTAGCCTGGTTTAGGTTTAGGCATAGTTGATCTGCCCTGGGGTCTCTTCCAGTGCTGGTTTCTTTGACTCTATTAGATGTTTTCACACAGAGGCTTTACAGTCACTGCATCATATCTCAGCTAATTCAGCAGACACCTTGGTGCAATTAGTAAGAAGATATTCCCCTATCACATCTAAAATGAAGCTTATTTTACAGCTTCTTGGCACAGAAAGTGTTTTGCTAACCTCTTACACCAGAGCCATAGAGGTAGAATTCATCAGATTAACATTTTAGCATTGTGGCTTCATCAGAAGGGTCTGTTGTGGTCTGCATCTCCTGAAAGGGCAGCGATCCCCTTCTAACACCCAAGTATGAGCTCATCAGCACATCAGATGTCAGAGTCAGCCTCAGTCAACCAGAGATTAAATAAGGGTGGATTCACACCAGTTCCCATCTATAGTCCTGTGGGGTTAATTCTTGGTGTCTCAGTTTTGGTGAGTATGACACAGGCAGAAGAAATGAACCTTGTCCTCCCACTGCTGGTGCATGGATTGTGCTGACAGTGTGCAAAGGTGCCACATGTCACCCATGGTGTGGTTCAGGCCCACCCTGGTGACAAACTGCTCATGGAGGAGAATGGCTCTGAGCCAGCACACTGGGCTGGGGGATTTTCAGTGAAAATATAATTAATGAGAAAGCTTTCTGCAGCCATCCTCAGTGTTCAGTAAAAGAATGGTTTGATGTTTTAAAAATTTATCCAAAAATGTTTTTAAAAAATCCTGCGTGTTTATTCAAACCATTTTTTTATCTTTACCAAAATCTATATGGAAAATAAAATGTGTAGTTTGGAGATTTTTTGGTGGACAAAGCAACCAAAGTCCTGCTCTTTTCCTATGCCCCTAAAAACCTCAGTGCAAAAGTCTGTGGAATTTTGTATTTATTTTAGGGTTTTTTTTCACATCAGTTAGAACAGGACTGGCTTTACAAACAAGCAAACAAAAATTGTAGGCTGAATTCACGTTTGTGCTGCAGCAAGACCTATTGGTGAGACTTCAGTATGGAAAATGTAGGGGAAGCAGAGTAGAAACTGAAAAGGTATCCACAGTTGAGAGAGCTACAGAGATGAATAAAGTCATTGTCCATCATCTTAGCTCTTCCCTGGACAAAGTAATCCTAGTTAACTACCCCCATCAGACAAAGATTAGCCTCATTTCTTTCAGCAGGGCCAAGTGGATGGAGGCAACTCCATATACTTTGAAAAAGGTGAGGACTGGAACATGACTATCATGAATAGCCTGGATAGATGTGAAGACATCAAAGGAGAAATAATTGCACAGAAATTGGGAACTCAGTGAGGTTTTTAGGCCTGCTTTAAGGCAGAAGAAGGAATCAGATGATGTTGGCTCTAGTCCTAGCAGTGGTGGTGAAAGTGGAGGCTGTTTCAAGCCCTGCAATCCTCTGTGAGAAACTAAAGGAAATTTCTCCGCAGACTTTAATGGAAAATGTTCACTGCTTTTCAGTCTCATTCTTGTTGAAAGTGGAAAAATTTTCTAGAAATTAAACTTCAGTGGAAAACAGGGGTTTTGAAACTTTGAACTTGTCTGTTTTCCAGGAAACCCTTCATTAATTGCCAACATTATTAGAGAGGACACATGAGTCATGAAAACCTCAAGAAATTTTCAGTATGAACTAGCAAATAATGAAAAAGAAACAAATTGTCTAAGAATGTGATAGAACTTTTGGGAGTTTTTATCTTCTCTCTAAATGGAAATGATATGAAAGATTCAAGCCAATATTAATCACCTCTCCCAACCTAGAAAATGGGACTGAATTCTGCTGCCAGCCCACTGAGTGACACTGCTTTGCAGTCACCAGCACTGAGCCAGTTCACACCAGCCTGCCATTTGGTCCTGAATCTCCTGCTCATGTGGTATTTGAATATCATCTCTCCCTGCATCCTGATCAGATTAAGAGCAGGACTTTAAGAGATTAAAGTGGTCACAAAATCAAGGCAGAATTCATACTATGTGTTTGCAATGCACTGGAAAGAAAATTAGTAAAGCTAAGAAAACAAAAGGCCTTAATTTCTTTATTTTCTCCTGGCTGCAGCTTGGGGACTGGAATTAACTTGTGGCAAATACATTTAAATCTCAGACTTAACTACAAGTCATCCTTCTGATCTCTTTTCTGAAAGGTTATAAAATCCTCAATGAAAAGCCTCAGAATGCCGCTAAATATCATTGCTAGTGCAGCACTAGGTGCTACTCTCATGCCCATCAGTTGTCAGTCCTTCATCTCAAGATTTGAAGAGATCAAGGTGTTGTTGCAAAATGGGAGATGTCTTTGCACCAGCAGTCCTGGTGACTCAGAATGCTGAGGGAAAGATCACAGTCATTTTTCATCTTTAATGATCGTCATCCCTTCTTAGGGGTCGATCCATTAAAATACCTCTTCGTCCTTTGCCAGATAGTTGTGTCACAATTCTTTTTCCCCTGGATCTGCTGAATCCAAAGCCTGCTCCATCCAAAGTGATTTTGACTTTCTCTCCTCATTTTGACTGTCACGAGTATTGTCAAAGAATTGGCTTTTCCTGCCTCAGGCCAGGGTCTTGAGGGCAGCACTAATGCAATTCAGTACTGAAGACTGATCCATGTATCCCAGAGAAAGATTGCTCCTCCCAAACTCTCTAGAAATACCAATCAATGTTGCCATCTGGAGGACACACAGCTTTACAGTAGACCCTGTTTCCATTTTATGCTGCTGCTGTGATACCCCCATCATGAAAGCCCAGCTCACCACAAACAGTTGTTACTCTGCTTTTCACGTCCCAGATTTTCTTCAGTTCCTTCTGTAACTGATTATATCTGTTAGTCTTTTTTTGTATGTTCCGTGAAGCCTATCATTATTGTATTACTTTTACATCTGAGAAATTGTTGCTATTATTATTATTAAATAATAACAAGCATATCTGATATCTTGATTTGTCAGAAACGCAAAAAACCCAACCAAATCGTGTTTCCTTTACAAGTGATTTCTGGTGTCTTGGAAAAGCAATTTTTCCTCTAAAGCGAGGTCTGTGCAGCGTGGCAGACTCAGAGCAGGCAGAGCTCTGGCTTGCTGTCTTTAGGGAAGTCAAAGAGCAAATTTCTCATGAAACTGAGTCATGGATATAAACTGCAGAGACAGAAGAGGCTTTTACACAGGTCAGTTTAACCCCTTCATTTGGAATATTGCCAAGGACAGGATACATCTGTCCTATGAGAGACCTATAGATAATAGATGTCTAATATCATCTATAACCTTCTATAACCTGTATGGTGAGTGTGGTGTCTCCATGGGGTGGTTCATCTGACTTACCCAGACATCTGCTGTAGGAGGAATGAAGAGCTCTCCTTTTCTCACTGACTTTAGAGGGAGGTGTAGAGCAGTCTTTTCAAATACATGTTCAATTTTTAGGTAGCTGAAAGCAACTGAACTGAACATCTATGGCTGCCAAAGCTGTGTTTAATAGATACCTTGAGACACTGAATTCACTAATCTAGACCAAGACAGGTTCTCCCTGGTCTAAGACACTGAATCTTTTATGATATAAAGATGATATTAGCTTTTATAAACCTAGAGCTTATGTAACTGGTTTTGCAATGATTTTATAAACAGTGGCAAGGATGAAAGAGGTAATCCAAGGGTTTCATGCCAGGTACTCCAGAGAAATTCACTACTGTGGTTCACCAGTAATTTATATTAACTTGTATCACAGAAGTGATTCTGCAGTTGTACCCCAACATGCACTTGATATTCTGATTTATGTTGAAACCTAAAACAACAATTAAAAATAAACCCTCTGGATTTTCTGCTTCTGAACTACTTTCTCATCACTCAAACTATTTTATATTTGACATGAGGCCCATTGCTCTAAGAGAAGATTTCTTCAGACCTCCATGAACTCTGGATGTGATTCCATTTCTTGTGCTTTAGTTGAGATTACATGGGGTATCTGTGGTTGGTACAGCCATTCCAGCTGCTTGGGTCTGAATTAATTAGTTCTGGGCAGCAGTTGAAATCAGCACCTTCAAGGGAAGACACTCAACCTAAAGCACCACAGGTTACGTGAACATTACTAGAAACAGAAATAGTGTTGGAAATTACCTTCAGGGGTCATCTTTGCTCAGTTCCCACCCCAAGCTCTGCCCAAGCCTCTTGGTCAGAAGTTTGTTTAACCTGTTCTTAATGGCCTTAACTTCCAGAGACCCCACCAAATCTTCCCCAGACAGCCTCTTCCAGGGCATCACTGTTCTTGCTGTTGAAAAGAGTTGTTCTTCTTCCCTGGTATTTTACCCAAACTTTCCCTGCAGTGTCACCCTATCACTCCTCATCTTATCCTCCACTGACACAGAGTTAGAAATTGCAGAGCCAGGAAAACAGAACAGTGATTTTTCTTTAGCAGTTGAGACAGAGACATCAAACACAGTTGTCAGCATCAATTTGGGCAGCACAGATGGCCCCTCTTCGAACATCAGTCAGATCAGAAAGTGATTTCTGGTTCTCAGTGGAAACAACATCCCCAAGTTGTTGGATCCTGTGAGCTCCCTGGGATAATAGCTTCCAGCAACATTCACCATGTACAAACTTTGGTGTGCCAAAGCTCCCATGACCTGAGGGCAATAACTCCAGCAGACAGTGGCGAGGATGGATATTGCAAGGTTCAGTGGGAGTGGTCCCTGTAAAAATTAATTGATTTTAGGACAAATTACATCCCAGAAGATCTTGACAGTAGGATCCCAGGAGGAAATGGGCAGCCATCTATTCTGTAACCTCCACAGCTTTTGTCAGTTTGCAAGTTAGGTTCTCTGCTCCATAGGGTGTTTATAAATCGAATGTGGGAGCCTGTATGGACACATATAGAGACATATGGAGACCTCGTGTTCTCAGGCCCAGGCTCTCCTATACTTCTAATTTAAAGGAATGCCTCTGTTCCTAGCTGACCTTTCAGTGATTCATGGAGTACTCTTTCAGTATTCCTGTTTTAAAATTGGAATGCAAGTTTAACAGGGACAGTTTTGGAAGCAGAATGACATTATCTTCATAGAAATGAATTTATGACTTTATGTTAAAAGCAACATGATTTCTTACTTGATGTCCTGCCAAATGGTCTTGTAAATAATTTTATTCTCTACTTGGTATAGTGGGGTTGAATACAGCCCTAATTAGGTACTTAATTTTCTACTTTGATGCATTATCAGCCTTCTTGGTAATACCTGTTTGTAAACAGTGTGAAGTTGGAAACCGTGTTATGCTCATGTATTTTCAGCAACATTGTGATACAACATCCCTTGTAAATCTTCAGTTTATTAAAGGGCTTCCCCATGGCTTGCACCAGAGCACTGATGGAAACTGAGGAACAGTGCAGTGATGGGATTTGGTCCAACAGGACTCTTCAAGCCCTCCTGTGCCCCTCTCTGTGCTGGTGTCTTTAACAAAGGTGCTCAGGTGTCTGAAGATGCCTGTCCTACTTTTACACTTTGCCTCCACCACTAAATCATGTGTTAAATTCACTTTAAACTTCCCAGTAGCCTGGAAGGGCATGGAGAGGACCTTTGTGTGTATCTCCAGATGTCTGGACAGGCTGGTACACTGTGACCACATTAACAAAGCCCTTGATGGAACCACTTTCTGCTCTCTTGGAGACTGCTGTGTTTAAGGGAATAATTTTTCTATCACCACTGTTTTCTTTTGTATCCCTCCTCCAAATCTGAGCAATATTTCAGCCAAAATTAAATGGGCTGTCGCTTTCAGAGCAGAACATTTGACTCCTGTGTGTGACTTTGCCATTTTTGTCTTGTTGAATTCTCTCTGTCGACTATGATGAATGATTGCAGAGCAAAGTAAAAAAAAAGGCTGAAATAAAAATGTTTCAGCTTCGTTGAAAAAACACATTCCAATTGAGCCAAAGTGGGTTTTTCAAGGAAGTTTCCTAATGGGGAAATTGTAATTGTGAGCAGAGGGAATTGTAAGCTGCTCCTGGGATTTAGTAAAAATATTTATTTTTGCAAAGGATCTTGCAGGAATCTTTTCCATAAACGACCCCCAACAGAGATGCACTAGCCCCTCTCCTCATCCTTTTGAGGATCAGAATGTTTCTTGTGACTTTGGGGATTGGGACTGGGTTTGGGAACCTTCAGAGAGGAGCATGTAGATCTCACTATGCCTTACCACAATATATTGCATTTATCCCACTTCAATGGGCAAAGTGTGTCTTTAATTTCCAGTGAACAAAGATTTGCTTTCTAGTTCTGTCTTGTTTTCACCATATATTTTCCAAAACCACTTTTTTCCCATTAATGTTCACCTTTAACCTATTGATTTGCTATAAAAACAAGCCCTTTTATAAAGGAAAGGTAAAAGGAAATGAGGGAAAACATAAACACATTGCAAAAGCAAAGATTTCCCAGAATAAACCACATATAACACAAATATATGATGTAGCTTCTTTTATTAGCACTGTAAAAAAGAAGGCAGGGAAAAATGTGAAAATACATTAGGGATTTTAAAGGCAAGCAAATCAATTAGTCATTACTGACATAAATTTCCCTTTCTTGGGGACGTTCAACCTTCTCATATCCCGTGGATGAACTCTAAAGCACCTGTAGCAGATCTGTTTTCAGTGGAGAGATTTAAACTACTGTAGATGTTTTTCCAAGGAAAATACAATGTTGACAGAATAATGCGTGGAAGAAGAGGCTACTAAGGCAGCTGCTATAAATTGCCAGCCTTGTAATCCCTCTTGCAACACGCCCAGCTTCACAGGATGTGCATTTGTTGATGCTCTACATATGGTTTTGAGCAGAAGTAATTGCCCCCGCAACATGACGAAAGCTGAGCATGCCCTGCAATTGCAAAAAAAGGGTCCTCCCCTCACATCCCTCCCCTCTCCGAGCACTGGGGCAAGGATGCTCCTTTTGGAAAGCAGCATAGTGTTCTCACATATATCTCCATCACCCGGATAGATGTCTGTGGCACTGGCAGGAGTTAGGACACGAGTGTTCCCAGATGTCCCCACATCCCCTGGCCATGTGCTGAGGGCTCGGATGGTCCCCTCAGGATGCCCAGCCTGGCTTGTGCTGCCAGTGGAGATGGGTCTCTGGTAGTGTCCCCCACCATGGTGACACTATTCTTCCTCTGGCCCCCCACATCTGCCAAGGTAGGAGAGCATCTGGGAGAGATTATGAAAACCTCTTCCAATACCTTGGTGTAGTTTGGCTGTTCAGCTTTTCTCCTCCAACATCCTTCTCCACAAAAGAATTTTAGCATTTTACCCTGGGACACAATAAGGTGCTTATAGACCCTTCTTGTAGTCAAAGCTGATTCTGTGCTATTACATATATATCAACATTTTATCTTTTCCCCCAAATATTATAATTTAAGCATTCCCAGCCCTTTCTCCTAATGGAGGCACCCTTAAATTCCACTCTTTGTAGCTGCATTAAATTTCTGACAAATCATTTTCCCTCTCTTCTTCCTTGTGTGGCCATAGAAAGAGCTGCCCACTGCTAGTGGAGACCAACTGCTGCTGCTCAGGAAAACCCTGCTCAGGGCTTCCTCATCTGAGATGGGTTTTGGATCCCTCAGGGATGATCTGTGCATGCTCATGCATGAATGCTCTGGATCCCTGAGCTCACAAAAATATCCCTGGAGCAGAACTGTAGAACAGGCAGAGGAAAAGATTTTTTGGAAGAGCCCACACTACAGGAGTGCCTGATCCTGAGAGCAAAGGTAGGAGCATGAGGAGGGAACCAGTACACTCTCCCAGCTGTTGTCCTTTGCAGAAGTCTTGCTCTCTCTCCTTTTCAGCTATTCTGGTCTGAATTGTTTCTGCCACGTCTTGTAATCCAGTAACTTTTCCATGTAAAATGCTTTAGTACTGCTTTAGTGCAGCAGTGATCAGCACCCAGGACCCCTCTGCAGCAGCCTTGAGCAGATGCAGTGAAGCCAGACCCCCTCATTCCATCCCTTGTTCCCAGCAGTTTTTGAGCTGCCTCCTACAGGACCACATGGAGAGGGCTCAGGATGCTCCCCCCTGTCCCTGCTCGTGTGCCTTTGGGGGCCATGAGCCAGAGCCTCTCCAGGCTGAGGTGTGAACTGCCAACACCAGTTCACTCCCTTCTCCAGTGCCTCAACCCAGGCTGGGGTGAGAGATCTGGGCTGTGCAATTTGTAGGAGCAGTTCAGAAGCAGCTCCCATGCTAGTGCTGCTGCACGGAAGAAACCAATTCCCATGCATGGCAGTAAGTGAGCAGCCAGGGCTGTGTGTCAGCATGGCACTGCTGAACCCCATGAGAGAGGTGAGAATAGGACGATAAATAAACTGCCACTGGCATCAGGCATCGGGAGGGTTTCACTGCTCGGCAGGGGAATTTGCATTTTTTTAAAGTCAGGCAAACCTCTTTTCTGTTTGTGTTTTTTAGTTTCTTGGGGTTTTTTTAATTCACTCTAAATAAAAAGGCATGTTTCCTATAGAAATTAATTTCTATAGAAAAAAAATAGATGTCTTTCACACGCACACAGAGACACAAACCATGCAGTTAGTAGGAATCCCATTGTCTGTGGAAAATCAACATGGATGGATGTTTCTGGTTGTTCACAGTGAGCCCCCAGGCTGATGGCTCTGGTCTGACCCTCCCCAGCATGAAAGTCTCAGGAGGAAAAGGTCTCCCCACATTTTTCCATTTTGAGTTCTGCTGTCTCCTGGGAAGTTCCTCGGGACTGTGGGATGCCCATGAGGAGGGACAAAAAGCTGGTGGGACCCGGGTGTGGGAGCTAGAGGATCAAATACACTTTAGGTTGGCAAACTGTGGATGGCCACAGGGCTCCTGGGTGATGCCTTTTGGCCCAGGGTTGGATATTTACCGGTTCGCACTTGCTCTATGGGTCTGTGACCTCTTTTTGAAACTTCTTCTTTACGAGTTTATTTTGGCTGGGCTCAGGCATTCATAAAATTCCTAGGGAACGGGAGGCTTGAAGCATGGCTTGTAAAAGGAGGAGTGGGGAGGTGGGAGAATGGATTGAGGAGGAGAGTTTTCCATTACCCTGTCATAGCCTCCCTAGCACAGGTCTTACGCCTCTGAGTTCCTTTGCAAAGCTGCAGGCTTCTGAAAAGGGGAGAGAGAAAGGGAGGAGAGAGGGGGGAAAGCTTCCTTCTCCATTTGGGAGGCAGGATCCATCCCTAAGTATATAGGTCTTTCTCCAGTTTCCCTTGTCAGTCATCCTTCTGCAGCTTTTGGTCTTCGCAGCAGGTCAGCAGAGTTGGTGAATAGCTCGGCAAGCACAAGGCATCTGAAACAAATTAGATCTCTTATAGCCACCCAGAGACTGATGATGGATGGAGGTCTGTATTTACAGCAAAACTAATTGGCAACATACACAGACATCCAAAAAAGTATATTATTTTGCCAGACTTTGGAGTCACTAGGCCCTTTATTTTTTATTGCAGAACATTATACAGCTAGAGATAAAAAAGAACAGTGAAAGTTTTAAATCTAATAAAAGCATTTGACTGCAGAGTAAAAATAACATACACAGAGAAGTTTGATTTGGAATCGAATTTTATTAATGGTCTTTTCTCCTCAAAATGTTTCCAATTAAAAAACAATTCTGAAGTGATGCATTAATAAACTGCTCCCCCTCTCCTTTGGAGGGGCTAAGAGTTTTAAAGGCTGAGGTGGATAAAAAAATCCAGTGGATGTTATTAAAACATAATTTAATATAACCTAAATATAGTGCTTGCATACCACAAAGACAGAACCGGCTGTATAATTGAATTTGAAACAATGATAGTATGTTGACTTTTCAAAGAGAAATATTATCAGATTGTAAGCTGCTGTTCAAAAGAGGGGTCTTCTTTAAACACCGAGGCATGCAAGAAGCAATAAAGAGCAAAATCAGCCACATTTCCCTGGACAGCATGTGGCAGATTTAGATTTCTCAAAGGCATGAATATATGTGAAATTGGGAGCATGCGGTAGATGAACAGTCTGGATTCCAACAAGTCATTTGTTTGATTTTGAGATGAGTGATGTCTTTGCTTAGAAAAGAGGAGAGAAGGGAAAATACAGAGAGAGACAGATAAATGGGTCTTGAAGATCTTGTCTTCCCAAAAGCATTTGAGAAAATGGTGTATGGTCGATGTCATTGGGCAGAGCCTGGCTCTGAGTGATGAAAGCTTGTGTAAAGTGTTTTCCCTGGGCTGGGAGCATTGTTCCCTGATAGACATATTTGCATGAGAAATAGGTGAGCTCTAGAGAAGGTCAAATGCATGCATGATGAGGGGGCTTTGGGCTGGGGAGGAGACTGATTCCCCTGGCCACCGACACTTCTGTAGCTTTCCTTAATTTTGTTTTGAAGTGGGAATGAGCAGAGAGTGAGCAGATGATCTGCATTAGCATCTTTCTGAGCTAAAAATCCAACTTTCTCTTTGCTCATGCAGAAGACAAAAGAACAAGTCCCCTTGCCTACCCCAAACACCAAAATTTCCATCATCAGGAATCCTCCTCCTCAAGCCAGGGGCTGCAACAGCCACGGTGGGATCAGGGAGCATCCACACCCTGTGGCACCCTCGGGTGACACAGAGCCTTAGTAAAAGGGTCCTCTTGTCTCACCAGGAGGGGTGAAGACCTCTCTACACCCAACCATATCATTTGCATCCACTTCAACACCCCTTTTCCCAGCAGCACTGTGTGAAGGGATCTAAGTGCAAATAAGAATTAAATTCATGATCTTCCTCTGAAGGATTATCCCTGATCGCCCACTATTACTATTATTACTGTGTTTGCTGGGGCGGGTTTTCTTATTCTAAGCTTTTTTTTTTTTTTTTTTTTTTTTTTTTTTGGGCTGCATCTGGGAAGCCGTCCTTTGTGTAAACAGCTATCAGAGTGAGCAGGAGTATGTGATCCATTAGCTCCGCTGAAAACACAATCATTGTGTTATTCCAAGCTGATGAAAACGTCCTCTGTAGTTTTCTCTCCCAATATCCACATGCCAATCAGCATTTGTCAGTGATATAATTTTCTCGCATAAACACATCCGCTGTGCAACTTCCACCCCGAGTAAATAGACATAATTCCAAAACCAAATAACACACTTGGAGGGGAGCGGGAGATTAGACAGACAAGGAGGTGGAGGGGGAGCGGAGGGCAGTGAAACTGCAAGGAGAGATCAGCTTAATTGCAAAGGGGGAAGATGGAAAATTCTCAGGAGCAGGCAATACGACTGGTTTATTTCTTCACGGAGCAAAAAAGGCTGGGAAGGCGAATAGTTTGGGCTATTTTTTTAATGAACATTTGTGAACGAGGACCACCATGAATTGCTGAAAGAAGGATGGCTGTTGTTTATGGAATTGGGAAAACAATTTTTTTTTCCCAATTTGAAACAGAATAGACAATACGCTATAAGTGGGGAGGTGCCATTTCCCCGTTTTGACCAGAAAGCCTGCTCAGACACGCTGCATTTTTCCCCTCCCCGTTCAAAGCTTACATAACCTCTGGGTAATTGTATCTTTGAATCCAATATTGCAGACTTATGCAAAAGAATGTTTTCCATCCCATATGTTTCCAGTGTGTTTGGTGTGTCTGTGTTTGTGTGTAAGGAAATTTGTAAAATAAATCCTTTATTTATATGAGTCCCCAGACTTGGCAGACCATGGCTGTGCCATGTGCGTTCATACAGGATTGGTCTGTGGCTGTATGCAGTGTTTATTTAAATATATCCTCTGCTTACTCACTGTACAAAAGGCATATGTGTACATCAGAAAATACTGTATGGCAGAAGAAAATATGTCCTTTAGAGGAATGTCTTATGTGTGATCCTGTAGGAGAATAATACAAGAAAATAGGCTGGTGCAGGAGGAGGGGATAAAAAGTGTAATTGTGTGTGTTTGTGTGCATATACATACATTTTGTGCTTGTGTACACGCACCCTTGTGTGTCTCTCCAGGTCACAGCCTTTCAAAATTGATGTCTGAGAGGGCTCCTACATGAAATAGGATCTACCTCTTGTCCTGAGGCAGAATTAAACCTATTAACCGTTCTCCAAACCAATTCAAACTGCCGAAAACATGGTTCTCTGCTCGTATTTGCTGGTGCACTCCTCTACGAAGACACAAACTTTAAGTTCTGCTCTGCCTTAGAGAATGATCTTGGAGCTATTTCAGGGGCACCCGGGGCCAGCAGAACAGCCCCATGCCTCCCTCCCCAGGCAGGCAGTTTGCAGGCAGATGCCTGTACCACGAACCACTCTGGCCTGAGATGCTTTCCATCCCTTTTCCACGTGCATTCTGGCCTCTCTGGAGATGCTTTCCATCCCTTTTCCATGTGCACGCTCCGCCAGGGGCGCGCACTGCGGGACAGCTGTGCCGCGGCTCACGGGCGCAGCATCTCCGGCGTGGGAGGGCTGGATCAGCATCCCCGCCAGGTTTTACAAAGCTCCTCCACTCACCGGGAGGCAGCAACATCCCTCAATGCCTCCCAGCTGCTGTGATCTCAACCAGCACTGGCCCTGCCAAGAGCAGTCTGCGTTGTCGCCCTTCGTGCCCGGAGCTGTCCCAAAGCCACCCGTGTCCCCCACTGCCAGTGCCCTGTGCTGCTCTGCGCAGGGCCGGCGACACAAACTTTTATGTGATCCCATGGGAACCGGTCTGGTTTCAAGCACAAGCACTGGATCACCTGATTTGCATTTTTCCCCATTTGAGGGTCCCAGGCTAGGGGAGAGGAGAGCTGAAACTCTAAACCGCTTTGTGCTTATTTGCTTTATGATCCTGTTGGGTGCAGTGTTTACTCAAATCCGGCAAGCATCTGGATTAGATAATTTGTTGGAAATTAGCAGTGTTTGATGGTTATCGACCCTTGCATGATTAAAACCCGGCTGTCAGCGTCGTGTTTGGGTTTCAGGAAGGCAGGGACAGCAGCTGCAGGAATCCTCATGCTCAGAGCTGTGGGGAGCAGCGGGGCTCACACCATCCCTGAAGGGATCCATCCAAGAGCCCCTACATCGATGGGGACTTTCCAGGAGAGACAGAGAGACAAAAGTGCTGAAAAAAATTCTGTTCCACTCCTACTGACAGATAGATGAGAATGGAGGGAAGGAGTGCAGGGAGCTGGGGGTTGTGCCTTCCATCTTACAAATATTTCAGCTGCTTCTACCAGGTCTGTGCTTTGCCCTTCATTTACACCAAAGGTGGGCACAGCGTGAGTGCAGAAAAGCTTTGCTCACTTTCTACTCTTCGTTTTTGATTTTTCCTATCTAGGGAAGTATTTGTGCATTCCTCCCCATCCCTGCATTCCCACATCCAAGCACAAAGAACATTCACCCTCTTTCCTTCCCTTTTCCCTGCCTTCCTCCACCCTTCCCTTTGGGGTTGGACCTTGCTCCATTTAAGTTACCTGGGGTTTTAAGGCTGGATTAAATGGTGACAAGCCCAAGCCCTGCTGGAGGGGTTTTGTCATCATTATATTAATATGCACATTTTTCCACAAAAGGCTTCATGGAGCACTTCAGCAAAAACACTCATGGTATAGGAGGTGTTTCACTGGTCACAGGGAGAGGAAAGTATTAAAGATACTGCTTCATCCACCTGTGGGCAGTGGGGCTCAGTGAGTGCAGTGCCCAAGTGATTTTTTGTAGAAGAGGATCAGATATGTGAGTACCCTGTGCTGGGACAGAACCTGACTGCCAGACGGGTGATATGTGCATGCTCATCCTGGTAGGATATTCACCAGCAGGAAAAGCCAAGAGAATGCTTAGGAAGTTAAATAATTACAGTTCCTTTCTCAGCTATATCAGGTAGATAAATTATTAAGAGCAAACTGTGGGAATACTTTTCAGGATGGTGAGAGGTGTGCATTATAAACATATTTTAAATATAATATATAGTCTTTTAAAATATGCTTCATGCACAGTGACTCTTAAGAATTAATATATTCAGCTGTGTATATATGGATATATTCATTGTATAGTATGAACCACATAAGACTGACTCAGTCACAGTAAACGAGCAGAGCTGAAATATAAAGCACTTGTTAGTTCTATTTTTTTAATATAGTGTAATATACTGTCATAAGAAAGGGTACCAAATGATAAATAATCTAAGCAGTCACATTCTGAAACTGGCCCCACCGCAAACAGTGTTTGCTACAGCAGTGCCTGCCAGCTCCCCTTTACATAAGAGGGGTGGGAGGTTATTTGGTCATCTTTGCATCAGCACGGCAGCACTGCCAGGGATGTGCCAGTGCTGTGGTGGGGAATCTGCACTGGTGAACCTCAGTAGACTTTCAGGCTGGTCCCACCTGGGCTTCCAGCCTCATCCAAGCAAGATCTGAGCACTGTAAATTTATGAAGGCAAACCCAGAAGGAGTTGCGGTATCATACAGGAATGGGTGTTATCTTTCAACCCCTCATTTTCAAACTGCTGTTCTGCATTTAAGAGTTATTTCTCTAGTTTTCAGTAGTCAGCTGTGGGACATGGGTCTATCTGCAGATATCCCTGCCTGGGATGCTCTTTGGTTGAGCCATTCCATGTCAGTACATCCATATGGACCAATGCATGGTCCCGCAGTACCTGCATCCAGGGCAGTTGGGATATGGGGCACCTCTAGACCAGATTCTGTATGTGTGTGTTCTCTGCAGGCTTCTGGACTAGGGAAATTATCAAATCATCACCCTTTAAACCTTTCCAATCACTTCCCGCCCACAGCTTGATTTCTGGGGCCTTCAGATCTCCAGGCAAGTTTGCTGCCTTGCACTAATGAATACCGCACGCTGAGTGAAAACTCTATCTGCACATCTTTAAATTAAACCAAACCACACACACACACACACACACACACACACACACACACACACACACACATACACATAGAAACTATTTCAGTCTACCCAGTGGGTTTTTGCCTTGCTTCATGTGCAGGATTTCTTATTGATGTGGGAACCGTACAGCAGAAGAAACTCCTTAAATATGCATCAGGAGTAGTAATTTCTCCCTGTTGCCTGCAGCATGGGTTCAGATGATATGATCATGAAAAGGGAATGATTTCCTGCCCTGTAGAATTTAATTTTATGAATGGAGCCATGTAATGCAGCATAGTAGCTCTAAGAAAGACACCATAAAAGACATGAGAGGAGAAAACAAGTTATACACCACTCTGTCATATGGAAAACAAAGATGACTTACATGGATTGACTTCCTTGTTTGCCCTTTCATTGTTCCTTGATGGTAAAACTCTTGCGTTATGATTTTCAGAAGCACATAGCACTGAATGGTTTATGATGTTTACTTAGCATATAGGACAATAGATGGAAAAGCGCCATAATTTGTGACGCTGACTGCAAAATAAACCTACCATCATTCACACAGAGTGCTGTTCCTCTGGATAAACAGCCACGTTGCTGCTTGGCAGGAACACACCATCGTCTCCCGGGTCCTTCTTGCTGGAGCTGCACATCTTCGGGCCTCGAGCCATTGGTGTTTAAACAGAGAGGCCTTTTGACTCCGGTGGGGCAGTGCTGGCACTGCACAAGCTCTTTGTCCCTATTTAGATAAAATAAAGATCCCTGAAAGGCCTCCCGGCTCAAAAACCCCTCATGTGTTGCTCCACAATAGCTGCTGACATGGTAAAGTTGCAGAGAGGCCCCAGCCAACAGTTTAGATATAATATCCTGGGGCCAGTTCAGATGTGGAGCAGGGTCCACATTGTAGCCCTGGTCACAACTCTGTACTTGATTTACTAGGATAAGAAATCTGTTCATCCCCACTTTGATTTATGAAACCATCTCCAGTGCCTCAAGGTAGGTTGGAGTCCAAAGCTACTGAGCTTTGGAGCTTTTCCTGGGAGACTTTGAGTAAGGCTTTGTCTCAAGACCAGAGTCTGAATCACGAGTGTGTCTGAGCAAGTGTGTCCAGTGAATTTTATATATGCTTGAATCAACAAATTGTAGAAGATAGAGTGGGAAAGGGCCTTGAGAAGGTACTGGTATTTTTCCTCCTCATCCAGGACCTAAACAGCCAGCACTAACCCATTCCTGCCACATGCACATCAAACGTGTTCTTGAAACTCCCTAATGATGGACGTACCATAAACTCCATCAGTAAACTCTTCCAGTGCTCTCTTGTCTTTTGAACAACTTTCAAAAGTTCTTTCAACTTCTTTCAAAGCTCAAGGACAAGGCTCTTTCTGTCCTTCCCATTGGAGACACAAAGGTCTATAACTTCCCTCTTCTCACTCAAGAGTTTATGGACTGTCACACTGGGGCCTCTTTGCATTTCTTAGACTGAACAAACCCACTAATTTTCAACCATTTCTCATCTTAAGTTTTATAGATTTCTGATCCACTTTTTGTGACTGTTGTGCTCCTCTGAATTCAAGCTGCTTTGTGCCTTCCTTAAGAATCTCCCCCAAGGTCTGACTGTTTCTGGATTTGATCAGCTCTGATCAAAAGTTGGTTATGGACCATCTCTGTGGTTTTGACTTGAACTGAATCCAAAGCAAATGAATCCCATGGCATTTTTTCCCATTGGACTCTTGGGATGTGGCAGTTTTAAAGCAGTTGCAGAAGATAAACACAAGGAAGACCTTCCTGGTAGTGAGCTGTGGGACAAGTTTAGCTCATGTGTCTTGCATAAGATGCCCTGGGTTATTAATTTCAGTGTGAGGCTGAGTTTTTCTCTTTGGTGTGTCACACTGGCTTTTGATCAGTCAGGAGCAGTGGCACAGAGGAGAGGGAGAAACTGTACAGGTGCTGAACTTTGCCCACAGCCACACTGAAACAACAGCCCTCCTGGTCTGCTTTGTCATGCATTATCCAGCTCACCACCAGCAACCTGCCAGAGTCCAGACAGACTCCACAAAACCCCATTCAATATGTCCTGTTCCACATGGGTGTCTACTCTGGAAATGCCTTTTAGCTGGTTGTAGCTTAGATAGTGAAACAGGTTATCAGCCAGACTGCTTGCATGCACATAGTTGATAAGGAGCAGACAGCATGGATTTATCTGATCTCTTGTCACATCAGTCCAGACTTTTCTCCTGACAGAGTAGTAAGTTCTTGTTGGCAAGGAAGCTGCTGTTGGGAATCAGTGACGTTCCCATAAACATAACAGTCCAGTCAATACTAGTGAAGCCATTCTGTTGTGCTGGGTTTGGAGAGAAGTACAGCTAAGCTGGCTGCTTTTTACAAACCATTCTGAGAAAAACAGACATTGTTTGCCTTTTGCATCCTACTATTATACTATTATTATTATTATTATTATTATTATTATTATTATTATTATTATTATTATTATTCAAAGAACGTGTCTTCTGAGGTAAGGAACTTTCTAGTTGCACTTCAGAAAAAAACAATATTATAAACCCTCTAATAAAATTACCAGGAAAGTTTCCTCTAAGAGCATGTCATTATGTCAACTCTGTTCAGTGGAGAAGCATTGCATTCAGTAAATATATATTCGGGAGCTACTTGGTGATCATTGACATTTGGCACTGTTCTTACATCTCTCCCTATTAGCATGTTTATGTTTGGAGTGTACTTGACCTATTTCAGAAATATTCCTCATCTTTTCCCATTATTTACTGAGCAGCAATAACCCCGGATAGAACTGCTGCATTTTACAGGCTGAAAAGTTTCATAGAAACAAGAGGCCCCTCTTGTGTTGCTTAAGTAGCTCATCTGTGAAGGTAAATATATTCCTGGATTTAATTAGGAGTTGCAGTATTAATATTTATGCAGATGAAGCTAGGTTGGGAGGGAGGCAAAAGAAGGGGGAGCAATGGCGTGTTCATCATTGCTGAAATGAACTGCCCAATTAATTCTTCATGAGGGGTCACAGAAAATATCTGAGATCTCTTGCATGAAAATAACTGTTTCACTCCTCACTCCTAACTGGGGGCTGGGACTAGGTCTGAGATCCAAAGGCACAGCTTGCACCAAAACCTTGTTTTGTTTCCTATTTAAATGCCATTTTTCATGCCAAGACAAATTTGAAGGCCAAATGATAGTGTTTTGAAGACAGATCTTCTAGGGAGTATGGAGAAGGGAATTTCAGAAGCTGGAGAAACAGGAGAGATCTGATCCATCCTGGCTCATGTTGGATATGATTTTCATGTGCTGCAATATTTTTCTGGATATTAGTGTGTTTTGAGGCATGAAATGAAAATTCGGAATCTTCCACCATTGTGTGACTGGTAATGGAAGATTCAAGCCATAATGCTTGGCATTCATATTTTGAAGCTGTACCATTTTAAAGGACCTCCTCATAGTTATCAAATACCTTTTCATTTCCAAAGTGTTAAGCTGGAACATATTGTCCACTTTCAAATTCTCACACATAAGAAAAATATTCAAGTCTTCACTGACCCTTGAAACTCAAAGACAATTCAGATCTTTCTGATCTTGCCTTTTCAACACAGATGAGATAGCAGAAACCTCCTGGCTTGGACCTGACTTGTTTTTTTTCACTCTTGCTCTGACCTTGCACCCCTTACAGAACTTGGTTGGAAAAGTTTGGAGGTACATAAAACAAGGGAACTGGAGATCCATGCTACGTGGATGATATCACTGTGAGCTTAAAAATGAGCATGGATTGTTCAAAGGTGGCATCTTCATGTTGCTATAATGTGTGATGGAGAGTCCTGGCACATCAGAAATTATAAATCACTTGGGAACACAAAGCTGTCAAAGGCAGCAGGGAAAACATGCTTTTTCTAGCTCAAAGAGGAGTTCACCTCTTTGTTCTCCCTTCTGTACCCAAGCTGCACCTGCCCTCTTTGATTTTAATAATCAGGATACTGGGGGAGCACGGGGATGTCTGTCTTAGAAAGCGTCACCTTCCCTTCAGGCACGGCTTCAGCTCTTTGTTCTGCTCTTATAAGGTAATTGGACGATAATAAATCAGCTGTCTGGTTCACCATATTTAAGATGCTTCTAGTGACTGGAAAAATAATCACGCTCTTGTCTATTTATTCCCTGTCCTTGGTTTGCTCCGTGCTTTTCTTCCATTCTTTCTGTCAAGACCAACACTGTTACCCCCATTCTGGAGATCAGCTTTTGCTCCTGTACAATTCAATTTTGGGGGTTTTTTTTGGACAGTAAAGGACAAAGGGCTTCAGTCCCAGCCCTTGGCTTCTGCTTTTTGCTCTGCTGTGAAAGTCACTTATATGCAGCATGATGCCACAAGTTTGCCCCACTCCAGGGTCTTATGTGGCAGATGTAGAAAGCTGGAGACAGCCACCAGCTCTGCACAAGCCTGAGAGCAGTCCCAAGCCCCATGTCTGCCAAGGGACAAGGGGTGTCCTTCCCTCACGTGGCCAGACGTTGCACAGTCATTCACCACCTCCTCCCCACGTAGAGACTGCAGTCTTCCAGTTGCAATACAATAGACCATAATGTCACCCTACCACTCTGCAAAATCTGCTGTCAATAGAGTTACCTGCCTCAGGCAGAGAATGTAACTGGGGCTGGGAAATGAAGTTGTGTCCATCCTTAAAAATAAACGAAGCCAGAATGATCCAGACCTCAGAGGGGGCAGCCTTGACTCCACAGGAATGGCAGAATCTGGCCATAAATAGTGTGTACCACAAAGACACGCGGAAAAAAAAAAAGCCCAACCAAACAAAAACCACTTAGCAACAACAGCAACAGTTGCCACTGCAATTATTCCAGCAAATGACAATAATTTGTGCTGACCACACTGTGGTCTGCCTACACCTTGCCAACTTGTTCCTGCTCCAGCCATTAATATCAGTTTATTTTGCAAACAAAGAAAATAGCTCTCATTTAAAGCTCCCTGTGCACTTTGTGTGTCGTTAATGAAGTCTCATGATATCTATGGCCTAAAAAGAGCACTGTGAACTACTTTTTCTTAAGCAAGAATCATGATCCACTGCTTGTCAGAAGAACTCATTTGTCACTTTTTGTCCCTCATATTTGTGGCCCCGTTCTTTAGAATAATAAGGGCTTGGCTTGAGGAATGGGCATGAAATGTGGTTGTGCTTAAAATTTGTTTATTTTCATTGTTTTTCTTTAGCTTTGTTCTTGGAGCTTGTACAATAAAGGCAAATAATTTAAAGGACACAGAGGGCTGGAGTTTGGTTTTGTACTGAGTGTGGGAGGCTGACAGAAAAGCCATATCCAAGTGAAGGGACTGCATTCAGGGAAGCCAAGGTGAACTGAAACATTTAAAGAATCTGGAGGACTTGGACTTAGAGTAACTTCCATCTTCCCTTTCAGCTTGTAACTCACACCCAGCTACTAGTAGGGAAATTACACCTCTTAAGTCATTGGCTGCAAAACTGGCTACAGAGGCCAAAAGGAGCTCAGTGTTGGGCGAACTCACAACTCACCTGTTGAACCACACAGCCAGGAAGTAACAAGGAAGAGACACTAAGCCGCTATGAATCGATGCTAATTACTCTCCTGAGCTAATTGATGCATTCCTAAAATTCCTTGCGAGGTTCTTGGTACTCTGAGCTCCACATAAGTGTGTGAGAAAGTTCTTTTTTTTAATAAATAAACAGACACTGCTGCTGTGTGTGAGGGCTCCAGGACTGGCATGACTGCAGCCTTAACCCAGAAGGATTTGTGAGACTTGAGGGTGATCCTCCACTCCCCACAGCTGCTCCTTCACAACCTACTTGTCTTAGAAGTGGGACAGTGCCTCCACCACAGGCTGTTTCCAAGCTGCTTATTAACCTGTACTTTGTACCCTTACTGGCATTCAGCTCATCTGCAGAGTTAATGGGAAGATGACAACCAGCAAGTGCAAGGACTGTCCTTGTCCCAGGGTATGCAGTGTGAAACCTCAGGCTGCTGGGCAAGGAGTCCTCTTTCTCCTGTGGTTCTCAACCCACAACATGACGATCCCAGAGGCTACTCTGAGGTGCTTCCTAATGCCATCTGAAAGAGATTGGTTCATCCTCAGGAGGCCTGACGTTATTGATTTGACAATCTGCGAGTTCAAAACGTGTCAGAAACTGCTGGAGTGATGTCAGGTAGTTTGACTCCCTCTAAAGTCAATGAAGACAGAGTTGTCTCCTCCAGATAGAGAGAGACAAATTGAGTTTGGAAATGATGACTTAGGCACTCATTCCTATGGCAAAGTTACTGTTAGGTGTCACAATCTCCTTTGCAAATGCTAAAGACATCCTGAAATTAAGTTCAGTGTTCCCTGTATGCCTTCTCAGTGAGGTCTGAGGATGTGTATTGCTGTAAGCACGCAGGCAAAAATAATTGTGACTAACAGCTTTAAGTTGGTGTTTTCCCTTGCTTTCCCTTCCCTTTCCTTCTCCCATCATAGATGCTCCCCACACATGGATGTTTAGATTCATCCTTTTCAGTCTTTACTGGCCTTTTTCCTTATAAATTCATATTGATATTATATGAAGATAAATTAATTAGGAGAGATAGGAGATGGTCTAAGCGATTTTTTTAGAAATAACTGTGGATAAAGTTCTATCTAGATTTACTGCATTGGAGTCACACTGATAAACTGAAAAATTGGGTTACATCAGGCACCCTCCTTCCAAAGCAGTGGACAAATTAAAGCTGCTATATTCCCATAGTTTTTCTAACAACATATTTCTCTCAATGAAACAATTGCTATGGCTACATTTCAGCTGAATGAGTTCCGTATTGTCCTTTCTAAAAAGCGCTGAGCTCAGCACACAGCGCTGCAAAGTTGCTGGATTTGTTTTTGTCTCATTTCAGTTTAGACATATGGCTAATCATGCTTGAAAACCACGTAATCTAATCCAGGGCAAAATTCATATCATTATGTAGGAAGAGTTTAAGTGTTTCCCCCTTATTTTAAAATAATGTTAAACTGGGATTACGCTGTATTATATTCCTTTTGGACCTTAGATGTCCATGTGCATTCATATCAGCTGTCTGGCTGTCACATCCATGCTTGCTGCCTCAGTGAGTAACAGTGAAGGAAACCAGCATATTAGCTCCTGGAACAAATGAGGCCTTTTCTTTGTAAGAAGATAGCTTGGACATAACTTAATATAACTGCTCCCTGTTATTCTTAATGGAAAGCTCAGTGACATGACAGATGTCATGTCAGGTGACAGATAAATGAGTATTAATGGTCTCACAGGCTGCTGAAGTTTTGGAGTATATAAACATCCCACCCTCTTAAGAAAATTATCATTTGTGGATTTTTGAGAAAAAATATAGTATTTTTGAGCAGAAGGATTTTTTTGTTAGATGCGAATGTAGCCCGTATCTCACAATAATAAACACACTGATCTCCACGCCTGCTACACCCAGGAACAATTCTGTATTTTTGCAATTTGCACAGAACTGTGTGAATAGATAACATGAACATCTAAACGTGGATTTTTTTTTTTTTTGGTCAGACATGCTGGGCTATATGTGATGTACACATACATATTTATTTTGTGTATGCAGCATTATTCCCATGGCCATAAACTCACCACATCTCTACAGGCACCTGAGGGTAAATCTGTGTAATTATCCACACGGAGGTCTCAAGGCAAAGCTATAAGAATTTTTTTTTTCCAATTCTCTGTGGGGAGAATTACTTGCAGGGATCTGTTTATAGCTTGTGTGATGTGTGTGGCAGATTTCTGTGCTGTACTTTGCCCGCACACACACCTATGTGTGCCAGGGCCAGTAGGGCAGGTAGGGGAATATCTATATAATATACATATCAGTGCATTCTGAGCAGCTCATTGAGTCCAGCACAGTCCTCCTTCTGCTGCTTTTGTGCAGTTCATTACCGAAACATACTTGAGTTTGCTCAGTTGCTTATCCCAGAGGCCAACTTTTGATCTTCTCTTGGGAACCTGTCGCACTGCCTTGGTCTCTAGGTACCACAGCCAATGTGTTTACCAACTCTTTTTCTCTTTCTCGCCCTTTCTATTATGCGTCCCCTTTTCTGTGTGGCACAAAAGCGCTGCGCGGTGCTTGTGTGTGGTCCGCAGGGGCTGCGGGCCGGCAGGAGCGGCGTTTGGGCGATGGGCTGTGCCGGAGGATCTGTGAACCCGTGCAATTAGCAGTTTAGGTCCGGGACCCCACGTGTGGGAGCGGGGCCCGTGGCTGTGCCCCTCTATGGGGACAGTCGCCCTCGGGGCGAGTGCACCGACCCCTGGTACAAGGGTCACGCCTCGCCGCAGACAGCCCCGAGCTCAGGAAAAAACCCCGAGCTCAGGAAAAAAACCCCGAGCTCAGGAAAAAAAAAAACCCGGGATCAGAGCCGCAATCTGCGCTGGGGTGTCCCCCCTCCCTCCCCGCCGCCCCCTGCACAACACATGGGTTCAGAAAAGGATCATTTGGAAAGCATTTGCAAACATATGGGTCGTTTTTAAGTCAAGATTTCTTTAATTCGCTGTGTTTCCTAGGTTTTTTTTTTCTTTTTTTGGAGGGAGGAGTTTGGTGGGGGGTGTTTTGTTTTGTTTGGGGGGCGGAGGGGGATGTAGGCTCTTACTGCAAAAAGCCTGGCTGGGAAAAAAAACAGAAAGAGGAGGGCCGAGTGGTGGAATAAAGAGCGCAGCAAAGCAGCTTGTTCCCAACTCATGTCCCTTACAGAGAGATTAAAAGAACAAACACTCTGCTCTTCTTAATGATGGCATTACCAAGTATAATTAATTAGAAGGGTAGCAAAAGGAATCAGATCCCTGATGCTAATTACTTTCCTAAAAGGATAATATGCTCTTATGTTCCCAGTCTAGATCTGACAGAAATATGTCTATTACTGCTACCACTGCTACTAATCAAGTAGTAAAATAAAATACCCAAGGGACACTCATGCCTGGGTTTATTTATATGGATGTATGTATGCATATAATGATATGCTCACTAAATTATATGTATTTAATACTATGTTATGTATATAGCATGATGTGTACAAATACACATGTTATCAGTTCATGGAATCATAGAACCATTTAGGGTGGAAAAGACCTTTAAAATCATTGAGTCCACTGTTAACCAGCACTGCCAAGTCCAGGCTAAGCCATGTTTATATATTTATAGTTAGAGTGGATTTTAGACATGTGTATTGACAGACAGCCAGGCAGAAAGACAAATATTTATGACACCACTTCTCTGCAGTGCTACCACCAAAGGAGGGGAGTGATAAACGAAAGCTCCCCCACCTTTGCCAGCCTTGGCCTGTGCACTTAGGTCTGGGAAGGAGCAGGGCTGTGTTTTCCTTTTCTTAGATGGAGATGTGATGGCCCATTAGGCTGGGTTGTGAAGAACTAATGACTAGATGGCATTGATTTGCAGAGGAATTTTAGCTGCAGAAAATGATCAATGCCTTTCAGCAAAAGATTCGTCTCAGCAGGCTGGACATGTTTTGGGTAGCCTGCTCTGGTTACTGTGAAGGATTGCTAAATAAATGGTGGGTTAGCAGCTGAAAATCACAGGCTTCGGGTATGCAGTGGGAGTCCGGGTGGTGGAGTTGTTATTATCATCACTTTGAGAAGTTGGAGGGATGTCTAACACAGCCCACGTAAAATCCCAGCTTTCAAATGACTTTACCATATCCACGTACAGTGCAGGGGCTGTTTCACAAGTTTTATTACCTGTTTATCTACGTCCTTCCCCCACCTCCTTGTGCGGGTGAGCCCAGAGGTGTGATGGCCCTGTGGATGTGCACATACACGAGTGGATGTGAACACACATATGCGTGTCCCTCCATGAGTGTGTGTGATACCTGTGTGCACACTTGTGTCTCAGTCTCTGAGTATATTTTGGCTATTTTTTGTCCAAACTTTGCACATCTGCATGCAAATATATTTATATATGTGTGTGCATGTAGGTGCATTTTACCCACATGTGTAGAGCTGCATGTGTGCATACAGGTGTGTGCCACATGCATTAGCACAGACTTCACATGTTGGTTTTAGGCAATTCCCATCCTTCCAAACAACTTCCCAAAATATCACTCTGTCTGCCCACTCCTGCCTCCCAATCCTGCCATTGCCCCAGACTGTGAATTTTCTTCAGGACTTGAGGCCTTTGCCCAGTGCTCCTCAGTGAGCAGAAAGCAGTAAGTGCAATTTAATGTATTATTTATGAGTGGTGGGAAAGTCTAAGGGGGTTTTAATCTCTGCTTCTCCACTTCCTTCCCAGATGAAAACCATTTCACCTCCCTTCCCAGATATTCAGCTCCAGTGTGCTCCCCCACCCCACTCCCATCTGCGCCTTATTTGTACAAATGTTCCCGTGTCTTTAGAAATCATCTTCAAAAAAAAAAAAAAAAAAAAAAAAGAGAGAGAGAAAAAGAAAAGAAAACCCCTTGGCAAACCCATATTGTACTTAAACATTTGTGAAGATTTTGTTTCTCTCAATATGGAAGCGAGAGGGGGCTCTGGGAGGGGCTTTCGTGGAGAAATGTCTCATTCAGTCTGCTGAGCCCCCTCCTTGAAGTTTCTTTTCAAGGCTGTTGGAAAGTTGGGCAAACTGAAAAGCAAAACAATAATTAGAGATAATTGCTTGTGTCCAAACACAGGCATCAAAGCCTCGGGGGTCTCATTTGTGATGGGCCTTAGTGTGTGATCCAGAAAAAAAAAAAAAAAAAGGTGACCCTTATTTTATTTATTGAGTGGGGGAACAGAGAGAAAGTGCCAGATGGAAGGACCTCAGAGCAATCTCCAACGGCTCAGCCCTGCCTGCTTGGGCGAACAGGCACTGAGGCCAGGATAAAAGGGATAGAAAGCAGGGTCAGGAGAGGTTGCATAATTACTAGGGTGGAGGTAAAAGGGGTGAGGGGGGAGACAAGGGTCTCTCCGGCCCTACTGTGGGGATCTGTGCAGTGCCCCAGCTCTGTGTAGCTGGTGACATCCCTTGCACTCGGGATAGGTTCCAGAGAGGCTGCAGGATGCCACATCACGGGTGACACGGGAGTCCTGGTTTTCAGGGGGTTGTCAGTCCCTTTCCCTCCTTCCAAGCTTCCCAGTGTGGATCCAAATGGATGCAGACCCAAGAGACTCTTCCCCAAATTCCTCCCTGGTGAGATGCATTGCCAGCAAGAGCAGCCCCTGGGCTACTCACAGCACAGGCAGCCCTGAATCCCGGGTGTTTTTATGAAAAATAATCAGTCAGTGAGGGGGACTGGAAAAAGAAATAAGGGGGAAAAGGAGGGGTGATATTAAAAAAGCCCCACCAAAACCACTGAAATTGTCTCAATCCCCTCAGTTTTAGTGGGAAGATGCTCTGGCTGCAAATTATGTAGGAAGGGCTGCAGGTAAAGCTGGAGGGTGTCAGATTTAAGGGTACAGGACCCCTTCAAAGGGGACCACAGGAGTTTGAAGGAAAGCAGTGAGAGAAACATCCAGAGGACATCCCTGTAAGGAGAGGGATAACGAGGGACTCTCTGGGGAACCCTTGTTTCATTCTCTGTTTTTCAGAGGCTATGATAAGACGTGGCCAAGGTTTGTCCTCACCCCGCCTGTCCCTCGGTAATGGGCTTGTAATGACCTAAACGATTTGCTGATTAGGGACAATAAATCTGCCTTTCCGTGCGGGATGTCCCTCGCCGCGGGGCGGGGGGAGGCAGCGGCGACAGCCGGGGCCGGGACACTCGCCCGTCCCCTAGCAGGAAGATGACAGTGTTTGTTTATTTAGCCTGCTGGGAGTTTGGCTGCAGAGCTGAAGTTATTTATCCCAGCATCTGCCCCCCACCTTTCCAGAAGGGCAATTCCGGGGCTCGGGCGGAGAGGAAGGAGCGCCTACAGGGCTGGGTCCCGGTTCCTCGGAGTGGGTGCGGGGGACAGCGGGCGGTGGTTTGCTCGGCTCGCTCCTCCGAGGACAGGTGAAGAACAAAAAGGTGTGTATGTGTGTGTGTGAAGTAGCAAATAAAACCACGAAAGGAAGCCCCGCGGGCTCATCCTCGGCCCCGGTCCGTCCCGCGGTGCCGCGCGGTGCCGCGGCACCCCCTGCGCCCCACCGAGGGAAGTGCACCGGCCCCGCAGGAAAAAAGAAATAATTATTTAAAAAAAAAAAAAAAAAAAAAAAAAAAAAAAAAAAAAAAAAAAGGCAAAACGAAACAAAAAACAAACAAACAAACAAAAACCCACAAAAATAAACAAACAAAAAAAAACGAGCAGGGAAAATAAAAGCTCAAAAAAACCGGATCCTGCGGGGCTTGCTCAAGCGCATCGCTCGTGAGAGCGCAGTGCAGGAGGTAGCCGCAGGTTTTGGAAGGAAGCTAGGAAGGAGGAAAGGAGGGACGGAGGGGGTTTGTTTGCCGTGTCCCCCCTGCCCCGGTGCAGGTGCACGAGGGAAGGTGGCTCCCGCGGTGGCACGGCCACATGCCCCAAACGGGGTGGTCCCCGGCGGAGCGGGTGGCCGTGCCCTCCCGGCGGAGCGCTCAGGCGCCGGCATCTCCAGGCACTTCTAATTAGCAAAAAAAGATGTTGATCATTAGCGAGCAACAAACCTCCAAGGCAGGCGAGCTGTCCCCGGAACCGGGCTGCGGGGCCGAGGGCTGTGTCCCGCCGCCGTCCCGAGCCGCTTCCCGGCCGCCGGGCGCTCCGGCCCCATCACCTGGCGCACAGCTGCGGCTCTCCTACACTGCTCTCTTGGTTTACAGTTCTTTTTTCTTTCCCTGCGTAGGGCTGTTGTGGTCGAGAGGAAATCCCGAAGCCCCTCTCAACATCCCGACCCTTCCCACTGCTAACTGTCGTTGCCGTAATTTCTTTTTCCCCCCCGCTCTTTCTTTTTTAGCATCTCTCAGTCTTCCTCCGTCTTTCGATTCAGCAGCACCCCCGCATGCCGCTTGCAGCTTCTCCATCCTCCCTCCAGCGACCCCTCCTCTCCCGCTCCCGTGGGAGCGCAGAGCCGCTCAGCTCCTCGCGGGCTGCATCCCGAAGGGGTTTTTGCACAGTCACATTGCCCGATGCAAAATCGTCTTCGAAAAATGTCGGAAAACGCTTGTCCCGAACCAACTCAAACCAAACCAAGACAGGTTTCCGCCCCTTTCCCTCAACGATTTTTGCTAAAAACGAGTGGCTTTGGATCGGGCTGGCTCCGCCGGGAGAGGCTGTTTGGGTCCGTTTCGCTGCGATTTTTAATTTATTTTTTTTTAATTTTGTTTTGTTGTTGCATCTTTTTTTAAACTTCTCTGCAGAGATTTCTCTGTAGATAGCGGGTCTTCCTTCTGAAAACAAGGGGGTGAAAACATAACGTTTTAGTCCCGCAGCCATCATCACCTGCACCAGGGCGATCGCGCCAAGGGCTGGCCCTGCTTTCGAATTGACATTTTCCCTGGTGAGCCGAGCCAGGGATAATCCGAAACAAAATCAGCCTGTTTGTACCTCTCGAGGTGTTTTTTTTCTGGTCTATGGCTGCCCGAGGCTTCTGCCTTCTGCTTCGTCCCGTTCGTCCACTGACAATTTTCAAGTTCAGCGCGCACACACGCTTATACCTGTGCATATATAGATGACACATATGACAGTTTCGTAATTAAGTTCATGATACCTTTGTGAAACATGCCATGAAATACACCCCATACTTGTGAAGTACGTTATAGACACATTATTTGTAATTCGAAATCGTATATACAGTTCCACATACTGTAGAACGTATTTTGAAGTGAATTTATGTACATCTTAATGTAAACATACCATTTCAACTAAATTTGGCGTATATATTGAGGCGAATTACGTTCTTAAATAAGAATTGGAATTACAAAAGTGGCGTATTCGTATGGCAGACAATTACAGGTATCTTGGACTGACAGAGTAGGTGAATATATAAATACATGGCATTTGCGGGAAACTTTATCAAATATTCGTCTGTTTGCAAATATGTCACTATAGAGAAAAATGGCTTCTAAATGCATACATATGTATAATTTTTTTTACCTCTAAACGACCTTTGAGCTGTGGCTAACTACCGAAACGCCCATTTAGATACAGACAGGCACGTCCTTAAGTGAACCGTGCGCAGGCGGGCGCGCACACACGGGCACGCACCGTGGGCAACAGAGGGAGGTGCGAGGGGCTGAGGAGGAGAGGACGGGACCCCGACATCCTCCAGCTGTGATTTCCGACCTGCTCGCACCGAAACGCACCTCTTCTTCTTCCTCCTCCTCCTCCTCCTCCCCCGCTCCTGCTGCTCCCGGTGGGCTCCCCGCTGCTCTGCGCTCCCGATGCTCCCCCACCCCCGGTGCTTCCCCTTTCCCCGGGCACAGCCAGGTTCTCGCCCTGCGGGAAGGTGCCGCTGGGAGCCCCCCGATGGTGTCCCCCGAGCCCGGCTGGGACGAATCCCCCCACCCCGGCACCTGCCCGGGCAAAGGAGGAGGGGGAAAACGCGAGCAAAGCCAAGTTTCCAGGATAAATACAGCCGCGTTCAGCTATTTTAGGGACGGGGGTCGGTTCCAAATAAAAGGCACCGGCTCCCCTTGTGCTTGTCACCCAAAATGTGAGAGCACGCCGGAGGGAGGGGACGAAGGGTGGCTGCACCCCATCCCCCGGCTGCTCCCTGGGTTTGGGCACTCACGTACCCGCCCTGTGTCCCTCCTACAAACTCAAACACCCCTCGGAGCAGAGGAGAGGCGAAAGTCGCTTGTCGGTTTGAACACCTTGATGGGTGAAATACGGAAAATTTGAAGTGTGACCTGTGTGTAGCCCAGAAACCCTCCTTGTAACCCCACCTTCTCCTTCTGCAGCCGGGGGAAATGATTCTGACTCCACTCAGCAGCATCGTGCCCCCCGAGGCTGTACCTGCCCCACTGCTGGCTTTTTGCTGTGATCAGATGTTGTCTGCTGCTCACCAGTGTGGGTTGGCACCTGGTCCTGGCTTATGTACAAATTTACACAATCTGTAATACAATGTAAAATACATCCTAGCCAATATGCAATATATATGTATATATAAGAAACACTACCCAGAATAAAACGCATACAATAATCTGTGTAATACTGAATTTGCAACAACAGGAGACATACAGCAATGCAGGGGATTTTGCAAACTGCTGTGTCTTGTACGTGTCTTGTATGTAAAGCTCATATTAGAAGCCACTGGTTAGGTTGTTTGGTGATCTTAAGATCATTCATAGTCAATTAACCCATGGGACTAAATTATCCCACACTACTCCTGACTCAGGTCGATATCTACATAATCTTTCAGCTCTAATACATTCTGGGTCTGAGTCACACAAAAATGCTCTATCTTATCCCTAATTTTACATAAGTGTGTGTGTGTGTAGTCACAATATATAATGAATATTTCTTTGCAAAACTGTGTTGTGTGTGTAGGATTGCATATGTATGGACACTTGCATTTGTACGGACTATTTCATTGTAAAACTGTAAGATTTGAAGGTTGTCTTTGTTAGGAACATGCATAATTTTGATATATACCCAAAGCTGCCCAAGCTAAAAGCCAGAAAGGAAAGGAAAATCATTATGTGGTGTTGAGCCTGAGGAAGGCTGGTTTGTTGGGTGCCCTTCTGGGCCGTGATGCCCATGAAGCACAAAAAAGCAGGAGGTTTCATTTTCCAGCTGCTTTAGTGACCCAACCTACATGAAGGAGCCAGCTGTGGGAGCAGAGCCGGTGAAGGGAAGAGCTGGTGTGTCTTTTGGTACATGGCTAAAGCAACTCTGATCTGGGATGCACATTACAACTGTCTTAGGAGCTGGGTTTTCTCTGTTGTAGCTGTTCAGGGCTGTGGAAAAAAAAAGTCTTGTAACTATCAGCACTAGAGTGCTGCTTGAGAGAACGGTTTTCTTCTCTGCTACGGTTTCTTATGTGATTTTTGAAGAAATCACTAAAAAATTTAGGGTTTCCATAAGGAACAATACCAACTACATATGAGCCTGCATGTGCATGTTTAGAAGTCAGGAACACCCACATGAATCCCACAGCTGCCAACAGGAAGGGGCTCAGTTCAGCCATGCAGAGTAAAGTATTCCGTGTTATCTATCTGATGGGCCACTTGTTGGACTGACACCTTCCAGCCAATAAAGGGCTTAAAGAGCAGGATCAGGAAGCCTGATTTGTCCTACAAACTGTTGTCATCTATCTGTATGGAGAACTCTATGCCAAGTGCAAGCAATGTCAGCTCTGTAGATTTCTATCTGTTTCTTTCTCTATTACCATGCAGTGAAGAAACTGATGCTTTGATCTTGAGGGAAATGCACATTAACACAATTCTGTGTTAATTACCTCTCATCGCTGCTCCCACCCCCTTTTTAAGGGTAAACCACCCAGGGCCACAGAGCAGCCAGAATTTAAGAATAATTATTTGCATTCAGCCTGGGGTGCAGGGGCTCAGCCCTGCCTGGAGAGGCTCAAGGTTTTGTTCCATGAGGGCGGGGAACCTCTATGAAGGCAAGATGATGTAGTGGCCATATTACAATGACGTCATTAATATTCCAGCAAGATATAGCCTCATCTGAGCCCAAATCTTCGCTTTAACCACTTAACCATCAGCTATTACATTGAAGGTTAGGGAACCTGTTGAAAAGCAGAAACCTGACATCATTCTGTTGCTCTTGGTCTTGACTTACTTGGTCAGAGAGGGTACATCAGATTGGGCTGGGGTCTGATTTGGACACCAGAAACAGTTCCCATGTCATGGCTCTACCCAACACCATTAATCACTGCTAGGGACCAGTGCAGATCACAAAAATGTCCTCAGGGACAGGGCTTTTCTCTAGGATAGTGGCACTTCCCCTGTTTGGGATTTGGCTCCTGCCTTCCTCCAGCCCTAGCAGCATTGCTCCCGAGTTTTATCTGACATGGAAGTGCCACTGGCTGATCCCTTAAGCAATTACTAATCCCAGGAAAATACCCTGCACCTCTGCACTGGCAGTTTAATCCATGTCTCTGCTAGTTTATTCCTTAAATCCCACTGTGGCTGGATAAATCAGCAGTTACTCACCCAGCTGGGAGCTGTGCAGAGCCCTGGGGAAGCCAAGAATGTGTCTGAGAGATCTGGACTTCTGGGCTTTTCTACTTTTTCTCAGGGAAATTACTTTTATTTCTACATCTTGGAGCATGGATTTCCTCAACCTTTTCTTCCTCCATGGGCATTGTCACTTGGCAAATGTGCCCTCCTGGCCCTGGCAGCCACTGGTTCTTCTTTGGACTAATTAGCCCCTTGTAACCTACTGCAAAGGGGGTGTGTGCACCCCAGACTGAGATGTCCCTGGTTAAAACCCTCCCAGGCTTCCAGCAGAGGCACAGCAAAGCGTCCCACTCATTTTAGTGACAGCATGGGACCAGTTTCCAAGAAATTTAGGGATCCTGCATTGCCTTGTGGCTTCTGGGAGGGATTTGAACCAATGACTGAAATTAGAAAGCTGCCTGGAATGAGTTGGTTTCACTCCCATCCCATCCCAATTTTAGATTTTCATCTCAAATCTCCTTTTCATTGTGATTATATATAATACATAATCATAATCTATTTGACAAGCTAGGGTTCTGACTCCAAGCTCTGCTGCCAAAGAGCCATGGATGGAAATAACTAAACAACTGTATGTACTTTGGGCACAATGTAGTGTGCAAGCACAGCACAAACACCCCAAATTTTTTCTTCTGTCTCTGATTTTGACTGACTTCGAAGAATCGTTAAGAATGATAATGAGAAGCTGATGACATCTCAGCCTGGGGAATGCACCACTGCTAGAGAACAGATGGTGCAAAGACTTTTTTTTAAACCTTTTTAAAAAAATCAACTTGGCATCTTGGCCTTTCTTAGGCTAAATGCTGAAACTTGGAGCAACCACAGCACTTGGCAGTTGGGATCCTTTAAAAACATTGATTTTGCTGCAGAAGAATGCAAATTTAGCAAGATACTTATTTCTTTCTCAGTGATCAATAATATTTCTTCTTTCATGTTTGAGTGGGCCCATCTTTTTTTTCTCTGTTATAACTGGAAGAATTTAATTTCACAGCTTTAAAAATGTTCTGATTTAAGGATAACTGACTGGGCTTTGAAGTAAATAAATAATTGTGAAGAGAAGGGATCATTAGACTGTCCTTCAGCTCTGTGTTTTATTAAGTTCAGTGCTTTCTGCTCTGATTTTTCGTTTAGCAATGCCATAAGCATTTTCAAGTGGAAGATAAATCAATCTGTAGTAAATTTAGTCCTATTGATAGCACAGTGGCTTTTCTCAACCTTAATTCTCTGGCTTCTTTATACAGAGTCACAGCCTCTTAGAAAACATTAAGTTCAACAGCTGATGTTGTTACTGCTGTATTGAACCTGCCAAGATATCCTAGAAAAAATAATTTTGTGGAGAAAAGCATCTGACCTTTGTGTGAAGACTTTTAATGGTAGAGTCCACTTCATCCTTTGATCAATGATTCCATGTTTAAAAAATCTATGCTTTATCATGCATTCAAATTTGTCTGGCATTTATTTTCAAGCAATGAATCTTGTGTGGCATTTCTCAGCTGGAATAAAGAACCATTCCATACTGGGTATTTCCTTTTTCCATCTGTACTTGGACATCCCAGTGAAGCCACCTCTTAATCTTCTTTGTGATAGAATAATCAGATTGAGCTGCGTGAGTCTCTCACTAGAAGTCATGGTTGGCTGTTAGGTTTTTTTACAGCCCTCAAATCATATGGATTTCCATATGGCTTGACATCAGCAGAGATTTATGCTAGCTTGGAATTTGGCTGTATATTTCAATTACTGTGAACATTTTGTGGCCTGGGGTGGAACGCGCCTCAGAGCATGACAAATTATTTGTAACATGCATATCTGTTGAACTCGATCTAGCAATCAAATGGAGTAAAATTCAGTTGCATGCAGATGATCAGCAGAAAGCCCATGTCCCATTAAACTGTTTTCATGGGTTTATGTTCATCTTAAGTGCAATTGAGGCCATGGGAGCACAGATAAACATCAGCCATTGAGACAGATGCTTAACTTATGCACCTCATTTTTCATGGCCTCGGTGGAGCTGGGCTGATTTACACCAGCTGAAGACCTTGGCCCACAGTAAGCAGCACAAACTGATAAAGGAGTCCAATCCTCAGCTGGCTGCTTATGTGAGAGCTTGAATGCAACCTCAGTGCTTGGTAACATCTCATTACAGCCTGAGTCAATATGGCAAGGGGACAGAGCTGTAACAGAGCAAAGCTGCAGTGGCTTCACAGAATCCTAATTGTTGTAGGGCTTCTGAGGAGGAATTTGCTCCATAATTGTGGTTATTAGCTCCAGGCAGGAGCTTCCCCCTTAAAACAGATACAAAGACAGAGGTAAGTGAAATCCAAATGTTTGGCTAATGGAAGTTCTTTGGATCCCACCCAAATGCATTCTCTAGGCTGTAGAAACCACACAGCAAGGTCCTAAGAAGCCATGGGAATCAGTGGCACGTGTTAGTGCCCTTTGCAATCCTGGTTTTCCACATATGTGCATTTTCACATGTGTACCTTGTATAAATAGATAGTCACACACAAACCATAGGCATTAATGTTCATCTATGTCTTATAAATACGTACTTCCAAATGCAGGAACGTGTGCATTTGTATTTCCTGCAGAGGGCTATAGATAGGGATGGTGGCATGGGTGGGGATGCCTGTGTGCTTGTGCTCAGCTGCTGTCTGCTTGTGTACAGCAGTGTGATCAAGAGAATGTGGAGAGAAGTGTGTGTGTTTATGTATGCATGTGTGGGGAAGGGCCTCTGGGAAATAAATGATATGAAACGTCTGTACATTCCAGGGAAATGTTCGGATCCCTGAGGTTAAGGGATATGCTCTAGTCATAAAAATAAACACTTTGGTAGAGCATGCCATTGATATGTGGATAAACTCACTAAGGACGGGTAAAGTTTCAGCTTTCACCTCCTCCTGATGGTGAGCTTGCTGCTTCCCTTGCTGCCTCTTTTGACAGTTCAAAGTAAAATGACATTTTAAATAAGAGGTTAAAGAGCAGACGAAAACAGAGGTTTTCTGCTTGAACCAGGGGAAAATTGATAAACCAGTCTTCCAGAGATGCCAGCAATTTCAAAAGGCTCCATTTCCTTTTGATAAGGTTTTGAGAGTAATTCAGAGTAGGATCTGTTAGCCAGAGCTCTTAGCTGCTAAAATGTCAGATCAGAGGCTGAGCTATTTTATTCCAAGACTAATGGTTAGTTATTGCAATCTATAGCCTATTGTGCTGAGCCCTTTACAAAATCTTCCCACCACTTCTATCCTGCCTTTAAAATCACACTCAGATTTGCAATGGGCAGAGGGATTTAGTTAAGCAAAAGCTGAAGAAAGGCTCATGTGCTTCAAAGCTTAACCTACTTTTTCCAACCCAGTGTGTTCTAATGAAAGATGCTGCCTCCTCTTGCACACAGTGCCTTGTACCTCCCTCCAGACCATGACAGCTGCACCAACAGTCCCTCAAGAAGCTCAGGAGGCACAGAAGCACCCAGAACTGTAGGGGGTGGAAGTTCTAACCTGCCACCATTATCTGTGCTGGAAGTTCAACCCACTGTTCTTCAAGTTTCCATTGTGGCTGATCGGTGGTAGAGAGATGGTACATTTCTATTGAGATGTGAGTGAGGTGTTTTATCAATGGTTATAATCACCTTCATAGGAATGGATGTAGATTGCTAAATATGTAAGAAGGGAATTAAACCCATCCTACTGGTCTCTATGAACCAAGACCATTCCATATTATACTAGCTCACATTGGTGGTTATCAGCTCAAATTCTGCCTTAAAAAATTCAGCAGCATGGACTGACTCAGATTTGAATCCAGGTCTAAGAGTGATGTGGGCACAACGGACTCAAGACATTTTCATCTGTGCACTGACACCTGTAGCTCCAACCCCGTGCTGGCAACGTGAACAGAACTTGTGTTATCAAATCAGCCATGGGCAAGTTCAACTGCATCCTGGCTGAAAACTCCTTCCCAAATTAGTGAGAAACTTGTCAGCTCCTGGGAACTGATTAGCTCTGTCTAACCCACAAAGCCAATTTCTACATATGAATCAAACACCATTTAGTTTCTTTTCCTTGATTCTAAGAAGTTTCAGTGCGGGCTTTGCAGCTATCTTTGCTTTGAAACCTGGGATAGATTTTCTCTTTTAGTGGTACCTCTGCAGCTCCATGGAAACTCTTCTGTATTATTTGTAGGAATTTCTGGTTATTTATGGCTATTCCACAGGACAAAGTATGGCTATTTTTGCCATCAGACGTCTAATTCATCAATCTTTGGGCATAAGTCTGGGCACTGAGGAGCAGACCTCCACGTGTAGTCAACCCCGTGGACGATGACAGTGGAAGAACAAATGTATTGGAAGCTTCTTTCACTGATCTTTTATCTTTAGGAAGAAAAAAAGGGGACAACAGTGGTATTTTGAACAGAATTTTACTTGCTGTAGGTTTGGAGAAGAAGGAAATCTGAGGTTTCTCATGCTGTGATGCTGACTGACTTGAGGTCACCGTTTTGTCAGTGTACAAAGGAGTAACAAGCTACATTTGTGAATGCTTCCATGAACTTTCCCTGGGATCAGAGGGTAATAGCTGGGTAACACCAGGGGGTTGCTCTGAGTAATGGAGCAGTAATGGCATGGCTTTGAGAGCCAGATTTTTGACCAGAATTTTCCAGCCCACTTCATCTGAACACCATGTGGAAGATCAGATACACTCATTAGTGTGTAAGTGCATAAGAATGTGACCAAACATCTGAGCAAACTTCAGGTGAGCAGACCTCAGGTATCCCTGTCATCTGATGGGACTTGAGAGGTGCCCAGCAGATTGTTCTGCACTTTGTGAGATACATGCCAGTTCTCAGCTCCTGCCTGGGTTCCTGTGTGACCCACAAGGAAACACCTCCCTGTTTTGCCCCAGTGCTGAATGAGGGAGTGCAGGACCTCCAGGAGAGGCAGCAGTGGGGAGAGATTGCTGAAGCATTCCATGGAATGGTGGATCCAGCCTTGGCCATACCTGAGGACCTTCCTTGGATGGCAGCATCAGTTGTTCTGGTGGAGCACACCTGGGCTGAGGGGCAGAATCTGGACAACTTTGCTGTCAGGTAAAGAGCTTGGTTTGGAGGAAGGAAAATGCACGTGCCATGGGCTGCTGCCTCCCAGGTTTCTTGGATTATGCAAGCCAATGGCTTCACATCTCTCTGACCCAATTTCTCCTGGTGCACACACAACTTTACTAAGCCACTGGGTGCTCCAGTGATGCCTGAAAAACTTGAATGCATGGAAAAGCTGAAGAACCAGAACATCCAAAATGCTGTCCTGAAACAATCAATCAAACGTAGAGGCACAAACTCACCACCTTTAAACCACCCAATCTAACTTTGGCCAGTGTGACTTGCCAAAAATATTAATAGAACTGTGCTGATTCACATGAGCTGTAAATCTGGCCCACCATTCAGTTGCAGGAACCACAAGTAAGAGATATGAAAGCTGTATAAATCCAGATCCTACAGATGTTCAAGTGTGCAAATAGTGTAGATCAAAAGAAAGGAGCAGGGAAAAATGTAGTTATCTTTCAGTAACAAACTGGTATGTGGCACACTTAAGATTCCTGTTATGGGTGTGCTGTACAGCGAAACCCCTGATTTTCATTCAGGCTTTCACAATCACTGCTATCTTAACTCCAAAGCCTCGTTAAATCAACCCTGTCTGAACTGTGGTACAATGTTACAGTGCAGATCCTCCTGTTCCCCAGTGGGAAGCCAACTTGGACTCAGGAGCCATCATTTAACCTTGGAGTCTCTGAATCAACAAGGCAGTTTCTGCAGAGACACCTGGCAGCACATGCATTTTATGCTTTAACATGGCTGGTAAATCCTGGGTGGTTAAGTAAACTTAACCTTCATTTATGAAACTTGCGAACCAAAGGGTAAAATGTGCCTTGTGCAAGTAATTACATAAAGGTCTTAGAGAGTGGAGTTATCACTTAAAGACGCCGGGCATTGCTAATGAGTTGACTGAGAATTGATCTCTCTGTAATTTAGTTATTTATATGCAGTTCCTGTTTTCCATGCTCAGCTATAGGTCAAGCCCACTTTGAACTGCTCAGAGACCCTCAAGTTTGTCAAGCAAAGTCCCAAAGCCGTGGCACAATGATATTTTAGAAAAGTAAATATTGTCCTGAGGGGCTTTAAAAAGAAGGCAAAGCTGTTTGCTTTCTAGCTGGTTCTTTAAACTGGACAACTGCTTCCTGTTACTAAGGGGTCTCTCAGCAACGTGACTTTGCTTCTGTTAAATAGAAGAGAGCTTCAGGAAAAATGTCAGTACCAGCTTCCAGCTATTTTCATATCCTGGCGAGATGGGCAGGAACAGCCTTGGCTTTCTGAACAGAAATACATTTACATTATTCTGCAAAAAATATAGCATGGGGATAACGAATCTGGGGCTGGAGGAAGCAATGAAAAATTAAGGCTGCTAAATATTACCCTCGGGACTGATTTTATTTCAAAGGGCTGTGAGCAATGTTCAAAAATCTACTCGCTGCTTTATATATTCATGTCTGGGCATATATCAACTCATCACTACGTGTGTGTGTCATCCCATATTTGTAAACTCAGGTGTGAAGTTACTGGTGCTGCTGCCTGGAGGTTAATGCAGATGGGCTTTCATTTTCATGAAGGCATCTCACAGGGAGGAATGGGGTATGCTCTGAGATGTAAAGGGACATTTTGGATGCTTGAACTGGCATCTGTGTGCCATGGCCACCACACTCCCACCGGGGCAGAGTGAGCACACACACCCTCTGGTCCTTTCTGCAGCCTCAGCCACAGGTTGACACTGGGCTGGGCAGACAAAGAAGGTGCAAATTTGAACACACGTGGGATGAAGTTGTCAGCAGCATTGAGAAGGAGCTGTTTGCAAATAGCTGAGGCTGTGTAAGGGAATCTGGCTAAAAGGGTGCAGAATTTGCTTTGTAAACACTGATGATTTGCAAGAGCAAGACATTCCTGGGATCCAGTTGCTGCAAAATCGTTGCTGAAATTACTCTCCTCTAACTCACTGCCATAGCTGCTGTGCTGGTTTATGACTCATTAGTGCAGTTGAACAATTTCAAAGCAGTCCTGCTTGGCTCACAGCTTTGGCTCACTTGAGTATTTTAAATTTATGTTTGTTTTGTGTTTTTGTTTTGTTTTATTTCTTTAAGAGTGACAGGTTTACTCGTAGCCAAATGCCCTAGACAGGGCACTATCCTTTCTTGTGCTTCCTTGGTTGTGGTTGAGAGACTTGAAGGTACCTGGAGCAGCCAGGTTTCCCAGCCTGGCAAATCCTGAGGTTTTTTTCAGGTCAAATAAACACAGCCTCTGTGGAAGGATTTGAATCTGGCTCTATCACACTTCTGTCCCTGCTGAGCCATCCTGAACACCCCTGGGACAGCAGAGGAATGGTGCTGTGGAGGTGACACCCAGCTTTGGTAGCTGTGGCCTTGCCTACAGGTTTGTTTCAAAGCAAACATGTGGCACCATCTCTTGGAGAACTGCACCACCTCCTCAACCTTAATAACTCACCCTTCCTTCTCCCGTGGCTTTAGCAGGCTCCAGATGTCTCCTCAGCGATCCAAGCCCTTTTCTCCATCCTTCCTTGCTGCTGCAGGGAGGAAGGCATCCTTCGCCATCTAGTGAGCAACACTCACCATCACCGGTCCTGCCGCTGCAGGGAGGGCTGGTCCAGGGCTCGGATGGAAAATCCTTTCCTCACCTCTGACACACCGGGCTAGAACCTGTGCTGTGCTCTCCCACCCACCGCCAATAGTATCTTGCTGACAAGTTTTTGCAGGCAGAAGATTGCTCTTACCTGGAGCTGAAGCGTTTCAGCCCCTGGGAGGAGCACTGCTGCTAAAGCTCGTGTTTCCTCTGCTGCTCTGCTGGGGATTGCAGTCAGAGCAGTGGGAGCACCAAGGGAAAGGGGAGTCAGCTCGGTGCAGTGTGGTCATTTAGCTACAGATGGAGTGCAAAGTCCACAGCTGGTCTGGGGATGTATTAGAAACTTTCTGTGAAATACAATTCATGCACTGAGAAGGGTCTTTTTTTTCTTATTTTTTCTTATATTTGTCATTTTTCTTTTCTCTTTTCTTTTCTTTTTTCTTTTCTTCCTTTTTTTTTTTTTCCCTTCTGGGTTGCCCATAATTGTATAGGGTCCAAATTCCCTTTATCTCAATTTAAGAAATGTCTGATAAATGACCACTGCTTTAGGGGGTTTCTAAAGGTTACCTGACATCTGCTGAGAGACACTAACGAGCAGGAAGCAGGGCAGGAGCTATTGATAGAGCCATTCCTGCCTTCCTGTCTCGTTTTCTACTGCCTGTCCTCTATTTTTAGCCTGGTTTCCAAAGGAAATGGGGAGTTGTGTGATTGCTCTGCCCACATTGGTTTATCAGTCTCTGTCCAATCACTCAAAACAGGCAGGTTTCAGCCAGGTGTGTGTGTGGAGTAGACTCCTATTAGAACCTGTAGTGTTTTGTGGGAATAAATAACCAAGGAACAGGGAATAATCCCAGATCACTGCTCTGACTGAAGGGAAGGCTGTTAAATGAGCCCAGCACTTGATAAAGTCTGAGCCACATAAAAATTGGATTCAGATAATGAGGTTTAATGCATTCAACTATAAAGTTACTTGTTATTATCATGGCTAATTAGTAGATTAAATATATAAAACATTTTATATAATATTATTACAACAGCATCTTGACAACCCCTGATTAGGAAAGAGATTTGGTGTGTCAAGTGCTGTACAAGCTCATAACCCACAGATGATCCTGGCCTCTCCACTGTGGTGTTTATTCAGTCATTCTGATGGCCTGGGTTTTAGTTTTATATTTTTCAGATTCTCTGTTGCTTAGCGTGTAGCTCTGAAACTTCATAGCCACTGCACATTTTTAAGGATACTGTAAAATTCAGGATTTGGACACTATTAGAAGCCTGTTTTAGAAAAATAGAGAAGGATTTTCTCTATTTTGTATTAAATCCGAGGGACATCATGAACTGGAGGTTTGGCAGGGCTAGAGAAAAGCTCATTTCAGCAGAGGTTGATGCTACAGCACTCTCCAAATGCCTGTCACTCAGTGTCACTGAGACTCCCCAAAAGGAGCTGCTGCAAAGCAGGCATCATGAGCTGGGCTAATACCTCCAACTGCTGTAAACCAGCTTTTATCACCGTGACTCCTTCCTGCATTTATTCTGTGTGTTTCAGGCTCGGGGGAGAGGTCAAGGGCTATCTTGAAGGTTAGGAGATGTGCTCACAGCCAAGGGCCATTCCTGAACAGTGTCAATATTTGGTCTTACACAGAAGATATGAGCAGGAGATAAGAGGGCACTGAGACACATCCTCTGGGAAGGTGAGGCCAGGCATCTGATGAGGAGGATGAAGGTGAGGACAGAGGGGCAGAGGATTTCACATAGCCCCATGTGGCAGTGGTGGCACTACCTTGCAGCTCTCTGATATTTCTCTTTGTTGTGTGTAGATGGAGGAGCCTGGCCAGCCCTTAAAGGAAGGAATAAGCAGCTTGGCCAAGGTCAGAGTATATATAAATCCCTGCTAAAACCCAGAGCCCCTGAACTTCAAACCCAAGTACAACCCTTTTCCTCCCAGTGTTATAAGTGTGGATCCCATGTGTCAGCTGCACAGCACAGAGTTCTTTGGGTGCAGTGTGGCAGCTGGTTGCTCATGTACCCTGAAAAGCAGAGACATGTGATAGTTTGGGACCTAATCAATCCTGTATTCTGTGGTCACTGAGGGATGAGGGGAGCAGTTTGAGCAATCTCAGGGCTGTTTGACTGGGAGCTGAAAGGGGAGAGTTCAAAGGATGTGGAGGAGGGGATGTAATCTTGATTGTTAATATGGGGTTAAAGTCCTGATAATTTTTAATTCACAGGAGAAATGTCTCTAAAGGCTTTTCCTTTATCCCCAGGAGACTCACCCTGATGTCTATTAAATAGCTATTACGTAATTATAGTATATATTGCCTACTTAAATGCCTTCTGTCATCTGATTCACATGATTGGCCTATTCATTCTTCCCCTTTCCACCTGTTCCTTTGTGCTCCAGAGCAGCAGTAAATCGCCTGTGAACTTCACCAGAGGAATGACTGCAACCCACAGCCAAACAACCCCACGGGGGCTGCAAATGACCAGTGGTTTTAGGGTGCTCGGTGGTTTGCAGTGACACCTGGGCTTGGGGAGACCAGCTCCTCCTGAAGGCAAAGTTCAACATCCTGGAAAACTTTGCTGAGATTTGTTGACAAAGCAATCCCGCCCCTGCACCTTGGCTGTGGCTCGGGGGGTGCTGAAGTCTGATGGGCAGTGGCTTGGTCTCTGCACAAAGAAGCAGCAAGAGGGCTGGAAAGCTCCTTTTACTGTTCAAACGGATGTTTCCCCAGGCTCGTAAAATACACAGTTTAAGTAGTAGCTATATTTCTAAGGCTGGTCCCACACCTGCAACAACCTTGTAAATGGTGCTGGGATATATGGCTTTAAGACTCCTTGTAAAAAGTAAGATCAACACAAGATTTACACGGTTTTATGGAATTGTTTTATAAGCTATTTTGACAATGAATCCTGCTATCAACATCACCTCTGGTGTTAATCATGGAGGAAGCATTTAGCAGGAGCCAACAAAGATTAATTTAAACCCCTTTCCTAGCTGGCTGTGGGTCTGAGGTGGTTATTTCTCAAGTTCTGGGACACTACTCATGCAGCATTCATGCCTGTTTCTCTTTGTCAGGAGCAGCCTTGTCACTCCTTAAAGGGAGGAATGAGCATCTTGGACAAGGTCAAAGAACAAATCTCTGTAAAATCCAGAGGCTCTGGGTGGTAGACCAGGTCTTCCAACCCTGGAAAGTGAATGTGTTCTAGGTTATTTCACCTCACACAGAAGGGGGTGTCAAGGAACACAGGAGGTACATCCAGACCTCAGCCTCCTGTCCTCCCCTACCCAGAGAGGGGAGACTTTGGGATGAGGTCCAGGCTGGCAAGGGAGCAGAGGGGATGCTTCATAGCAAGCCAAGACTAAGCCATATTTTTGGGGTAGGTAGGGATGGTGCAGTACCAGGGGTGTTTCCCTTGACAAAATCTTCTCCCAGTTCACCCAAAAACCCCGATGCAGAGCCTGGCCTTACCCACATGAAACTGAGAGCTGAGGTTCCCCACTGCTGATGTGCTCTCACTGCTCGCCTTCCACACAGCTCTCAAAGACAGGAAGTCAGGATCGAGCTGGCACTTGCTCCATGCTCCTAGGATGCTGCCAGTTTTCTCTGGAACTGTAGTTGTGAGTGTAAAACCCACAAGTACTGGGTCACACCTGTGCCTGCCCTGCACTGTGTGTAGGACTCCTGTGGTAGCCATGGGCTGATGCCTTGGAGAAAGGATATTGTGTTCCCGACTGTCCTCCCAGAACTGCAGCACAGGGCGTTTCCACCACTGCTACACCTCTTTTGCTACTTGTTTCCAGTGGAGCTCTGTTTTCCTGATGTTTGTGCAATTTTTCCTTTAACCCTGGTGGACTTTATACATTCCCAGCCTCCCTTGGATCCTCTACTGCCCAAGAGGAATCTCTTCCTCCTCTCCTGCTTCAGCACGGCTATCAAAGCCTTCACCTGGTGGCTCTGAGTCCTGTGCTGGAAGAGAGTGAGCAGCTTCTCACTCTGATTTCTCCCAGTGACTCAGTTGTAGCTCTCTGACATCCCCTGCCAAGCTGTTTCTCTTTTATGTACTTACAAGTCTGAACAAAAAGCACAGAGACAGAATATGCCTGTATTTCAGATTTCCTCGTGCTCTGAAGGCACTCAGAGAATGGCTGGAGGCTGAATAAGGTGCACAGTATTTTGGCATCCTCTGCTGCTTGGCCCAACGGAGTCATAGTGCTGGTCATCACAGGCAGTTCTTGGCCCTCTGCATGCAAGGGATGCTCCATGCACAAAATAAATCCTTTGCAGTATAAGCTGTGGCCACGAGATGTCTCTTTGACTCCAGCCTGGGAAAAAGGAGCCTCAGTGGATCACAAGCTCTGCAGAAGCTTCTGGGTCCAGTGCTTGGCACCATCCCTGGTGAACACCCCCCCTGCTGCAGTTGACAGGATTGGAGTGCAAAGCCATTTGTGTAGGCAGAGGTGATACCTGTTATCAAGCCTGCAGGTATAGGTGGGAAAGAAGAAAAACCCTTAAGCCCAAACAGCTAAGTTTTCAAACACACGAGGTGCTTTTCACTACAAAACAAAAAATTACCATCTTCAAACTGAGTCTTAGCTGAGAACAATCTCTCTGAATGTAACTGGGTTTTTTGGTTATTCAGATTTGTGAAGGAGAAAAGTGTGATTGATACCTGTGGAGAAAGAGAAATGGCCTTACAGAGGAAAGGTTTTTGGCCAAAGGGAAAGAGAGGAACAAAGGGATGGATGGTTACTGGCTGTGGGATGATGAAAGCTTTACTGGTTTTAGGGAAATACATGTGCCATAGTAACGAGTGAGTCTATGAGCTCTAATATGCAGCAAATCTGGGGATTTAACCTTATCTTTTAATTGTGTCTTGTATGTTTCCCATGAGGCTCTGGACCAAAAAACCAGAAACTGTGTGACTGTTTTCTAAAAATATTCTCCAGTTGGCAACTCACTATCTCAGATGAGGGGTGATACCATATAATTCACAAATAATTATTTCTAGTAGATTAGCATCATAAATTGACACCAAATTCCCAGCACAGAACTGACCCCGAGCAAGACCTCATCCCTATCAAATGAGCATTTTCCAGATGAGAAAGTGCTGATGGCCATTCTGGGAAAAAGTTACCCACCAGCCAGTCTTCAGCTGATTACCATCCCAACTTGGGACCAGAATCATTTCTGCAAATAAGTGGCAAAATGTTTGTTTGATCTAGTAGCTGGAACCCTTCACTGGGAACTCACAACGTGTGAAGAAAAGAAGAGAATAAAAGCTGTGGCTGTAATGCAGCTGGAATGAATGCTTTCCTTGCCTGCCGATCAGAGCAGATTATAGCTCACCTGCTGTGAACTAATCTCTCAGGGACAGGGTCAGTTGTTTGGATAGTGTTGCTAATGGAAGGCAAAACCTTTCTCCACATTCCCTCCTTCAGTGCTGGGTCTGTTTAGGAGCTGAGTCAGTCCTGGGTTATTCATCAACTTCGTTGGAGCCATCCACCCAAGTTCACAAGTACCTCTAAAGCGCTTTACAATTACAGGAAATTATACTCAGGAGCTAATGTTAAAACACAGCTCTCTGCTCACTTCTCCAGCACGGGAGGCAGAGTGTCAGATCCATGGCCTGGATTAGTTCCCTGTGCTGGAGAAATTACGTGTCAGGAATTTATTCCTTACCAGGCTCCTCTTCGTGGATCTGAGTAGTGCTGGGGGGATGTTTCCCCATGGGAGCTGGGGAGGAGGTGAAGCAGAGCCTTTCTGATGCTGCAGCAGGTCCTTGCCTTGCTGCAGAAGGTGTGAGAGTGAGGCAGAGCCTTTCTGATGCTGCAGCCTGGTCCAGCCTGACCTTGAATGTTTGCAGGCACAGGGCATGCACCACATCCCTGGGCAATTTGTGCCAGTGTGCCACCACTCTCGTTGTAAAAAACTTCTTCCTTGTACCCAACATGCAGGATTCAACCCAAGAAGTCTCTGTGCCAGGGCAGGACAATCCCTGTGTCTCTCCATGCCCCATCAGTTCCTCTGACCCATCTCTGGGTCATGCTCTGGGTTTTCCTTACGGGTCTCCAGCTCCTCTTCAGTTTAGGGTAGATTCAGCAGCAGCATCTGCTCTGTAGCTTTGTTGCTACTTAGGAATTGCTCTTTGTGGATCACCTGTCTGCACATGGGGAAATATTGTTTGGTTGATTTCTTACATTTGTAAAATTTTCAGTGTGAGTTTTGGAACAAAGTCAATGCATGTACACATGGAAGTCCATAACTCACATTTCTGTCTAAGAGACAGACCAGACCCTCTGTTTAGACAGCAGTTTTTAACCACACTTTAACCCCCATAGTCCTAAGCAAATGATAATTTAAAGTCTTCTTTACAGTCTTTGTTACTGCTAAGTAGATGGTTTGTACTATTGAATTTTAGTGAGAGACATTTCCAAAAGGAGTATTTGTTCAGCTATGGCTTGGAAGATGTAGTTAAAATGAGAAAAATGTGGAAAAGCAAAATATTTAATACTGTTCATTTTAGCTTTTTGGGGCTCACAAGCTCAAAAATCACATCTCCAGGGGTTTTTATCATGATCCCATGTACTCTGACCTATAGACATGCACAGAGGTGCTTAATTGTGGATCTCTTTTTGTAAGGCGAGACATCAGCTCTAGAACAGTTCTCCCTTTTCCTTAGCAAAACCAGCATCAGTGGGATTTTGATCATGATGTTACTGTCTTTTCTTTCCAAGTGACCATCAAGTTCTTTTCCATTCAAACCCCTACTACAAGAAAATTTATAACCACAGGTAATGAGAAATCTTTTAGGGATGAACAAAAGATGCATATTTTGCTCTCAGGCAGACATTGATCAAGGTCTGTATTTCATTGCCTTCTGTTTAATCCAGCTTTCTCCTGGGGAGATCCAGCTGGAGTGGAATGTAGATATTTTGCCATCGGAGGCCACTTGCTTTATGATTAAGAAGAGGTTTTTCAGTGGTAGCAAGATGATAATCAATTTTATATCCTGTAATTTCACTGTCCTTAGCTTTATGACATTTTAATAATTTGCCTTTGATTCAGTAGCTTAAATATGTCTGTAAATCTGTTCTTCAGGGAGTATTAAAAAAATCTTTAAATAATTCTTATACGGAGAGACACTTGCAATATTTTTTATTAATATTATTCATTACTTTTATGACAAGTGAAAGCCATGGCTGAGGTACTGAACAGCCACACAGAGATCTGAAAAGAGAGAAATAAAATAGGAGAGATAAGGAGAGGGTGTAGGAATCACTGTCTGCTTTCTGTACACCTCAGATTCAGCAGTGTCCATGATACAGCTGGAAATCTGGATTTAAACCTGTATCTTCCTTACCAGGCCAGTGCTTTAAATGTCAACATGGCAGTTTTCCCTCCTATGTGACTAAATTTTAAATTTGCACTTCTGTGAAACCCAGTTTTTTGCTCCTTCAAAGTACTTAGACTCACAGAATCATAGATTCTTGCTTTTATTCAAGTTGTCACAGGGACATGAGGATGCTGAAATACCAGAACAAGAGTTGATGTTCTCCATCTCTGCCTACACTGGCTTTTAAGGAAAAGACAGAAGTAATTCCAACAGTATAATGTTAGTTTTGTGGGGCACCATTTTCCCTGGAGTCACACACACACAAGTGTCCAGAGCCGTTTGCTGTGCTGGATGCTCTGTTAGTACTTTTATCTTAATGAAGAGCTAATCATGATAAAATCCTCCTCCTGGGGAAGTGAGACCAGACAAATCCTGGCTCGTGGTGAACCCAGCAGAAGCCTTTGCACTGGGCTCCGAGGGGTTTGGTGTTGGAGCCCAAGGTTATAATTAAGGGCTGCCAGAATAACAAGCAATAATCCTTGCTGGGATATGACCCCACAAACCCTCAAACAGCTCTGAAATGTTTCGGCACAAGCCCTCTTTAGTGTCTGTGGCTGTCTCTAGATGGCACTATGGCCGTAGGAGTTCTGCGAGGAGGTTTGGGGGGAATGAGGCAGGAGCCAGGAGGCTGCGGGCTCCTGCCCTCTGCCAGGATGTTCCTCTGCTGCAGGGGAATGGCATCGCATCCTTTTTTGTTTTTAGTGCCCCGCAAGACATCAATCAAAACAAGTAAACTTATTTCTTTCTCAGGGGTTAAAACTAGTTTAATGATCCAGAGGAGATTAATTTCTAGCAGCATGTCTATATGCTTCGTAGGTGGGAGTACAGAAGTGAATCCATTTCACCTTCATCGTCCTTTACAAATATTCCATAAACTATTGCCCACAGGGAAGAATTCGTTTTTGTATACTTCTCACCTTACATCAGGTTTTCAGGTGTTATTTTTCTGTTGGTATCAGGTGCTTCTCTGTGACAGTCCCAGTTTTACTGTCAAGAGCATGGAAATATCACTGAAGCCTGAATTTCTTACATTAAAAACTGGCTTAATTAGAGTCCTGGTGGGAAAAAATATTCTTCTTTAAGACAAAAAGATCGCTGGCAAATCATGTTAATGAAGTATTTAAAAGCCTAAGAGACACAATACTTAAAGGGCTAACAATAAGAGGATGACAGTGGAACACAGGGTGTACAAATAGCAGGGCGGCACTGCATTTTCAGTTTACATATTGTTTCATGTAATTGCAGCGTTGTTATTTCATCTATCAGGGAATCACTTGTTCCTGCCAGGGCAATTCTAATGCTCTGTGAGTTCAAGCTAGCCTTATTGTCTTGCTTTTCAAATGCTGTTTGATTTTTCAGTAGTTAAACTCTAGAGATATTCTCCCACGAACAATGAATTGTTTTACTTCCTTCTTAAGAATTACAATTAAAAAAAGGAAGCAGTCTTACTTCACAGCTGCTGGTTTCAGTGCTGGATAGAGAGAAAAGCTGAAGCAGAGCCCTGGCTTTGGGCAAATGAGCAGACCTGTCCCGGGGTGTTTGCTGCCTGGGCCCTTCAGCAGCAAGGCTGGGTTTCGTTTCAGCATCCTGTGATGAGCTTTGGGATGCTGAACTTTCCCCAATGTGCTCAGCCTCAGTTTTAGGAATTCAGTTGAAGTGTGGCCATCCCTGTCCAAGGGAAGGTGCTTTCAGATAGTGGGTGAAAGCAGAGACATTCAGTGGGTTTAGGCAGAAATGGCTTATCCTCCTCATGGAGATCCTCACAAGTTATTTTGGTGCCTCCCATCCCTTGTACTTCACTGGGAGCTACAGACCTAGATCCATCTGAGGGGCTGAGCCTTGGCCAGGGGAGGGTTGTGCCTATAAACTCAGTTCCATCTGAGCCATCAATCTCCTGAAGAAGTCAACAGGCACATGCTGAAGCTGGCATGAAACCCATGATTACCAGGGAAAAGAAACAGGAACCTTTCTTTATAGGGAACAGTAATGGAAGATACAGACTCCGCTAACTTCCAGGAATTACCTTTCCACCAATTTCTTGATTTTAGATTTTAAAAGGCATTTTCTTTCCATAATGAAATACATGCAATAAGCAGCTTCCCTTGCCAGATGTGTTAGTTGAATTTTCCAAGGAAAGTGAGGTTCTCTATCCCTCTTTCAGTGGTGGTGCACTTCAACATTGCCCCTTCAGAGCAAGGAGGCTTCTGCTACAATGGGGACAGCTGAAGAAAATTAAAAAGACAGCCCTAAACAATTGAAGAGCATGTGCAGAGCATGTGTGGAAGTGGCTGATGCTCTGGGATGTGTGTCCTTGTAAGCCCCCAGTCTGTCCCCACCACCACCCTGCTCTGTGCCCTGACATGTGTCACCCCTGGCAGCTGCACTGCTGCACTGCAGGTTGTCCCTAGAGAATCCCTTTGTGTACATGAGGTAAGGTTTGGGGTTCTGTTCTCATGGGGATGTCCCAGAGCACCCAAATCCTCTGCTTCCCCCCACTTTGCATTCATACCCAGCTGCTGCTGCTCCTCAGCCTTTGGTGGCCATCACCCCAGGGCAGAGTTCAGCCCCAGTCAGGGTCACTGCTGCTCTTGTCCCTCACTGTGACCTCAGTGCTCCAATGTGCTCCACTCCTAAAGCTGCACATGACTTCAGTAGTTTAGGAGCCAGGTCCAGAGTGCCACAAGTGCCTAATGCAAAGCAAGAAGGGAGTGATCAAAAGGTTACATGGCACCTTTGGGGTAGAGTGGCTTTGCTCTCAGGTCACCTGCTGCCCAGTGCAATGAGAATTACTGGTCTGGAGCTGAACTCTGGGGAGCTGGGACACTGTGCCCTCCTGTCAGCAAAATGTGAGCAGGGGTGAAATGTGCATTGAGTGAAAACTGGTGTTGCCTTCCAGCCACTAGACTTTGGGAACTGCCTGTCCAGTGTGAGCCTGCAGCAGCTTCAGGCAGCCAGCCAGCTGCACTGAAATTATAATAATAATAAAACCAACAATAATAATAACAACAACAACAACAATAATAGTTATTATTATTATTATTATTATTATTATTATTATTATTATTATTATTATTATTATTATTATTATTATTATTATTATTATTATTATTATTATTTTAAAATATGACTACAGGACTGCAAGGCTATAAGACAACATGTTCTTCACTTCTGCTGAGCAGCCACTGTTTGGGATGTAAGCAGAATGTTGTGGGGCCTTTCCATTAAGTGATGATCAAAACCAAAAGAGAAAATTATGCTTTGTACTAAAAATCCATTTAGCCATCAGATCACAGTATTGAAAGCATAAAGGAAGGGTTATTTTAGTTTTCAGCTGGCCAGAAAATGCCAGTCAGAAGACAACAGGAGGCTCCCTTTCACAATGTAAGAGCCCTTTCTTTCCTGGATGAAGGGAATGCTTCTGGCTGTGGCATCACGCTGCTTGTGTGTGTTTCGTTCTTACCCTGGGCTGAAATGCTTCTGTCAAAAGGTGGAAAACAAATCTAATTGTATATGACATAAATAAAGTCTTGCTGTACATCAGCACTGTATTTTTCGGGATAATTTTGGAGTTATTTTACTGGTTTTGCTGTAACCTAAAGCAATTTCTTTGCAGCAGCCAAGTCCCTTCCTTGCACAAAGCACACAACTTTTAGGAAGAATTAATATCATACCAGTCACTGATAGCCTAAAGGATAAATAACCTGTCACAGGCCATGCTACAGATCACATCTGGGCCTGACCTGCTGCAGCCCTGCTGCCAGACCTGAGCATGTGGGAATGCAGAGGCTGATCCCTCTGTTGGAGTGCTGCTGCTGCTGCTGCTTGGACTGCTCCAGCACAAGTGAAAAATGAGAGATGCAGAGGTTAAAGGCTACCCTCGGGGCAGTGCTCTGGGGTTTCAACCTTATTACCTGGGCTGGGGATCCATGTGCTCTGCTGAACCCACAGCCCTCACTGCTCACTTTGAGCCTCAAGGACCCAAATTTCCTGGCAGCCCCTCCCAGCTGCAGTCCTTGACCTGTCTTTGAGCAGCACAGGCTTAAAGAGCAGCACTTGGGCTGCCCTGGGGAATTAGGCTTGAGGAACGCTGTGGTTTTGGGGTGGAGAATGATCAATTTTCTGTTATTTTTGCAAAGGACAATGGGTGTTTGGGACAGCTTTTCTCACAGTGTTTGGCTCTGGACTTAGCATGAATTTCTGTCAAAGCCACCCACCTACGGAAATCTCTGATGCCAGAATGCATTTATGAGAGGATATTTAGTCTACGGGACAGAGCTGCTCAGTGTAACCCTTAATCTAGAGGCAGGATGATTTAACTGAGGACCATTACATTTGTTTTGGAGTTGCAATACCTGACAGCAATTATGGACCCAGAGTGAGACCTCCAAGCAAATGCTTTCAGCACTGTGGAAATATTTCCCAGCGTGTTTTTGAAATGTGCCATTCCTCAAGACTGTGTTGGTTGGGTGAGGTTTTCTTCACTTGCTCATCTGGTGGCAGAGCTCTGGATGCCTGGCTCATGAGTCTGCCCTTAAAAATCTGAGCCCTGATCAGTGCCAGCACCAGGATTTCAGCAGGCTCTGAGATGACTCACACCAGAGTCTTCTCTCAAGCTCTCTTCGTCTCTGGTATGGTTCCTAACACAAAAATCTTACATGTTAACTGTTAAATACATACTGGCACCCCCAATTCTTGTTTTAAACTGTATCCATTATACTCAGCGTATTGGACCATCTGGAACCACCACCACATCCCTCCACTGACTGTGCTTTTGGCAGCTGGAAGACTTTTCTTTATTTTAAACATAGCACCTCCTTTTCTTCCTCCTACCTCTCTTCCATGGCCATGTTCTAGCTGCCAACATCAATAAGTTAAACTTCTAAATTTAAAGTTAATCTGAAGTCATCCATTGAATTCAGAGAGCTGTTTGCAAGAAGAACCTTTCAGTCATCATTCATGGGAACAGAAGGATTCCCATGGCAGTGAAAGAGAAGTGGGGTCTGGCAGACTGATGATGTAGTTCCAGACAGGAATCTGCTTGCTTGCTTGTTTGTCAGTTTTTAATATAATACCTTCCCCTTTTCCTTGCATATATCAGTAAAGTTTTGCAGCAAAAGATTTCCATCATTTTTTTTGGCCAGAATTTCGCGTGCAGCTCCAGTGCTCCAGTGTCACAGAGCATCCGTGTGACCTGTTGCCTCACAGTTGTCTGAAAATCTGGGCATTCTCTGCATTTTGTAAGATATCCACCCCTCCAAGCCTGTCTGTATGGTTTTTGCACTCTCTCAGCTTGTCCCAGCTGGCATCAGAAAGTTTTCCCAGGGGCAGGAAGTAGCATGAAACAGAGTTGAGCTGTATCTGGTCATGCTTGAACTCCACTTACCCCACAAAAAGTCTAATCTACATCAGGTTTGCATAGCACCCTACTTTTTAAAGGAATCTTTTACTAATGAGTTCATTCACCTCACTACAAACTGCTCTGCAGAGCTGGGCACTGGCTTTTATCTGTCCTCTGAGCCCACCAGCAAAGCACACAATCTCTCCCAAAGCAAACACATTCCAATGTGAGTACCAGCAGATGGAATAACAGGCTCTGTTGGCATGGATAAGGTTATTGCTTGAGAAAAAATTGCAGGATTGGACCCCTAAGGAGGGAAAGTCAGCAGAAGACAGGGCTGACAGGATGTTATGTGTGCTCTGCAGGGTTGCTGTGTCTACTACCCGTTCCATGGCCTGCTAACATCTCACCCTTGCTTTTATGAAACAAGCCCTATGATTTCAGCTCAGAAATAGATCTCTTTTGAAGTTTAAAAGCAGTTATGTCATAGCTGAAACAGCTGTTCAGCAGCCACCCAAGCAAGCAGCAGCTCCCTGTGCTGCCTTTCCAGAGATGAGCTGGCTTTGTGCATCTGTGTGTCCCAGCACAGGGGAGGAGCATCAGGAAGCACGACCAGCTCTAAAAGTATTTCAGGGAATGCCTGTGCAGGGGTTTAAGCTCCACAGCAAAGCACTGCCTGAGAGCTGGTGCATGTTGCCTGCCTGCCTTTCAAGGTGAGAAGAACTGGCACGTTTGACCATTCCATGGATTTCAAAACATTGTTCTACCACAAGCATACAACCCTCTGGCACCTGGGAATGCAGGGAATTCAGGGTAAATTCCAGCCATTTCCCCACAGCTGCTGGCCCTTGCTGGTGCCAGCCATGGAATGAGCTGACAGCCCCAGTGAGGATAGCGTGGCCACCTACAGCCCTTCACATGGCTCCTCAAAGGGCTCAGTGTCAGCGTGCAGAGACCTCAGGGTAAAACAAGAGAGATGTTCTGCAGCTGGTGGGTCCCCATCACAGCTCCCCCACCCACTGGTGTCTCCTTCTGAGAGGAACCTGTGCTGCCACTGCACCAGCCAGGCAGTCTGTTCAGCACCTGTAGCACATTGTAATTTCACCCAATTTGATGCTCTAGGTGTGACCACAGACCTCTGTCGTGAAAGAAATCATGGGTGAAAAAAGTGCAATTTAAAGAGCTGAAAATGGAGTGAAATGGTGAAAATGGTGCCTCATTGCTCACAATAAAGACAACAGGGGATGCATACAACTTCATTTCAAATATTGGGTCTTACTCATTAACCCAATTTTTCAAAACATGTGGTGTGTGCACACCACACGAAGTGAATGACAGCATAAGTACTTTCCTGTCAGCCTCCTTATGGCCATTTCTCATAATGCCTCAGAACAGCTCAGCAGACCACACTGAATATGAAGTTTCCATGATTAACCAATGGGTTTCAGTGCTGTGATTATGGTTTGACCAAAGATTATTGGTTTGGTTCAGTACTTCAGCATCATCATCATCAAATTATCACATTGCAATGACATTTTTCTTCACAGGGTGATTTCTTTCAAAGCAATGTTTGCTAAGAAAGAGAACTGAGTTGAGGTCTTCAGCACTTCTGAAGGATGGGAGGATTGCAGGAAGTTTGATTTAGATAGAGCTCATGTATTATTTTAGTAAAAGGCCTTATAAACTCTGAATGAAGAAGTACTCAAAGAAAAGGTACTCCATGCAAAAGCATGGACCTCAATATCTAGACTAATGAAAATCCAGTTCCTGACCTCAAAACCAGGAGGAGAAGAGGAATGACAGGAGAGAGGAGACGTGCAGGTCAACAATGAAACTATAGTTTCAACTATCAATAGTGTAAGCAACACTTTCATTTAGAGCAGAAATATTGATTTTTTTCATTTATTGACATCCGAACATTACTGCTGTTTATCAGTGACATGGGTTATTATTTTTGGGAACTTAAAAAAAATTAAAATTTGGTTGTTTCATGTTTTGTACAAAACACATGATTTATTATTTTCTTTTAATTTTGAACTTGCAGTATGAAAGAACATTGTAAAAAGAAGACATGTTTTTCTCATAGTGGATTATTTAGTGTTTATCTGAGATACTAGACATAAAAAAGTGAGATGCCAGCCAAGGTTCAGAATGTTTACTGAATGTCACAGCATCACTCAGTCCTGCAGTTTTGACCAAGATATGTTATGATGATGAGGATGGGCTGCAACCCTGTGAAATGGTAATTTTTAAAATGGTCAAGCAGTGGAGGCATTTTAGGTGGAGATTACAGCTCATTTTTCACCTTGTCCAATTCACAGCTTGCCTGGCAAGCATCCTGCCACATGCCTCCCACATCAGAGATATTTTATGTGATCACAGCAAACAGTGGATGTGAATCAGTTGTTGAGTTTTGGCTTTGTTTTAAAATTATTTTGAAGCTGGTTGCCCTTTATAGGAGACAAACTGAGTTGCCTTTGCAAACATTACATGTGTAACTGCATTCTGAGGGCAGGAACTGACTGGGACCAAGCACAAGAGCCTCTGTTAAAATAGCTGGCAGGTCACATAAGCTGGAAATATTTCTCTAAGGGCTGAGTCAGTCTGGGTGGCACCACTGAAGGAGGCAAGTTTGGGTGACAGCTTTCAGACAGTGCATGGTACTTGAACTGAATCCTACCTGCATGTTTTTGAAGAGAGAAAATGGGGAGACAGTGAGCTGCATGCATTAGCTTTACACTTTTTGAAGAATTTCATCTTGTGGTTGGAGAAGCCCCTAATCCTGCAACCCTTGAGTGAATGTTGTGACAGGAACCAGGCCTGGTTGAACCACTTGAGTGGTATTACACAGAGAGACCACTCCAGAGCTGAACTGTCAGGTCAGGCTTTTCTAAGAAGAGATTTTTTTAAGACATCTATTTTTCAGTTCTAATCCTTTATGTTATTCCTAAGTTTACTCTTTTGGGCAAACTTCACATAGTTTGCTTTTATGGAAACAGCTTCTTTAAACACGAAAAGAAAATGATGCCCTTTGGTGCTTTTAATTCACTGTCTTTGCAGTAATTCATGCCAAAAAAAGGTGGCAGGGGAGCCCTTATAAAGCTCTATTAATTGAAATAAATGAGCCATGCTTTGGAGAACAGTGTACCATAGAGAAAGGTCTGCCTTCTGAATCCTGCTCCCATAGATGTCCCTCGTGATTTCAGGCATGTCATAAAAGCCACTGTCCGCCTCATTTTCCCACCTTATTAAGAGGAGGCTGAGGTTGTTCTTTACCAGAAACCTCTGGGTGTTGTGAAGCCCAACTCAGTGCTTCAAAAGTACTTGGAGGACCTGGAATTTTATTTTGAAAACCATAGCAAATGCTAGTGTTTCCCAGGGAATGGTGTTTATGAGCATGCTTTCATTAGTCCCTTAGCCTTTTCTTTTTCATTTGAGTCTGGAAAAATGTGTGGAAAATCATTTCACGGGGGCCTCTGGGAGAAATGAAGCTTCTTGCAGAGTGGGAGCTCTAGGCACTGTAGAGTAGTGGCAAAGTCAGCTCCCTGAATCCACCAGACAGAAATAGAAAAAGCCCACTGGCCTGAGGATGGACTTAAAGCCCCCACTGGCCTTAGGTTGGACTCAAACACTTGATGTTTTCCCAGCTCTTTCATTTGTATATTCAGTCTCAGACAAAGGGGAAGGTGAGCAAGGCAGGCAGAAAAGGAAATGTCTGCTCTCTTCCTCCTCTCCCCAAAGATCATTTCCATCCACCTGACTTCTTTCCCAGATATGGTATCATTTGCTTCTGTGACTAATCTCTGGGTGGGAGAGAACATTATTTTGAAAGTTCAAGAGAAACATAAACCTGCACATTTATGAGTGTTTTTCTCCTCTTCCCTGCCTCTGAATGACCAGGGTTTTATTATTCCTCTTGACTGCATGCTGAGATAGGTACTTTCCTTTCAAGCAGGGCCTGCTCCTGGCAGCAGGCAACAGAGGCTCCAAACCTGGGATACTCCTTTAATGTCTGAGTCTTCCATTAACAGCAATACTTTAACCTTCCCCTCACCTCTCACCCCCTTTGGTGCTAATGTTTTTGGATAAAGATAGCCCAGAAAGGGTGAGGTTCCAGGGAAAGTTAGGTATTTTTAAGAGAAACCAAGCAGGGCTCAGAATTCTGCTCTCTTCACATGCATCATGACCTCAGTTCATGTATCTTTTTATAGGTCTGCTCAGCCACAGGAGGGATCCAGGTGCTGGTGCCATCACTAAGCCCTCAGCCACGGGGAGCCAAGCTTTACCTCCAGCCCCAGGTTCTGCACTGAGATGTCTCTCTGGGACTCAGCACTGGCAAATCAGACTCAGTGCCACAAACAACAATGAAACAAATGGTTGGCTGTCCATGAGCTGCTTGGAGGAAAAGGCAGCAGCAGGATAAGGTTATTACATGGATTGGGTGTGCCAAAGTTGGCCCAGGCACAGCTGGAGAGCACAGCTGGCATTGTCCATCCTTAGTCCACCACCAGCACACAGAGCACACCTTGTCTGAACTAATGGCTCTGCATAGGATCCTTCTGGTTGAGAGATGATATCACAGATTATATCTGTGTCTGGATCGTTGCTAAGAGGAAAACAATTCTTGGCAAATTCCTGGAAGTGCTTGGCTCCTCCAGTTTGGATGAAGACAGTTTGTTCAATACAGATGGGTAGGTGTGAGCTTCTGTCTCTTCGCCTTCTGAGAATTGTTTTCGCCAGTGCAAAACTGAAGATGATTATGCTCCCATTAAAAATGAGGTGAATGCTCAGGCTAACGTGAGTGGGTGGAAAGGACTTCAAACAGGATGAATCTGGGGACAAACCTACCCTTGCCAAGACAAACAGCTGCAGAGAGCTGCAGGAAAGAAAAAAGGGCACTGCTGTTCAAAATGATTCAGTCACGTAGGGCTGATTAAGGTTATGTATCCATCAATTTATAACGAAAACCAATGGCTTTCATATGAAGAAAGAAAAAGAACAGCATATGTCACACAAGAGGACTGGAGAACCGATATCATTAGGACAACAAACTGATATTCCAGAGGACAATAGAGATATGGGATGAGCGCAAAGCAGAAAGCTCTCACTCTCCTTCCTACATCTGCCTTTGATTTGCTTTGCCTCTATCTGCCTGTTGTTGATGTTTTCTCACATTATCTTGGTCCCTTTGTTCAAGCTGCATTTCATTCCAAGAAGGCAGGGAGCTCCAGGTGTGAATGAGGGCTGTGAGCAAGAACTCCCTGTCGCAGTTATTATTGTTACCATTCCTCTGAAAACCAGCCTGGTGGAGGTTTGGCTCTGTGGAATTTGTTCTGCTGTTTTAACTGTATCCTTGTTAAATGTGGAAAATGGAATGCAAGTGGAATGAAAATGTGGAAAGTGGAATGAAGTGCAGTGCTTTGCACGATGGCTTGCACCCAAAGGTGCAGCCTTAGCTAATGAAGTGCTGGCATGCTGTGGAGCAAGATGTTTGAGATTGCAGGATTGAGACCTGCTGCTCAAATAAATCAGGTCTTCAGGACTCACTGCTCTTCTTTGTAATGGTAGAATCTGTATGTTAAAAAGGCCAATACAGAATTTTCAATGCCCTATATAGTTGCAATGTTTTTCATTTTAAGACTCTAGTGATATTCAGTAATTGTATTCCTACCATCCAGTTATTTAGCAATCTGGACACATACTATTTCCCCCATTACTATTGTTTCCATTACTGGCAGTACACTTATGGATGTCTGGTTATTTTTGTCTTTGGACATCCCTTGTGTACATCTAACTGGGCACAGATACTTTAATACATTTTTCAGTGGTTCCTTCTGCTCCAATTGAGCCCCTGGAGATGCTATGGAGTCCCTTTGTGTGTGTTGGATGAACACATCTCTGGGATGAGTCTGGAGCAGACAACTGCCATAACATTGAGCTGAACTCCAGCTTTCCCCCAGTCTGGCACGATGTGTTCAGTCCCTGCACAGATCAGGTGCAGCTCATTCCTTCTCCAGTGGGGATTCAGTGCACAAGCAGTGGTGTGTTTTCCCTCAGATATGCTGCCTCAAATACATTTGCCAGGGCCAGGAATAGCCCATGGCTGGACCACACAGACTCTCCAGATGGGCTGAGACTCCGAAGATAGGATGGCAAGCAGCTTTGGCAGTCTGGTTGGCATTTCAATAGATGCACCCTTTTTAGCTTTGTTTTTCAAGAGTTGCCCTTCTATTTTGCAACAGGCCCTTCCTGTGCCATGTTTAGCTCATTCAAACGAGCTCCAGTGTTTATACCTCCCACTGTATTTCCTACAGTGGATATTTCTAAACCAGCTTTGCTGGTGGAGTCCTCTCCAAATGGTGTGTGAAAGACCAAATGATTTAGCACATAATTAAGAAGTAAACAATGATCAGCAAGAAGTCTGCAGTGTCAGCTACAAGGCACGGCTTGGATGCAAGAAAAACCAATATGCCAAGAAAAATGAGTGAATCTGTGTGTCTGTATCTTGATCTGGAGAGGCAGCTTCTGCTCCATCCCCAATGGAGACACAGTTAAATGGGTTCGTTTTGTGTTTTGTTGTTGTTGTTGTTTTCTGGTTTGTTTTTTTTTGTTTTTTGTTTTGCCAGTGGCAACAACAGTGGTTCAAAGGACACCAATGGGAGAAAAGTTTCCTGCAGCCACCAGGAGTGAGCATGGATGCTCCACCTGGGCTTTTGCACACTCTCCAGCTGTTTTGTGTGGAAGGGCTCCTTTCCTGGCCCTACTGCCTCTTGTGCCAGACCAGAGGTGGTTCTGTGCTTCCCAGCACCAGTGCTTGAGGTTTAACACCAGTGACAGGAACTGGTGCTGCTGGTGCAGCTCCAAGGCTTGCAGTGCTCTTTTACAGTACCCAGGCAAATGGATTTAGTAGTCAGGGAAGGGAGGAGTTAAAAGGAAAGAGTTTAGTACTACTTTCTCCATGTTCCATCCCATGTTGGTGTGGGGCATAAAAGAAGCAGCATGGCTAAGCCCCACAGACAGAATGTTCCCTTTTTTTCAGTGATTCTCTAGCTTTTAGTGGAAAGGAAAAAATCAAGACACACAAGATTATTGTGCTATGGATTTATAATATCATTTTATTAATATATTATGCTACAAAAATATTTTGATAAAATAATATTAGAAAGCATCTTTTTATTACACTCTTCAAAACAGTTCACAAAAGCAGGAGGCAGAACAGGAAAAAAATATCTGAAATACATCTGAATTTAAAACTGACAAATATGCAATTTGGATTTCGGTGTGAGCATGAATCTGCAGGATGGTTAATCAGTCCTGTAGAAGGAAAGTATTGCCTACTTATTGCAAAGACCTCTCTGCCTTTAGCTAGATTAAGGTGCCTCCTGAAATGTTAGTCACAGAAAAGGCTGAATTTGGGTTGGGACAGAACACAGGCAACATACACACGTAAATGTACACACACACACACACACACACCCCACTCAGCCACCCTAGGATTTCAAACTTCAGCAAATTATCTTTCTGCTTCAGTTAAGCTGAAACATGCTTAAATTGAAGCTGAGTTTTAGCATACTCCATGGAACATTGATCACTTCAGAGATATGACAAGACCATATAATTTTTGGATATAATACAGCAATACGGTACTAAGCAAAGTTTGGCATGGTAACACTTATGCTGAGATAATAACTTTGGCACTTTGGTTTCTCTAAGATAAATATATGATGGGAAATTCCTCCCTAACAGTGGTATATGGTAATGACTGAGTCATATCATTTGACTAATCAATGCACTAAACATAGATTAAGTTCTCCCTCTTTCCATCTCTCTCTTTCTCCACAATTGTATATTGAAGAACTTAGATAAATATACAACTCTGTACCTTGGGTGTTCCTAAATTACAGTGGAGCTTGGAGGAATGGGAAGGGAAGTTGAACAAAGCAGATTTTTGACACCTGTAGAAAGCATAGTTATCATAAATCATGTTCATAATTTATTGCCAGAAGACATATTGCATTATTCAACAGCTCGAGGGATTGAAGTGAAACTACATCAGTCATAAAATAGAAAATACCTTCTGTCCCAGCTTACTGACTGGTTCTTCAAGTGGCAGTGCATGTTAATATAGTATCTGTAGTTAAGCAAGAAAAGCATTAAAACACTGAAAGAAGAGAGATTAGATTTGTTGCTAGTGATATGAGATAATTTATTCCACCAGGGCAAGATCTTGGCAGATACTGAACAATTGTTAATAATGCTACATTTACATTTAATGTGAGCTGTGTCGGTGTCCCTTGTAGCTGAGAAGATGAATCAGTGGCCACTGAGCTTTGGACTCACCCAAAGTGATGCCCTGGACTGCCAGACACTGGGTGACTCTCCTGATTCTCAGAGATAAGCAGGATCACCAGTGTTTGCTGTTGCATATGGTGGGCATGAATGTTTTTGTTAAATCTCCTGCTCTTGGAGTCTCGTGATAACATAGGAATCTGTCATACAATCTATCCATTTTTTGTAAGAAAGAGTCAAGTCAGCTTTTAGTTTTCTGAAAAACCCACAGAAGAAACTGAAGCCCCATGAAGCTGGTAGTCACTGTTGCTCCCAGAGCACGTATTAAATCTAGTCCAGGTTTTAAACTCATGGTTTAGAAAAATCTTTAGAAATTCAGAAATCATGATCCATTGTGCCAGTGTGCAAAAGTCTGTACTAACCACCACTACTACTGTGTTTTAATTAATTCTGGGCTGCCATAGCTGGTTAGTAAACAACCCATTTTATCAACCACAGTGAGAGTTCATTATCCAGCACTGCTCTGCAAACAGGTCCTGTATTGAAGAAAGTGACCCGAAGTCATACTTTAGAGTAAAACAAGAGAATAAAATAAGTGTTTGGTTAGAGACCTGTGCTGAAGTCATTCACTTGGAGTTCCTGAGCTAAGATCTACAGAAATCTACTTAACCTTTAAGTCATGCCTCCTTCCTGAGCTGGAGAGAGCTCAGATGACTGAGGGAGCTGCTTCGAGGTGGCAAAAATCTATTGTGTAGACCCCAAATCCAACAGAGACCTTGTTTTGACACCTGCACTGCACAACTGTGGGGCACCAGCACAAGGGTTCCAGTAAAATTCATTAATTTCCCAGAATTACAGACAAAATGACAGGAAATGTAAAGATGTTAAAACATATATAAAACTTTGATATCCAAGCCATGTACATCCTGTGATAGCCAAACACACCACAGTATCTGAGCTAATTAATATTGAATATTAATGTCCAGTGCTGGAGCAACTCAGAAAACCTCACTGGTGATAAGAGTGACTATTCTGTGCAGCACAATGAGAGCTGGGAGTGTGAAGAGATTTGTGTGCTCCTAATATAAAGAAAAAAAAAAGTAAAAAAAAAAAAAAGTCCCAGAAGGTTATGGAGAAAGCCACAGACTGGGAAACTTCAGAATTGGAATTTCTAGTATTTCTAGTCCTGTTGTTGGGTTTTTCTTACAGTCTTGGCGAAGTTGTTTCAGTTTTCTGCTTTTTTTTTCTCCCAGTTATCTTTACATGGTCTTGGCTATTTCTACTGTAGGTTTTCCAACACCTGGAATTATTCCTGGGACAGTACCACTGAATAATTTCTGGATATGATCTGGTTACAACAAATAAAATTCAATAGGTTCTGGTTTGTTGGCTGTTCACTATGTAACTTATCATCACCCTTAATATTTACCTACCTTATTTTCAGTTACATTCTAGTAAATAAGACATTATAATTCAGTAACCAATAATCTTTTAAAAATGCATTAATGTTGAATTTGAAGGTCTCTTAAACCATTATATTCAAATGAAGGCATTTCTAGAGTAATAGCTCAAATAAAACCAAAATGAAAGTTCTCAAAATATGTTTCCAATATCCATCTCTATGCAATAAATATTATGCAAGGTGAATGGCTTCTGTCCAAAACTAACATCTCTAATCTTTTGCTAGCCAAAATACACAATATGAAAGTATGCACGGGCTCTGTTTGAATCTCACATTTGGGGCAAAGCTCAAAGTTTTCCATTCAGCCTTATCAACAGTTGTACTTTAAAAAAAAAAAAAAAAACAAAAACAAAAACAAAAAGGGGGAAGCTTATAGCACTCTGGGCTATGACCCACTTAAATTGACCAGAAACCTACACAACCTGCTGCCAAAATAGAGCAAAGTTAAAAGGAAGTTACCTGTATTGTCCCTGGCCTTTGCAAGGAAATGGGCTGGGATGCATGATGGAAATGCTCAGTATTTCATCTTGAAATCCTGTGATTTTTGCAGTCTAGTTGCTTTTAACTTACTTTCCTGAAGTAATTGGTATGACAACAAGCAAACTGTGAATTCTGAACTCTCTCTCACTGCAGAGTCTTGCAGATTACATGGAATCATCTGCAGCTCCAGAGACCAGGCTGCAGGCTGCTGGGAAAATTACAGGGTTGTTTTCAGCCAGAATTTTACCAGTAATGTTATTATAATTATGACCAATTTCTTTTTTTCCAAGGTGAAGAAGCACTGCTTTTCCATAAAGAACAGCTTATATTGTATTTTTCTGATTTTGGGACTTCTTTTCTAAATAAGATGTTTTCATCACATAGTTTTGACTTTTGGTTTGTAGATGACTTAGCAAAAAACCCCATTATTTCAACCAAAACTCATTTTCTTGCATCCAAAGAGATTTTTATCATGTTCTGGTGGTGAAAAAATATCTACATGCCTTTTAAAACATGATAATTTTTAAGATGGCACTGTGTTTTTTTCCCCATAGGTGTTGTAAATCTCATTGCTCAAAAACAGCTGTTTGGATAGGAAGCACATTTGTCAGTGAGGGGAAGGTGTCATGACTTTTCCATCTAAGTCAGGTATCAGTCTAAAAATGGAAGAATGTTCTGTATGTCTCCAAAACATGGGTTAGTTTGATTCCTGTGGTGTTGAGCAGATTTTGGACAAGACATAATTATTTCAGCACAGAGATATCAGCTCTATCAGCACATGGTAGCAAGAGAAAGAGGAATTTGTAGATGTTTTTTGCCTCCAGGTTGTCCATGGGCATTAATACAACTGGTACAAAGGAGTTCTATAGATTAACAGGACACTACATCTTTATAATCTATAGACAGATCAAGTTCTTTTCTCATTTATGCTTGAAAAAGTTGTAGGCTTATGCTTACACAAAGTGAGGGACAGAAGAAAATAATTCCGAGTAGGATTATTCCAGACTTTAAAAGCAATTTTTTATTAAGAAAAAGGTGTCCTAATTTATGTTAGCTGGTGAATTGATCCCAGGGCAAAGAGGGAAACTGGTAATTTCCAAAGAAGTTAAATAGTTTAGTTAAAGAAAACAGGGGGAATGTAGAGGATTATCCTGACTAATGACTTACTAAGTAATGTAAAAATAACTGGTATTTTAGATTGTGGCAGCTAACGAGTTAAGAATGCATTTATTCTTCTAATGGGCACAGGCCCCAGAGAGCAGGATCTGCTTTATTCAGTGTAAGCTATGCTAATGAGATAAAAGAAGTAAAATAAAGAAGTTCAGCAGAAATGTACTTATTGGACAGTTGCTGTAAAATGTTATCGTTAAAGAAACAAAGAAAGCATTCATTCGGTGTCAGTTCAGACATTTGCAGAGTTGTCAGAAAACAAACATAGGAAATATTAATTTATCTGTTTCACCATCACTACTGATTAATAGGGATGTCATTAACATATACAACAAGAAAAATAAGTTTACCAGTCGAATAAATACATTTTTTCTTTTCCTTTTTTTTTCTTTATATGAACATGTCTATTTTACAAAACCCCATAGCACTATGGGAAATAAAGATCCTTCTACAAAAAGAAGATGTAAGTCAGTGTTACAAATAAAGCTTTAGAGTTTCAAAATGTATCTGGGCAACGAGACAAAATCAGCTAGAAGGCACTACTGAGTCACTGAGAAGGTCCAGCTTGTAACTGTTGTTGTCTTAAACTCCAATTCGTTCATAAATTATCTCTCTTCTCTATTCCAAGGGGTTGCATGTAATACTAATGTGGTCAGGAGGGCTGCAGTAGGTTCAGGAGAAAAGAAGCTATGGCCATGCAGAGAGGAAATGTTACTGATGGCCATGGAAGGCTGGCTGGGGCTGAGCTCGTGGGCTGGGGCTGGGATGGACGGTCAGGACGTGGCCTCTGATCCAGCTGGTTGGAAATCCAGATGGGAGGTTTGACTGTGATGTAGCCATTGGTTATCCTGATATAGGAAGGCAACGTGGTGGTGCTGAAAGAAAACACAAGAAAAGGAAATTAAACAAGAAAACCCTTATCTCTGCTCTGTGAGCTATCATCCCAAGTGGTAGCAACCACAATGGAAATTCCTCCTATTATTATTATTATTATTATTATTATTATTATTATTATTATTATTATTATTATTATTAATACACATCAGACACCAAGGACAGAGCGAGAGACTGATAACTGTGATGATGTGGAAACAGCTCCAATCCAGGATGTCCCTCAGTTTCTGGCTGCTGACAAAATGCAGCCAAAGGAGGGATTGCCCTTAATGTACCTGACTTACTGCACTCCATTTTTAAGCATCCATTACTGGCCAGCATCAGAGATTGTGCTAAATGTATCCTCGTGCAGACCCAGACGATCTTGTTCTTATGTCCTTTCTTCCCACCAAAGGTCTGAAAATTTGCCATGTCCCATGACATGTCTTATTCACCACAGATCACATTCTGAGTCCAGGAGGGTCCAGAATACATCCCTTCCCTGTCTCACAAGCCTTAAAGAACTTCCCCTTACACAACTGATAACCTTGAGCACAGGAGACCTAGCAGGTTCATTTCTGTTCCTGGCTTTAAGACATTTTGGATCAAATCACAAAGCCAAAACCAGACTCAGTCACTGTTAGGTTTCCCTGACTGTGGATTTGCCTCAATAGCAGTGTGATTGCTTATTGATTGTAGCTTGAGTTAGTACTTTGATTTGAATTTGCAGGTTGGAATTCATCATGACTCCCATGACACTGGAGGTCAAAAAGGTCCATTTCCAATTGATTTGGAAGTTTAAGTTGTAATCTCCATTTCATAAAATGCCCCCATTGCATCCATTACTGGATGATCCATAATCCACCAGTTGTCAGGGAGCAGCACAACCAAGCATGCAAACTGCACAGGGTGGATTTTGGACTTAAACCCAAGACATTCTCCTGAGAAGTGAGGAGAAAAATGGCAAACTCCCCTGAAAAAAAAGATATGACACTAATACCTGTAGATTCTCTAAATCTTCCATAAAGGGGATTTGGAGGTACAGAAAATGACCCTCAAATACTTTTTTAATGGGGTAAGAAGCTAAGCAGTCCTATAAATATTTACCTACAGTATCCAAGATCTTGACCTTGGAAGAAAAAGGTTGTGCCTTGCATAATATCAGATAAAAGGAGTAACATCTTAGTTCAGATTCATGAACAGAAACAGAATTTAGAGAGACTAAGAGGCTTTTGTCTTTTTCTGTCTAAGCAATACCAAAATAGATTTTAGCTGAGATACTTCTAATGTGCTGAGTCAATCACAAACTGAGAAGATTAGAGCCCACCCTGAAGAGGGCATTGGTCGACATCAAATCCCATGGACAATCCCTGCAGATTACACTTCACCCTGAGCTTTGGGAGAAGGCATTTCTTCCCTCATCCTTTATACTGTCACCACAGCTCCTGGGTGGGATAGTTCTTCTGCAGCTAGAAGTGATCTTAACTAATGTGAAATAAATTAGAGTAAAAAAAGAAGGCAGTTCAATTAAAGACATAGGAATTGCTTCATGGGAGCAGATAATCCATCTAACCAGTGCTAGGATTCTTACACTGAGGAGCAGTGCTTGTTCCAGAGCAACAAACTGCTGTGAACAGAGAACTCTGAAATCAAGGCTTGTTGGAGAAAGTTCTCTGAATTCCAATGGTGAGTGGTTGGTTTATGTCTTGAAGTGATGATATAAGACACCCAGCTTTAGAGTTTCTGCTCTATTGCATCACAGCTTCTGCAGTCACTGAACACAGAGAGCTGATTTGTGATAAACTAATGCTGCTGTTTCCAACGTGCCTGGCAGGAATGGCACTGGACTGGGCACTGTGTGGCCAAGCTCCTGTAACATAAGTGACATCAGCATGAACAGCCTTCCCACAGTGAACACAGTGCACCATTAAAGCAAACTCCTGGCAAAAAGAGGTACTACATGCTCTGAGTAATCCAACACAAATGCAGTCGTGCTTCAGCTTCTGATCCAGATCTCATCTATCCTGCTGAGTGATGATGTGGTGCACGGGTCTGGCAGCACTGTCAGTGGGATCACAACTTGGGATTTTCCTCTATACCTGGTTTCCCTAAGCTAAGCATGGGTAGGTGTTTGTCCTCATCTTTTGGTACTGATTGTCACATTACAGAACTACAAAATTTTGCCCTAAATTAAATTTGAAACTACAAGGAGGATCTGATTTTAAATTTTAATGAAAAAAAATCAACAAAATGTCACAAAATTCCAGTTTGTGTTTATCCTGCTCTTGACACATTCGGTGGGCTGGATCCTCCAGTGAGTTTAAAGCTTCCCTTGCACAAACTGTCTTTCTGCTCCCCAGGGATGTTCTGTGCACAAAGGCTGGCCAAGGAACCTGTAAAAGCATCACAAGCCCACTCATCAGCCAGCTACATCTAAGGGATTCGTAAAGCAGCCTTAAATCAGCATTTTATGTTTCTGTAGGATGATTCTGTGTTCTATTCAACTTCTGTAATTGTTTTGGTTTTTTGAGGGGGATGGGGTTTTTTTTGTTGTTGTTGGTTGGCTTTTTGTTGATTTTTTTTCTCCTTTATTCAAAGACCTGAGAATTGCTGACCACTTCTCCTTAGTTAATAAGGTTATTTTCTGTTCTCAAGACATTACATTTGTATAAAAGCATTCTTGTTAAGATAAATACTGTTAGGTGGGGTTTTGTTTGTTTTCAAAAACTCCTTGAGTACTTTAAAAGAGAAGAACAGTGTGTTTCCACTAATGTGTACAAAGCACGTTAGCAAATGAATCACAGTTTATCCACACAAAACATTTCCTTAATGTACTTTTAGCTGACTGCCAAGGTGGTTTAGAGATATTTAAAGAGAGCATTTTACCAAATGCTAGGAGTCCTTGTGAAACCTCAGGTCCCAGTTTGTAACTAGGCTGTTTCTGCAGTGAATAGGGAGAGAAACCTTTCCAGAAGCTGGTCCACCTCATTCCAGAGCAGGTCTCTAGGGGATCTTACTCTTGCTCGAGGTCTCTCACTTCTTAGGCATTACAGAGGGGCCCTGGACAGCCAGGTTGGATTATAACCTAATCTTAGAGGTGGCCCTGGTGTCAGGAGATGACTTCTGCAAACTCCCTCTGAACATATTTGCATGTGCACGTAGGATCTCACTGACCCTCGGACATTCCCTAAGGATGAAGCAGAGTCCCCTGAACTCAACCAGAAACCTTCCTTGGGAAGCATCTGAGCGTTCCTGAAATGATCATAGAGAATAATAAAAATGAATCACAGATCTGTGGGATAATAATCTAAATTATTATCACGTCTTCACTTGCCAGACCAGGATATTCTGTATTTCAGCCTTTTGTGTCTGATAAAAATATCTTTAATAAAACATTCCACATGATCTGTGGTTAACAGGCAACCACTGGCTTTGCTGTTCATACCTCTCTTTCTTGCTTCTGTGCATGGGATTGTTTTAAGAACTTGGAAGACTCCAGGTATGTTTTAGCCAAATGACCTGCGGTATCATATTCATGAGCTTGTTCTTTTGATCAGATAATAGGGCCGTTTTTCAAATCAGTGCATTACTCATACATTGTCTTACTATCATTAGAATGTGTAAAACTTTCCCCAAAAATGGGGCCTCAGGCACAGGCATTGTGCACAGATTCTACTGAACGCAATTACATGATTTAAGTCCTCTAAGCTGGGGGTATGCTGAAGCACCTTAACGATTTGGGAGCATTTTAAAGCTGAAAAATAAAGCAAACACACAAGCAACCCACTGAGGGAACTTCTGCTCTGGTTTGTCTTGTAAGGACTTTGAAGGGAGCTCACAAACTGACTTTTAGCATGACTCAGTTCACCCATGTAAGCAGGGTTCATGTGACCACACGGGACACCACAGCAGAAGGACACAGGTTAGGACCAGGAGAGTCTTTCTGGCCCAGACACAGGAACAAGATCTAAACCCCTCCTGACATTTATGTCTCATCCAGTCTCAAAAAAACCCAGTGATAATGATAGCAATTATCACTGATAATTCCAGAGTCTATCCAGACATCTATTCCAGCATTTCACCATTCTGACGCCCAGAATTACTGCCTAATGTCTCACCAAGTCTCCCTTGCTACAGTGTAAGGTCATGACTTGTCCTGTTCCCATAGACAGATTTATTCCCTTCCTCTTCTCAGCAGCCTTTCACATATTTTGGAAATTTAACCATGATTCACCTCAGCTTTCTCTTTTTTAAACAAACAATTCCTTCCACCTTTCTTTGCAAGTCCTCAAGTGCTTTCTCTCTATCCTTTCTTCTGCTCTGCCCTGGCTCTGATCCGTCTTTTCTCTGGAATGAGATGCTCCACACTGGAAAAAGTAGGTCTAGGTGAGATTCCATCAGCCCTGAGCTTGGTGCAGGAGGTACCACTGCCTCTGTATCTGCAAAGTGCATGAAAACCAGGGAATCTCCAAGAGGACAGACAGTATTGGCACTGCTTTTTGCCCCCAAAGTTCAAATCACCATTATGGTCCCAGGATCTGTTCTGAAGCTCATGGAAAACTGATGGTTCTCCGAGGGGGTGAGGACCAACCCAATTATTGTGATATTTTTACCCATTTTTTAATCTGCTCCTGTGCCTTGGTCCCAACGTGGTTCCGTTCAGGGTAACCCTTTCAAGTATTACTTACAAAGTGTTTGGGGATTTTTCTGGATCAAAGGAGCTGTGTAAACACAAGACAACTATTTTTAATAAATGTAAGCAAATGTTGACTCAGACAGCCTTTCTTACAATAGCATCTGATGAAAGAAGCTAGATTGAAACCTGAAAAATGCATGTTTCAATTGAAAACCTAAAAAGCTAGTAAAGTGAAAGAAAATTTTTGAGTAAATACAATAATGACTGTTTTGCATTTGTGATTTGATGTTAACCTTATGATGGCTAGGGGTTTTCTTAAGTGATATTAAGCATATGCTTCCTGTTTCTTTTCAAACAAAATTTGCCCTACTTTTTTTTTTTTCCTTTTTATTTAATGAACAGATGTGAAAGGACTGATCACATTATTTTTCTGGTGATCAGAAATAATGTTCTGCAAGTGAAGACAAGTATTCTTGGAATCAATCAGGCCTAGTTATGTCACCAAAATTTATTCATCAAGATTTTAAAAATACATCTGCTTAAAGCACTGGGACCAACCTGTTGCAGTCTGTAAATGAGCTGGCTGGCAAGAAATCTGACCACACATATGAAGGAAAAGAATAGGTGCTCAACCAAAAGGTAGTAAGAGTATTTTGGGGGGTAAAAAATCCACTAGAAAAATGTCATAAGGATTTAACTTTGAAGATAATTAGAGTAGCCTCTTAAAGGGAACATGAAATCCCCATCTCCCGAAATATTCATATTATTATTTCATGTGTTTCTGGAAGGGATTCTTTAGATCAACACAGACTCTCTTCCCTCTATCTATCTCTTCATCATTACCTTCCTTACAGACACTGTTCTTGCAGCCTGAGGGATAAATCCTGCAGGATGCTGAGTCTTGTGGTCCCAGATGAGCAGGAGTGTGAGCACACGAGTTCTTCCAGCACTAGTATTCACATACCTACAACTCAGCACATCCTAAAGCCCTTGGTGGGATCAAGGCCAAGATGCTCATGCTTTCAAGGTTCAGTTCATTAAAAAAAAAAATAATCCAACCTGGATCTGATTAGGGAATCCAGATTTTGGTCCAGAGAAGGCCACTGCTTATTTGCAGTAGTGCAGTAAACTGCCTTAGCATGTCTGAGTGAGCAAGCACTATCACACGCTGGTTTGGGGCCAGCAGAGAAGATCTGTCACGAGCCAAAGAATAAGAGCCTTTTCCCTGCTATTTTTTGGCTACCCCAATGAGTGGGAGCGTGGATCTCTGGCCATGTCCCACAGTGCAAGCACCCACCCTCCCTGTGAGCAGCACAGCCCCAGCTACGTGATGGACAGAGGGCTCAGCAACAGCCCCAGGAGCATTTCCACAGCCCTTCACTGCCCATCTGGGCTCTCCTTCTGACGACACTCAAATGGGAGCCATCTCCATCTGAGAGCAGTGTCAAGTTCTGATCCTGCCTTTTTTAAGTGCCCTGGCTCCTCTGGAGACTGACACTGAGCAATTCCCTTGGTTGAAGTGGGCATCATGAGCCTCCCTGCTGTGCACAAGCAAAGGGCAGTGCAAATACCCTGGCAGAGGTCTAATCCCCCCCCTGCCATGGCCCATCTCTAGGAGAAAGAATAGGATACAGAGGGAAAGGATGGAAAGGGAAGCACAATTTTCATCAGGCAGTGGCTCTGAAAGCTGTGAGCAGCATGCCATGATCATGAGCCACACAGTCACCAGGTACTGAAATGCAGGGGAGCAGGACACTGCACACAAGGATGGGATACTTAAATGTGCCATTGAAGAGAATCACAGGCAGTCCTTTAGCTGACCCAGCCTTTAGTAGGATCTAAAAGGTGGCATTAATTGTGCCTATGTCATGCAGGCTTGTAGCCAGAGCTATTCAGCTGTTTCCCTGCTACAGCTTATAGGGAATGAGACATCTCCAGAGGACAACCCTTCCCCCACTAAGGCATGTCTCCAAGGTTGGTGAGATGAGCTGCTTCTAAAGATCTCTATCTCTGGAATTCAGGTCTCCTGAATCCCAAGCAAGCTCTGGCCCCACTGGGGGCTCTGACTGGTAGGGATGGGTTCCCAAATTGGGTTGGGACAGCAGGGAGGGGAAGAGGAAAACTGCTGATTGTGCGTGCAGAAAGCAGCTGCTGGTGGGACACAACTCCCCTCTGCAGTCCTGCAGCAGCTGCCCAACAGCAGGCAGAGCAGGGCAGGGCTGCAGCTGCTGCCCCTTCCATGGGGTCTTGGCTTGGAGTTTGACACAAACGAGGAAAAGGTGGCTCACTTGGATCAGGGGCTCCAGGGGGCCATGGCGGTGTAAGCAGGAGGAGGCTCAATGCTGAAATGCAGCTGAGAATCCTCTGGTGCAGTTTTGGGGCCCTCTCAGGATGGGCTGTGGGCTGGAAGCCAGGAGATTTGGTTTTTAATCCCCGAGTCACCACTGAGGAACCATCAAAACCTCGTTAAATCACTTTACTGCTATGACTCCCCTGACTCTGCTCTGAGTCAGGACCTTGGAGCATTGGTGTGACACCCACCAGCATTAACACAACCTGAAGTGTTTTGCAGGCTCTCGCTCTGATTTGCAGATCCCAATGACTAAGGCCACCTGGAAAACATCTCTGTGATGACAAATTCAGCCCTGGAGAGACACTGACCTGCAGAGAGGCTGATCAGGGGCATCCTAAAGCCACAGGTGGGTCACGCTGTTAAGGCAAAGGGATCATCTGCTGTGGGGCCAGAGGAGGGACAGGGATGGATGGGGCAGGGGGGTCTGCTGTGTGTGAGACAGGAAAAGGGGCGTTTGCTGTCACAGCAATGCAGCCTGAGGGCTGGGGAACACAGTGAGGCAAAGGTGGACAGGAGGATGCATGCAGCAGGTAGGGAATGAGCAGGTGAGAAACAACTCCAGCACAGCCCAAGGGCCCTTTTCTGAGTGACCTTCCAGTCTGTGGAAAGGATTCCTGCACCTCATGGTCAGATTTAGCTTTCCCCACCCCCAGAGGACACTGTGCATGGCCCTTCTCAGTGTCCCTCCCCAAAGTCCTTTAGGAAAACCCAGTGAATACAAATCCTGCACCCACACCTGTGGCTGTGACCGAATCAGGCCTGCTGCTCCTTCCCAGACAACTGCAGAATGGTGTAAAAGCACAGAATGTCGTAAAAACCAACAATCTTTGAAGCACACCCTCTGAGTAATTACCCCGTTCCCATCTAATGACTAAAAGATGTTATATTCCTCTCTGATATGGCAACAACAAAGATTTTGACCTTATTAAAACCAGCCCACCAGGAAACTACATGTCATCTTTACAAAAAAAAAAAAAAAAAAAGCCAAAGAAGAGGTAAAAAAGAAATTAAATTCTTTAAAATCCCTGTGAACAGTAATTCAAGATATTGTAGCTGAAGACTCGTGATTTGTAGTAGTGTCTGGGTGGTCCTGAGACAGGAGATGACAACATTAGCTCTTTCCTTTGCCCTTCTAAGAAATGCTTTGATGATTCTCTAATATCCTAAGAATATCCCCTGTGATTCTGCAGTGGGACAAGGCAATCACAGAGCCAGGATAATGCATCCCAGTTTTATCCCAGCCCTTGCTAAGAGGGGATAGCTCAGAGCCCTTTGTTCCACCAGTTCTGCACTGACATCTGAGCCAGGATGTGCTCACCATTGTCTAAACAGTGATGTGGGCTCCAAACCATCCCCAAACTCGCCCCCACCCACGGCACCCATCTGGCTGTGTACCTGATTTGTGTGTGTGATTAAGGCACTCATCATCACAGCTCAAATAACCATGGGCTTGTTCCACTGCTCCTTGGACAGATAATGATTGCATTATTGCAGCCAAAACAAGCAAGAACATCAAGGGCACAAACACAGATGGGCTTAGCACTAGAAAAACCCTGCCAGTGAAGATTTTTGGGCAACCTGCTGATACACGACACATAAGGAGTTAATTTGATGGAGCTGCAACCAGGTGGTTTTGAACCAAATCCCAAGCATGAGCAGAATATCTGGTTTTTTGCCTGTATTTTGCAAACTGCCTGCTCTCACCAATATAGCCCCACATGCAAAAGAATTTATATTTTTGAGGTGGTCAAAACTGTAATCCATATTTTACATCTCAGGCTCAACCTTTCAATTAATTAGAACCAGAGTGACTCGGTCTGCCCTTTCCTCTGTGTACTCAAGTGTTTGTTTGGCATTGTGTGGGCCCTATGGCTCAAATATTTTTTGCAGATGCACAGAATTAACCATACATGTTTAGATGTGCTTGGGGAACACATACATTCGTAGAGATGTATATACTTGACCCTGTCACTTTTTTGTTAAACACTGCAAAAGATATCGACTTTCCCCTCCAGATTTTAAAATGATTTAGAATAGGTGGTAGTGGGGAAATACCTAACACATCCTGTCAAATTAAGTATTTTCTCGGAGACTGTTCTCTAAGATAAAATTATTTCAGCTATAAAGATGTCTGTGCAATGTATTAAGGAACAGAATGAACAACCAAAATATAAACTAGCTTAAATGGATGTCCAATATACTGCATTTTTCCATTTGATTTTAATTTTCTTTTTCCTTCTCCTTGTTCTTTTTCCATCTCGATGTAACAGTTTTTCACTTTGCTTAGTCTGTATCACATTTTTCTTTCTAATTCACTGAGCTCACTTTCCTGCTCACTGCTTGTATTTTTCCAGTGTCTCTCTCAGTAACAATAATTAAGGTTGGGTCAGATCTTTGAACCTGTTATTTGGAGCAATATTGAATTCAAGCTTGTACCACCAAATAAAAGCACTGGCCTCTTTTTCTTGCAAATAGACTCACATAGAAAATAAAATAAAGGTTCACAGAGCACATCTACCAGGCACATTGAAGTGCTGCATTGGACACAAGGTTTGTGCTCCTCCTGCTGCTGGCAAAGCAAATATGATGACAGCAGTCACAGCATAAACTCCTTCTCCTCAAGAACTTCCTCTGAAAGCCTGGAGATGCCATCAGTGGCTCATAAAAAGCTGCTTGCTGGCTTGCAGGGCTGCAAGGACTGAAAAACCTCTCCCTGCCAGGTGTCATAGCCCAGACCCTGAAGTGTCTCTGCAGATCTGAGCTCCTGAGAGCGTGGTGTGCAGCACGTCTCTCCATGGTTCTGCCACATGAGGCATCCCTGGCACCCAGCAGCTCCCAGGCACTGAGCCTGGCTCACTCAGCCTGGGCTTGGGCCCCAGGTATAAAGCTCACTTTGTTCAGTTAAGTTATTCAGGAATTGTAAAGAGGCGATCTGAGCAAAACCTGAATTTGGCCTGGCATTTTCATAATTGCAGGAACCCGGCTTTTACAGCATTAAAACCATATGAATTCAAATAAATCCTACTTCTCCTTCATCCCAGTGAGTAACTGGACTTAAACCAAAGCTGCCCTTTGGGATCCTGCTGGGTTTCCAGCCCGCAGCGCACCCCACGCTCCTGGGAGTGTACGGGAATTCAATTTCCTCCTGATTCACTCCACAATGAATCTGTCTTATTAGATACCACAATATAACTGTGGTTAAACCCCTCCCATAAAGCAGCTGCCCACCACAATAGTAATGTGGCCTTACTCCCTGTCATAGTTTTCCTCACTTCATTTTCCAGGGCATGAAACTCACTAGTCAGAAGGGAAACAGCAGAATTAGAAATAAATCCCACATCTCTTACCCTTTTCCTCTGGACTAGCACTGATAGTGTTGTGTGTTTGCACTTCCACTGAATTTTAAAGACATTTCTCTCTTTATGGTAACTCACTGGAAGATGAATTTTTTTTTATTTTATGGATTTTATATAACTTTGCTAAGAAGAACAGCAGATTTGCAATTTTCAGAGCTTAGATACTGCTAGATATATGTAGGGCACTCAGATAAAAAATTCCAACTTGGGGTTGTGGCATTTGAGCAGGTTTATTCTGGCATTTTTTTCCCTTGCTGAAGGAAAAACCTCTGTATCCAGAATTGCAATACAGGGAGTGCAGGTGCTTTACTACCCATTCATGTGTTTGAGGAATCCAACTCAGCCTGGGCATGAGCCCATTCAGCATTTTTTAGTGTCTTGAGTTAACACAAACCACAGTCTTCACCCACCCTAAACTGCAGGGTAGATGTGCTACTGGGTATTGAATTTTGTCTGCCTGTTAAACCAGACAACTGATTTTTCAGCTGAGTGAACATAAAGAGTTTAGTAGAGCTGTGTTAAAATGCAGCTCAGGTTTAGAGGAATTACCTGAGAGTACTGAGTGCATTTTCCCATCCTATCTGTTTGGTAAAAGCCAGATAACTTTTATTTTTTCGTGTGTGTCTGCAGTAGATAATCTGCCATGAGGAGTCATTGTTAAAGATTCCAAGAAGCCAACGCTCAGAACATCTGGCTAGTGAAAGTCCTGGACATGGAAAATATAAATGTCAAGGCTCATATTTATAAATTGGAAGGGCCATGACGACATGTGCTAACAAGCTTTCTTCCAGAGCCCATTTGCTGTACATGGTTATTCACAGGCAACAACAAAAACGTGCATGGATCACATGCATGGCCTGCCCTTCCTTTCAGGAACACACACTCCAATAACACACAAATGCTCTGCTCTCACAGCACAGAAATACAAGTGTTTGCAAACCTCACAGCAAAGCTCTTGCATACCAGACCACAGTGGGACACACACTGCTGGAACAGGCTAAAAATAGCTGGGGAAAAAGCCTTGCATTATACAGAACACAGTCAAACTCACTTAGCATTAACTCTTTTAGTGAAATAAGCACCCTCCTTTTCTGCCTTGCTCTACAGGAGATACTTTGTACTATAAATCTAATCCTGAAGCCTTGTGTTTATGACTGAGTAGTTGTGGATGGGAATCTCAAAACTCTAAACAAAGTCTAACTTATTTGACCACAGTAGCTCAATCCTAACATTAAAACAAACTACAGGTAAAAGAAATGTGATCCTACATTTGTAACCACAGGCACCTTTTCTTCAGCTTAGTGCCAAATAAATCCATTTTTGATGCCTGAGAAATATAAAACTCATCCAATGCATGAGCATAAAGGTTTTGCAATGACTTATTATTGTAGGTGTATAGATCACAGTTCACCCCAGTGCTCTTGGCACTGGCCACCACCACAGAGGCTTCCCACGAGGCTGCTAAGTTGTCAAGAGAAGGAAAAGCATCAGCAGAAAGAGCCTGGACTGCTTTATGATAGCCATGAATATAGCAAAGAATGGATTCCATGCTGTTTGTCCAGTCTGCAGTATAGCTGGACACACACACACCTGTATGAAAATGGTAGGAAAAGCAAAGATGATGAAGTAACACAGAGGGGATGCATCTCCTGGTCAAAAATTGAAGGAGAAGGATGCTTAGCTCTGCCTCCCACTTACTGCAGTCTGCATTAATGTCAGGTGACAAGGATATATGAGACACAAGTGAGACATGTCCCCATCTCAAAGAGAGTGTGCTGAAGGCTGCAGGCTCCAAAATACCCCACTTTAATTGACATGGGTGGACTGCAGAGCGAAGTGCAGTGTTTGTGTTATCACAGCCTCCTGCAAAGTGAGCTCAGAGAGGTGGAGGTGAGGGCAGCAGATGGAGATGCAGGAGGGGTCCCTCCCTAATCCTTTCTCCAGGGCCCATACAAGCATGTGCAGCTAGAATTTAAAAGGCAGGTACAAAGAGCACTGGAGGAAGAGAATATTTAAGCAGGAAATGGAGAAAGATAGAACTGAAAAGTTAACACGTTATAGAAGTCCTGGCAGTGGATGAGGAAATAAAGCTGCAATGGCTGAGAAACAGCACAGTAAGTGGAGATCACAGAGGAAGGAATCATCTAAACTCAGCTGCTGCTGCTTCTTGAAACTGAATCCTAAGAAAACATTTTGTTTGTGCTGCATCAGACAGATCTTAGGCAGCTTAACAAAGTTAGGAGTTGTAGGGCTGTGTCCAGCCCCAGTCAGAAATACAAAGCTGGGACAGATATATATAGATATTATAGACTACCTTTACTCAACACATCTCAAATGAGAAGTAGAAAACAAGAAAGGAAAATAAAGCTCTTCATAGGCTCCATAAAACATCTTGTATTGTATTTTCAATCTTAATCAGCATTGAGGAGGAAAGAGCAGAAAGTGCTCTTGGATATCCAGTGCTGAAAAATACCTCATCGTTCAAAAATCCTAACTCGTGTGCTCCAATTTTGTTACTCGTTCGCCTTCAGAAATATGGATTTAATATTCATGATGGATTTAAATTTCACTAAAATAAAATACCTAACGCATTACCAATAGAGAATTTAGTTTAATGAAACAAAACTGAAATCTATACACAAATTACGTTTCCAAAAGACTTCTGTGTTCTTTAATGATTATACTTTCAGGTATTTATAGCTTTCATTAAAACAGCATTTCTGTACTGCTTCATATGAATTGGTCATACTGGTGCTGAGACACTTAAGCAATAGTGAAAGTAAACATGCAAGGCTTTTGCTTGTTTTTTTGTTAATTTTATCTGTGTTTGTTTCATCCCACTATGGCAGCATATTATTAAGAACAATGGAATAAAGTAAAATACGTGGATCTTTTTGTGTGTTTAGCAGGTGAAAGTGAGGCTGCACATCTTTTCAGCCCCATCTGGAGGATAACAAATTAACTCTTTGACTTTACAAGGGGAAAGAAGTTATCAGTCACAGCCAGCTGACAGGGAGGGTCTATTAGCACAGAGATGCTACAGGTTAGGACATGAATGTCAGGACTTCCCGTCCTTACTGAGATGCATTAGAGAGCTGTGTGCTGAGGCCAGGTTCCACAGCTTTAATTAATATATTCTGTGCACTCTGACCAACCTGATAATCCAAGAAGCCTCAATAAAAACCATCTTGGGAGGGAGGATATGTCATCACCATATCATTTGTTACAGTCAGATTTACCTCTTGCTTTTACTGTGCTGAGTTACACCGTGCTCCTATTTTACTTTCACTGGAGGGCTCGTGTACCTGGGGCTGTGCAAAGGGCATGGTGACAGAACTGCCAGAGCCAGTGAGCCTTCTGCTCACCTTAAAGGGGGATCAAATGGAAACAGGAAAAAATAAGGAGGGGAACATGCAGTGTTCCCTAACTTGGCTCTCTGCTCAGGAGGAGCTGAGGATGCCTTCACAGAAGCACGATGGCACGTCTGAGAGAGGCAGGCAGTGCTGGGAGAAAGAAGGACCAACTGATGCACTGCTAAACTGCCCAAAATGTCTTCTTCTGGGCACTGTATATACACTAGAGTTTAAGAGCAGAATTTAGACCAGTTCAAGATATAAAGGTTCACCTTCCACGAAGGAACCAGGAGAGAGCATTTGTCCAGGAGATGCTTTGTGACTGTGTCACAGCAAGCTCTTGTACCCAAACTGAGAAACCCAGAGGTTCTTCTGATGACTGCAGATCTTTGTATGCCACACCCTGAAGCCTGGGGGCACTCAGTGTGATCAGGGAAGATTCCTGGGAAGGAATCCTGCTGGGAGAACAATGAAGGGAACACACAGAAGTGCTGGAGGAAAGTCAAGGGGCCACACAACCCAGTGAAGCCCCAGCCGGCAGTGAGGTGGGACGAGGGAGGGAAGGTGGGACAAGGGAGGGAAGGTGGGACTCCCAACACATCCACACTTCTGCTGCTCCTGGCTGCTGGAGCAATCCCACAGGGAGACAGGCTCACCACAAGATGGAGAGGTCCTGAAGCTGTGTCCTCATCCCTGGCTGAACACAGGTTAAATAAATGCAAAGGTGACACTGTTTCCTTGGCTGGAGGCTGGAGGAGGCAGTGATCCCCCTCCCCAGGAGCATCAGGAGGCACTCCCTGAGCAGTGTCCTGACCAGGGAGGCAGACAGGGTAATTTAAACAAACAAGGCCCCAGTGATGGAAATTTCAAGCTCAAAGCTACCATATGGAGGGAAATCATCTGACCACAATTTACCTGTTAGACTTCAAAGGTGTCTAGGTCTCCTCTAAATAAAAGCAGTCTTTTCTTTAATGAAGTTAAGTACTGTATTTCAGCACCATGTGTTGTGAAAAGGAAGCAATTTGGATTAATTTACTGAAATTTACCTTTCAGATGCAGTTAAGTGGAATTAAAAGTTTGTCTGAGTTGACAGAGTTCTGTTTTCCATCACTGCATTGTCTTGAAAGAAAGGATAACAGGCTAAGTGCTTAAATTCCATCCAAACTGATAAGGTTCACTCTGTACAGGCAAACTCAGTGTAGTTTATTGCATATTGTCTCCCTTCATCCATCATTGCTACACATTTTTTTTCCCCTAAAACAACTGCTTCTTCCAAAATAAATTGATATTTGTGATGTTATTGCATTCATCTGAGGTTGAACAGTCTGCAAAGGGCTATCAGAGAGCTGCCATTTCTACTTACACGGAGAATTCATTTCATTTCCCACTAATGGCAGCTTCTGCAGGACTGAGCTTACATCTGGGACAAGAATTTCTTTTTTTCTCTTCGGAGAACAATTCCTTCCCCTTAATTTCTTTCCTGTTGAAGTGTGTGTGTCCTTAGCCTCTTTCCAAACACCACCTTCACCCAGATCTCTTCCTTGGCAGTGGGAATTAACTTGCCCTTTACATCTTTTCTTCTTTTTTTCTTCCCACCACTGTACTTCTCTCTTTCACATCCCCTAGCTGCCACTGCTCCTTCCAAACCTCACCCCTCCCACAACACCCTCCCAGTTAATAACTCCCCTCTCTCCTTTCTCCCAGGAGTTTTCCTCCCTCCTTGCCTTAGGTCCCAGGGTAACTCCTCCCAGCAGCTGGGAGAGGTTCTCCCTTTTCCTGGGCTGGTTGTGTTGGTAGCCTTGAACCATTTGACTGCTACAACAAAGGTGCAATCCTGACCTGCCCTTCACTGACCACTCTGAAACCTCACAGGCATTGCTCTCTTCTTTCAATTAACTGAGCATCTCGTCATGAAAAGCCAGTGAATGATCTGTAATTAATTATTTATATTACATGGGGAAGCCTAGCTAACACAGTGTCAACAGGAACAATGACGCTCTGTATGCCAAACTGCAGCCCTGCAGCCTGAGGGTTTTGCCTCCCCTCCCTGCTACCCCAGTTGGATTTTGGCTATGGTAGATAGCCAAGGTTTGAGTTTTGCCTAAGTTCAAACTTCTCCCAAGGACAGACTTCAGATCTGCACATTTCTGCAAAATCAAGCAGTTGAAGAAAAAAAAATCTTGCTACTTGAAATCTCCATTTAATTTTGATTCTTGACAAGCCATTTCAAACAGAAACTGCAGTCAGGCAGGACTTCTTCAGTTTGTTTAGATTTTGGGGGAAGGAGGCAGAAGGGAGAGGAAACCACACATTTCATCAGCATTTTTTATTTTTTAATAGCCTTCAGTGCAGCCGATTACCCAGGAGATCAGCAAATCTTAGCTCTGTCAAAGACAGGGAGGAGACAGAGCAGAAGCTTTCTCATCCTCCACAGCAGTACTAACCCTCCAACACACAAATCTAAACACTGTCCACTCAGGGGTGCCAACTCAAATGCCTCAGCTGTTAAGACAGAACAAAAAGAAAAGGACAATCTCCAAGGTATAATTGAAAGTAAATACTAATAATGATGTGTGGCATTAAATGATGACTCATTTTTCACGAGGCCATTTCAGATTGTAGCCATAACCTTGGATCAGACCCGAATGACTGTGAGAGCTGAAGTCTTAGTGGAACCATTAATTATGGATTTCCTGGCTTTTATAGGTTGGAGTCAGACCTTTGATGTTCCTTTAAGATTGTTCTCCTGTGTTCATTTCCTTTGTTTCTGTGTTGGTAGCTTAAGAAAACACCCCAAGATTTCCATGGAAGTGTATGAAATCGCCTAGAAATGCGTAGTCCATAAAAGCCCTGCAATTCATGGCTCATAAAGTCCTCTAATCCATGGTCAATAAAGCTTTGGAAAAGAGCTGTATGAACCACAGTCATTTCACAGTTCAATGAGGTTCATACAGGAATCAATAACCTGGTTTAAATTTGCCTGGATTTGTCCTCCACCTGTATATTTCTCTTTGACTTTTCAGGCTGAAAGGCAGCTCCAAGAGCTGAATTCTGGGGACTTTGCATGGAAACAATGAGCTTTATGCAGCTTTCCCCCAAAGGCTGTAACAAAGACCTAAGTCTCTCTACTTTGTCTCAAAGGTGAACAATTCAAGTTTCAGGTGACAACTGGTGAGCTAGGGAACTGGAGGAACAGCCATTTGGAAGGATGTGGCCATAGCTCAAGTTAATACTGAATGCAGAGACTTCAGTCCATACAGAACATCCAACTGAAGTGTGTGCAAATGCACAAAGGATTTTTGGGACAGGCCAGAGTGAGAACTCCCTAGTACACCAATTACCCTTCAAAAATGAGTGCTAAGTCTCACTGCTGAAACATTAATGACGCAATGCAAAGGAGTCCACGTTTCTCTCCTTCACAGGTAACACTCTATTGCCTGTATGATCACCCACCCTGCTTGTTTCTTCCCAAAAAATGATCACCATACAAGGTCTGGTCACAGACACACATTTCTGCTCTTTTCTTGCCAATCAGAAAGGAACCAGTTGGAGAGAACTCACTGTTTATTGCTTTGTGCAGGGTCCAGCTTGCAATTAATGCTGATGAAACCCAACTGCCAAAAGCACAATATGCAGCAGCTGGTTTATGAAAGTTGAGACCCCATCCAATTTATGGGGAAACCAGAGCTGGTTGTGAGTCTCTGATTTAGTGAATTTGTATTTTTTGTTTTGCTTTGTTTCCAGGAAAACACCAGAAGTTACTCCAGAACTGTAGAAGGACTAAAACCATCTGAAAGCACTAAGGCAGGCTTCCCTTCTTCCAGCCTTTCCTCATTTCTAGGCCTGTGATCTCCCACTATTATCTCCCTGGGATCTTTCAGCAAGGCAGGCAACACACAGTGTCTGGTTCATCACCAGCATGGTGGGAGCGGAAACTTGTGTTTCCTCACCCCAATCTCCACCCTTATGAAATGGAAATAGAGGGATAAAAGGCTTTGATTCAATTTAACTCTAACCTTCAGAACTACCTCTTAAATACCTTTCCTAGGAACATTTAATAAAACCAGCAAAAGGTGCAAAAATCCCTAAGCACCGCTTTAAGCTCCCAACTGCGCTGTTTCCACTGCCAATATCCAATATCCTTTCTGGATAAATAGGACAGGGGTAGGAGGATTGTGCCCAAGTGCCAGGCTCCTACCAGATCTGTTTAATCACCTCACTTGTACAACACATGAGGAACTGGACCACAGACCCTTGTGAAATGCTGGGACATCATGGGACACCACAAGTCAGCAGCCTCCAGGCAGAAGGAGAGAAAAGTCCCTTGTATTTGAGGTAATCATCTATGGTGAACCAAATGCCACTTAGTTCATGCTTAAACACCCTCTGTGTAGGGGATCCAACCACTGAACACACTTTGAAAAGAAAATACATGAATCCTTCTTACAAGGCTGGCACTGACCTCAGAAACAGCCTTATTACATTAAGATTAATATGCACCACCTTAATAGCAGCCCTTACATCATTCACCCTGAGAAAACAATAAACTACAAAAAATGAGGTAACTGCTCTATTAAAAAGAATGAATAAAAATAATAGTAATAATAATTAAAATCTGAAAACACAAATACGTGAAAGGTTTTTCTTAGCAAAGGGAGAAACCTCTGAGAGACTTGCAAAGAATTTAGGTGCTATGAAAATGGGAATACGTAATGCTCAAAGACAATCATTATATGTGGAGGTGAGCAGTCAGTTCCCAACATATTACTTAGTTTCTTCTACTTGTTAGAAGATCGATAAACAGTGTGGCTGTTTATCTGCCCATGACTTGGCCTGGATAAAGGCACTAAGAGCTTTAGAGGTGGGAGAATGAATTGCCCAGGAATCCTAAAAGCACACACTGAGAAGCCCTGGTCAAACATGAAGGCTCTTATTCAAACACTGAATGGGAGTTTTTAACCTCAGACCAAAATTGGAAGAGCCATGGAAAAATGCCTTCCTCCATTCTCCTCACATAGAGCATTTAGTTAAGTACTTCATTTTGCTTCAGTTTGCTATTTTCAATGCAGTCTGAGATGTTAAAACATTTCAGCCCCACAACACAGTTAAGCAGGTTGAAAGTCAGATTTGTCAGAATCTTAAAAACTCTCAGGAATATTCTGTATGGTTGGAAAATGGGCAAGCCTTTAGGCTGAAAACTGCCAGTACAGATAGGAAAAGAATTATTGGAAGAAAAAGGACAAGGACAGAGTATTTTCTATTTTTTTTCTTTTCCTGTTTTTTACTCTGACAAGTCTTTGTTTCTGTGTACTTTAAATATTTTAAGCATTAATTTTTTTTCCTCTTTGCTTTTTGATCAAACATGCCTATGAGCATGCCTATTTTCCTCCTAGCTCGTCATTAGGCCAAGAAAACATCATCTCACTCTCTGTGTCTCCCAGTTAGCCTTTGTCCAACCCTCCCTATCGTCTAATCAACAAGAGCTGGGATCTGCAAAGAGCGTGGAGTTAGGAGCCGGCAGGAGGAGGACAGGGAGCACCGCAGCCGTGACTCACCTGTCCTCTATCCGAACCCAGAGGTCGTTGAACTGCCTCTGGCGATGGTGTTTGTGCTGCTTCTTGTGCCACTTCTTCTGCCTGCCAAACTCCTCCAGCTGGCTGATGCTGTCAGGCAACAGGAGGTGAGGAGACAGGCTGTCCTCTTCGTCCATCGGCTGTGGCTTCAGGGAGGGAGACGCCAGCGGGACCTGCTCTGAAAGCTGGACAGGGGGCAGGGCTGTCACCGAGGGTCCCTCCAAGGCTGGGCTTGTCTTTGTCGTCCTTGAACTGCAAAACACAACGTTTAAATATGAGTAAAGGAGGAAGAGCGCCAAAACAAAGGTGAAAGCAGAAGACTGCACTGCTCGGTGGGTGCCCCTGACTGCTGAGAAGGTGCACAAGGCTTTTGGCTCTGGGGCAGCAAGTAAAGACAGCACTGGCATTTCCTAGGAAGCCTTCAAGTAAACACTTAACTGAAAAATGGAGAAATGGCAACAGATACTCTATTGCTGTTTTCTGGCATTTTAATGACTTCTTGGAAGCCTTAGAGTCTGTGGTAGGGGTCAATGTTCCCTCCCCTGCTGGGCTGAAGGTTTAATGACAAAACTCTCTCCAAGCTGGCAAATGACTCTCTTTGAGGAAAACAAATACCTGAAGAGAAGCTGATCTTAAATTAACAAGTTAACACAAATTATCTCATTATCTCTTCCTCCTCCCCCCACCCAGTTTTGCATATCATCTGTAGAAAGCAAGACATTGTTTTAACTGCAGCAAGAATTATGTCTTCTCATCCAGTCAGGATTGGGGACAAGGGAGCCTAGGCTGATGACAGAAGCATGGAAGCTTGGCAACTGGATGGGATATGTGAGACCTGAACTCCAGCAGGTAATGAAGAAAAAAGGGGTAAATGACCTGTCCAAAGCCTCCTTGAAACAATTCTGCCACAGCTCTTCAGTCTTGTCTGAAGTATTACCACCTCTTGTACACGACTGGAATGATGCAGAAAAAGACCTTTTGTTTTCATCTTCTAGAGTTTCACTGATTTTAGAAGAAAGTCAATATATACTCTCTCCTTTGGTATGTAGCCATGTGAACTCATTGTGAGCTAAGATAGCTGAAACAAAAATCTAATAACCCAGGACTGACATAAAGTTATTTTTCCCCCCTAACTTCAGCAGTTCATATTGAGTCTTAATTGCAAGAAATTTTCCTGTCCCTGAGATGGGCAAATGAGTTGTATGTACAGAAAATGGGAGAGAATTAATAGGCAATATGAAGCTGTGGTCTGCAAAACTATTTCTATTACATGGATGCTATGACTTTTATGACAGAAACAATTAAAGCCACGTGAAAGATTTTGCCTCCTGAGTGAAACCAGTAAGACATTTTAATGAAAAAGTAATAAAAAATCCTAAACTTCATTGGTGACAATGTACAAAATGTGCCGCAAGTGAAACCACATGTTTCATTTATGGAACATTTTGTTCTCTTCCAAAATAGTCACATCTACTACTAATGGCAGCTTTTTTCCTTTTCGACTTTCTTGAAGTCTGTCACAATACCAGTCTTGATGGTCACCTCTATTTCCACTGCATTGTGTTTCATCCAAAAGTCCTTCCAATACCTACTGATAATTAATTATTGTTACTACAAGACTCACTGGCAAATACTACAGTAACTTTGTCACTTGTAACCAACATTCTTTAAGTCCTTCAGAGATTATACAACAGATAGAGAAAAACATAAAGTTTTCTAAAACTAATTCTAAAATCCTTCATGCTTGGTTTTATTAACAAAACACACATGAAAATCCCTTTTATTTCTTCTTTTCCCAAGCATTCAGACTCCCAGTGAGTCCTTTCCAAACTCCTTCATACTCACTCCATGCTCTATTTCATATCACAGATAGATCTGCTGGTACTGAAATTTTTTCCCCATTAAGATTTTCTTTCATGTTTCATGTTTAGGCCAAATTTTCCCCAGTGCAGCAATTTCCTTTGAGAGCTCTTGGTGCTCTCCAAAGCCTTTTAGAATTCCTCAGCTATGGCACAGGCTCATGGCTGAATCAAAGCCATCTCCAGACTCACATAAATGAAGAGATGCTCACAGGGTTGCACTGGGGGAGGGTCTCTCAGGCCACGGTGGAGAGTTCTTAATTTTTATCCAACCATGATGGTGGGTCAGCAAAGTACCAACATCCAAATGCAGCTATTTAGCAGCTCGGAGGTTAACACAGTGTGAAGTTAGACAGGAGAACTCAGGCAGGTAGGAAGGACCAAGCACCTACAGACACCACATGGGTGCTGAGAAGGCAGCAGAGACCAGTGGGTGGCAGGAAGCCGCTGTAACTGAGCTGTAGCCCAAATTTCAGTTTCCATTGACTTCCTTCTCCGTGCCTTGTGCTCTGATCAGTCAGTAACTCCCTGAGATGCTGCAGGCAGGAGCAGCCCCCCATGTGCCAGCTCAAGGCTGGGGCTGCCCTTTGGTTCCTTGAGTGGTCTCAGGGATATCTGAACATGTACTTTCCACCTTTTAACACCTACTATTTTCTTACATGTGTTTACCTTGCTCTGAGCTCCCCGTAAACTGGAACCAGTAGAAAGGTGTTTTTATGGGTTGAGATTTTACAAACCACTTAAGACGACTAGCAGCTCCCTTCTTATTAAAATTAATGACTTTGGGCATCAAAATCCCAGTGGTGGCTTTGAAAGTTTCTGGCTTAATTGTTTCCACTACCATCACATGAGCCACAGGTTGTAAACTTGATATTTCAGAACATTCTTTGGGAAGAGAATAAATAAACACTGGAGAAACGTTAAAATGCTGTAACCTAAAGAGGGTTATAAACTAACCACCAGCATGTTAGAGTCAAGTCAGGGGGAATAGATCCACTGTGGCAACTGGATATTACATTTGGTTGATAGTTGTTCCATTATGCCTGCACTAATTTTTTTAAATTATTAGTAACTGCTAATAATTGCACCAAGAACTAAGAGGGACTTTTGAAAGCTTTATGTTGATGCATGCTTGCTCCTCTAAAAGAAAAGAAAGTTAGTTTTAAACTGATTTAATAAATCAGTTACAATATTTATACTATATTATATATAAAAATAATAACTATGATAAAAACAAACAACAAATATTATAAAAATACAATCAATTCATTATCAACCTGGTTCTTTTAAAATATGACTGTCATCCTACAGACATTCTACCAGAAAGAAAATCAAAACAGAATATGGATATTTCATCCAAATATATTGCAAGACTATTTACAGATGTTAATTTAATGTAAGAAAGATTTCCTGTAAGATGATAATTTCCCCATTGATTTCAGTAAAAAATTTATTAAGACAAAAGGCTCGAATTTATTAATATTCTGGATTTTTCCTCTAAAAAATGAAAGTAAAAACCTGCCATCTGCAAAGAGATACCTGGACAATCGATCTCTGCATTACGTGAAGCTTTACTGTTAAATTCAACTGCTCATTTCATGGACTATTTCGTGCCTTTCCCCTGGTCTCAGTCTCTGTGCACTGTTAGCACAGCTGCACTGTATGAAACCATGGGGATATCATGGACTTTTTTTTCCATTCCTTCACTACTGCTGAGACAGCTTTTCAAGATACATAGTTATTTTTAAAGTCAGGGAAAAAAGCAAGGCTAGTTTTCAGTTTGTGAGGCCACAGTGCCTTTTCTGAAGAAAGAGTGAGAAAGTACCACCCAAATATCTTGGTCCACACAAAGATCTCAGAGATTTTTCATGAATAACTTGATACAATTCCAGGCTTAGAGGTTCCACCCATTTTTGAATGTATCATTCCCACACAGGGTGGTCTTGGAGAAATGAAAATTATTTCAGGCCCTTAGGTGGGTTTTTTTCATCTCTGACCTTAATTTCCTTCCCTGGGATGTACAGTCCTGTAAAACAAGTTCTCCAAAACAACCAAGTCCAAATAAGAAAACTTTGGAGCCTCAACAAATATCCTATGTGTCTTGGTCCTAAGGTATAAAAAACAGTGAAAACAGGAAAACATTTATTCCTGCTAGTTCTTGAAAACGCTTAATCCACAGACAAAGACCTCTGTGGTTTTCTTTCACTTCTGGTGAAATCTGCCATCCCTTTCTAATTCTTTTCAAGAATTAAAAGAACAAAACAAAACATGTAAGTTGTTTGGACTGAGCTGGATGCTCCATTAGGCTGTCTCAGCATTTCTCTCTCTGCCTTGTGGTCTGCAGTGTCACTCTGTGCTGGCACTGACCATTGAAAACTGACTCATCGCTGGCATTTGTTAGGGCTATTGAGTGGATCTGGTCAGAAAAATGACAGTAACACCACGATGTCCTGCAATACATTATTTTTATAATTCCCAGGCTTAAAACTGTACAGGTCAGGCCGGGCAGACCCCAGTAATGCCTCTGCCCTTGACCTGCCAGTGTAACACCAGCAATGTTCGGACTGAGCCCCATCAAGGCTCCCATGGGCTTCCATGGGCCAGAGAGGGACTTGCCCTTGCTATATGCCTTTGCTGATGATACACATCTTCCAGACAACAAAACCATCAATCTAATTTTCTTCAGCAATCTTGTGGTAACATGTCTGTTCCCTCAGATATGTGCAGAATCTTCCGAAACCCCAGCCTGCCAATTTGTTATTTGCATCCTGAGCTTTGCAGCACGAGCGGTGGAAAAGCTTTGCCCAGAAGACTGCCGTGCTTTGCACGGGCTTCCAAGCACAGCAACATCACTGAGGTTTTGTTGCTTCGGTTCTCAGAACTGTCAGACAAGGGGAGATTTTGTTTCATCAAGAGAGAAGCTGCGGTGATAGTGAGGAATGTGCGATGTGGCAGCTCCATCCCCGTGCCACCGTTCCTGGGATGCAGCCGGCTGACGGCCAGACAGCGAGTTAAAAGCGCTTTATTGTGGACGGATTCTTGTAAATTCCACTCGGGGTGTCTTTGTGTAGGCAGGAATTTGTCAGCCCCTCGCACGCAGCCTCGCTCCCCTCGCCACAGGCCACGGAGACATCTGCTCCTGCCTTTGCTTTCCCTGCTCATCCCTCTGAGAGAGTCATGCTCACCCACAAGATGGGCACCACAGTGTCCTGTCCCACGAGGGGTTTTGCTTTCTTTCCCCTCTTCCACGCTAGGATGAAGCTCAGACTTTGAAAGCTCTTGGGACAGAAGCAAACAAAAGAAGAGAAAAGCAGGCAGAAATCCTAAACCCACCCCAGCACAGCCTATAGGGCCTCTCTCCAGTGATGGGAAGTGTGGACTGAGAGCACAGACTCACATAACCAGGTGACACCATGGACATTATGCCCTCCAAGATGGAAAGCATAAATATATTTTACTGCAAAAGAGAGTAACTGCAAAGCAGAGATCAGAGAATCAGATTCTCCCCATGTTTAAACTTTATCTGAGCTGCTTCAGGCTAAGTGCTGTAAATTACTCAGGATGAATTTGGGCTCAAGAGACAGCAAAAGAGAAATCTCTGATTAGTCCTGTGAAATCCCTGATTATTCACTCACCTGATCAGCTTAATTATAACGAGGTTATTTTATTTAGGATGTAGTTGCCTAAGGCCTGTACACTAAAGTCAAAACTTCTTAACAGAATTTGGAAACAAAGTTGTTTTTTCATTTTTTTGCACCATAGTCAACTACATCTCATGAGCACTTAAATTAGGTTAAGTACTTAAATTAGATTACAGTCCACCCCAAACTTGGATGGTATCTCTGTGCTCTGAATCCATGTCAGATTGTTTCTCTGGGAAGAATCACTGTTGCTCAAGAACTGTAACCTTAGTTTGAAAGTGAATTTAGTCCTCAGTATACGCACATATATATGTACAACCATGTGCATAAATGAAATGAAAAGTTCGTAATGTGGAGATATTCACATGGACCATAATGTTTTCCTTTGCACTTTGAGAAACTATAAAGTAAGAGGAACAAGAAAAGCTTTTGTCATCTATTCTGTTTCATTAGGGGTGGAGCTGGTCTAAGGTACAGAAGAAGAAATGCAAGCTTTCTGCACTTGAGAGGCTGAATTTGCTGAAAAAAGAGAGGGCAGCTGTAACATTTGTAACGTGTCATTTCCACATTTTCATGTGAATTCTTTCAGAAAACTCAAAATGCTTCATTTCAGCATTTTCTGAACAAAGCTCCCAATTTTTTTAAGTCTTCTGTTTTCAAAGACTTACATGCTACAAAGTGCCCTTTTTTGTTCAGAAATTGATCTCAATTAAAAAGAAAAATCCAGCTAATACATAAAAATGACAAAACCCAACAAAACCCAATTCCTGCCTTCAAAAGCATCCTCAAAATATTCCATTTCAAATTGCTCTGAACTTATTTTCCCTTCTCGATTTTTTGGTTCAGTTCTTGAACTGAATAATCCTTTGTTTATGCATCTTTCATGAAAACTCTGAGAGCTGCACACTCCAGCCCCAGAGGATGGGCTGTGTCCTCAGAGGAAGGATGGGTTGACCCTCCAGTCCTGTTTCTATTTTCCACATAAATAGCAAATAAGAACCTTCTCAGCTCATGGTACACGAGCCTCACCTCAGGCTCTATTCCCTAAATCTCCACAGCCAATTTATTACCTGCATACCAATTTAGTGCTGAGCTATTTCTGCCTGGGTAGTTCAGCTTAAGCAAAATATTCTCCATATAGACACCTCTGGTGCCTCGCTGACTTATGGAAGTGGAACTTAAAGCTCCTTGGATAGAATCCCTATCCCATAGGTCTGGATTGGCATTTTTCCTGCTCAGGCATCCTGGTTCAACATGGGAGCACAGAGATGTGCAGCTGTCCTGGGACATCTGGAAGTCTCCTTCACAGAGGAGAGAGAGGCCTTCACATTCAAATTACAGCTCTGTATGTCCATGCAGCACCCAAAGGCTTGCTACATAAAGTTAATCAAAATGTTTTACTGTCTCACAATAAAAATTTGACTGCTGAGTTTGCAACGAATTTTAAGAAGTTGACTGATAATAAAACAAGCCATACTGGCTGCTCAATTTGATTCCACAGTAGAATTACAGCTAATATACAACAGTTTGTATCTTGCTGATTTACAATCCAAATTGAGTTCTGCTCCCAGATTGTCTCCACTGGGAATTAGTTTCCTTTCTTTGCTGGATCCTCCAGAGAGAATATTTATCTGCAGAAGTCCATATTCTCTATAATATCTTAAAAACTCTCTACAGAGACACAGCTGAGCAAGGCACCAAATGCCTAGCTTGAGGGACTACAACATTTTCTCTGACTTCAGACTGAAATTAAGGGCAGATTATTCACTGTTTGCCTGGTGCTGTTTCCTGCACTTCCCTCTGATGCTCTGGAAGTTGAGTCCTGGCCGAAGTGAGGTACTGGGTGGATCACAGATCTGTGCAAGCACAGCAGCTTGTGTTCCTGAAGTGCCTTGTTCAGTCAAGGCTCTTACAATTGCAAGACACAGATAACGTGGGCTCATAAAGCTGCTATCACTAGAAGGAGAGAGACACAGACCACTTAAATCCAGCAGCAGGCTTAAGTGTGGAACCAAAGAGCCATAAGACCATGTCTGCAAGAGACTCCACATTTCTGTGACACTAAATCCACTTTTCTTCTCTGTAGCCGACACTGCAAAACATCTGATCTGCTCAGCCACTTGATGGCTGCTGAGCTGAAAAAAGGAACACAGAGACACTCTGACTTTCTCAAAAATATTAGAGCCCATTGGCCTTCCCATATCACAGTGCCTGAGTGTTTCCAAGAAAAGAACAGGACAGTTGTCAGAGTCCCTATTCAGGCAACACTTCAGCCTGTCTGTGGGCATTTTCACTGCACATGAATGGACAGAGCCCTTGAAACGTGATGAAGGCAGAAGAGTTCTCCCTCCAAACCCCACTTGCTTTAATGTCTAATGCTGTTCTGTCAACCCTAATGCTAATGGACTTCACACAATGTCTCTCTATGTACCAGCCTCATGTCACAGAGGGTTCTCTCTCTGTATCAAGTCATGCTGATGAAACTGCTTGTATCAAATGCTCATTTCTGTCTGACAAAGCCATCCTTCACTAAAATTCTTCATTAACAAAGCATGCACATTTCTGCTGAAACCTAAAGGAAGAAAAGAAGGTTTTATATTCTCTTTTGGAGTTTGCTAATTGAAACTTATGAGACCAGACCTTGAATATCTAGGAGGCATGTGAGGCCATAGGAGAGACTGATTTCTAACAAACTCAGGTAAATCTCACTGTCTAGTTGTAAAGAACAGGCTCCAGGTCTTCCTTCATTGAAACAGGAAAACTTGCACTGACCCCAGAAAATACCTCGCCTTCACTGAAATGTCTATGATTATTATTTTTATTTTTATTGGTGCACTTAAGAACCCCAGAATTAAATTACGCATGATCATTATTTTTATTGGAACACTTTAGAATCCCAGAACTAAATTATGCATTCATTAAGGAGCTCCATCTCAGCAAGCTGACAGGCAAAGGTTGTGAGACAATGACACACAGTACAAAGGTACTGTCTAAACCCTGCCTAACTCTGTTGGAGACCTCATTGCACAGGAGCTCTAGGGGCTCACCTACCTCCATTATATGTGCATATCTGTTTGTTTGTTTGCCTTGAAATGCTTTATCTAAGTGCCAGTTGTCTGAGAGGGTATCACAGCTGAGTACTTGTAGCACTGCCTGGCTATGGAAAAACATGTAATATAACAAGTGTAACACATCAGAGACTCATCAGAATTATGCCTGGCATCTGGCAAAGGTTCAGCAGTCACGTTAGCTTCTAATCACTGCACAGAGCTGAACACTTGAACACTGAGAGTGACCAAACTAGGACTTCTCATGAGGTGGTGCTGTAATACAGCTCAAACTGCAGGAAAGTCAGTGCTGTTGAAATGATGCCCATGTGAGATGTTTTAATTAAAACTGCAGGACAACTCATGGCTCTCTCTACAATGAAACTGAGTGCTTGGGACTGCCCCACAAGCCTGTTAATACTGAACAGAAGGGGAGGCTACTCTATCCCTCTGTTGCCTTCCTTTTCTAGTAAGAATTCATCTGACAGCCAGTTGGAACTTAATTATCCCAAGCATCACACAGATCAAAAAAGAGTGTATGTCCTTATTTAGGGGAAAATAAGCATGATGGAGTCAGGCTTTATGAGGAAAAGTTCAGCCCTTTTCTATACCCCACAGTAGAGAACAATTAGGGAACCTATAGGACTCACAAACCTCATCAGGTCTGTTGTTCACAGACTGACCAGGGCTTCTTGGAAAGGCAAGAGACGTAAAGGAGGAGGCAAGTGCAACAGTGCACCCCAGTAGTGAAAGAAGAAGGAAACAAAATCCATCACCTAATTTAAACAACTTCTGGTTGTCTGTGGACTGCATTTGATGCCTTTCTGGCATGAGTGGGAATTGCTGACCATTCAGCAATGACTGCAATCAGTAGAATGCTTGAGCACATAGAAATTGCCCTAAATTCATGGCTGCATTTGTGAAACAAACAAATGAAACCCTTGTTACCTCTACTTTCTTTCAAGTCTATGTCCTTTCTCCTTAAGGGAAATGTTTCTAAAATTGCCTCAGCGATTTAAAACCTCAGTGCCTGCTAAATGTCAACAGAAGCTACAATTCACACCTATAACTTAATCTACATACAAATGTGATACAAGAGCAAAATTACCGTTTAACATTAGCAAGAAACCCCATGCCTCTAGGGAAGAAAGACGATTCCTTTGTCACGAACTACAAGTAAGGTTAGTTTCGACAAAATGGTGGCAAAAAGTGAATCTGTATCTGCTGCATTCACTGACTGAAGGTCAACAAGTGGAACCACAGGCTGCTCCTGGGAAAAGGTCTTCAGCCTAGGAGGCACCATGGAGGAAGGATGGAGGCACTCAGCAAAGCCAAACTGGACTCAGAGGTGAGGACACAATGAGACCAGCACCTGCCAGGACAAGAGAAGCAGAAGGAGAGCTACCCACTGACCTGGACCAAACCACTACCACTGTGACCCCAGTGTTACACAGCCTTGGGTTCTTAGCATTGCCCATTTCAAATTTCAGCTTTTTCTCTCCAAAGTTCATGGAGGGACTTCTGGATCTTCCTTGTGATGGAATATGATGCCTTGACTCTGTGGGTGTTAGGAATAATTCCTTAAAATTACTTAAAATGCCACAAATGCAGACAATGTTACAACCTAAACCCACTACAGCAGCAGAGATTTACTGCTCTCTTTGTAGATTCAAAGAATTGTTTAGGTTGGAAAAGACCTTTAAGATCATCGAGTCCAACTCTTAACCCAGCATAGCAATGCTCACCACCAAACCATGTCCCCAAGTGCCACATGTACACACCCTTTAAATCTCTTTAGTGATGGTGACTCCACTGCTTCCCTGGGTAGCCTGTTCCAATGTGTGGCAACTCTTTCTGTGAAGAAATTTATCCTAATATCCAATCTAAACCACCCTGGCACAACTTGAGGTGCTTTCTTGCTCTCCCAACTCACACCTCAGTAAAACCCTTTCAGGCAGCTGTAGAAAGCAGTAAGGTCTCCCTTGAGCCTCCTGTTCTCTGGGCTAAATGACACCAATGAGTTTACTTCTGGCAATGCTTTCTTTCCCTTTCAGAAATGAGGAGGAGACAGTAACACAAAAGTATTTGAGATCCATGTGAACCTTGTTTATCCACTGTGGATTGGGATTTACATTCCAGGGGTATAATGGACCCAGAGATGCAAAGATGTGGGTGCACAATGTTATTAAACCCTTGAAGATTATCCCAGTCTCACTCAATAACAGAATCTTTCCTTAATGACTCTGGCTTGGATATGAACTATAGCCTTTAACAGAGCCCAATGCCAATAGAAACCAACAACTCTGCTGAGGCTTTATCGTTTTTCTTCAGTGGAGGGGGAAAGTGTTTATCTGGGAAGCGTTTCACATCACAGACAATAGGAAACTGTTCAGCTTTCCACAAATAGGCTGGTGTGCAACTTCCAAGCACTCTCCAAGGAAAGCTTTGGAGCACTGGCCACATCTTTCCAGCAGGAATTTCATGTAAAGTAGGTAATGCCCCACATCCTTCATGCTGATTTATTCCTGCTTCATCCTTGTTTCAAAGCGCTGCGCTCACTTCAAACACAACATGAGGCTCATCTCTGAACGAGCACTTTGATCACTGGGGACTCCAGATTGGTATCAACCCTTCAGACATAAACAGGGATGTGCTGTCCCGACAGAGGAATTTCTGGGACTGCCTTGATTTTTGCAAGAAAAATTTGGAAATGCGAAGCTGGGGTCATATGACAGGAGATGCAAATCTAGCTGCCAGACAGGGCACTGGGTACTAAAGCACTTGGGGCCTGTCTATGACTTTGCTGCTCAAGTGCTACAGGTTAGCAGGAATGTTACTACTCCTGAGTTGACTGGAAATCAATGGAGAAACACTTCAGTCTGCTGTTTCCCACAAGTGAGAGCACCAAATTGTGTCTCTTCCTCTGCAAGCTGCCACCAGCAGAGAGGGGCACTATGGAATTGTGAACTGCTCTGATGTCCCATACAGCACTAGGAACGGGAAATATCCCAAATTAACTCCTTCTGTCTACTCTGGCTCCCAGTAGGACCAAATGTTTTCTCGCTGAAGTGACAAAAGTTACGAATGTGGTGGGTGTAAATTTACACTTAATTCTTGAGTTTGATGAAAAATTCTGTGCTGTGGTGGGGCTACATGAGGCAGACACATGGGCATAGCCAGGTCCACAGTGGCCACGAGGAGATGAATCCTCCAGGTGCTTCTCCTGACCAACAAGAGCCTCTGACAATGGCAGAAGATCCACTTTTCACAAGCAGAACAACTCCATTATGTGTAGCTTCCCTCCTAAGCAAGAGGTCAATGGGGAGGCCCAAACAGTTCAGTTTCTGCAAGGCACTCCCTGTACTCCAAACTTCCTAAATTTGCACCTCACCTATAATCCTGAAACTGAATTACTGTACTGGTGATTTTTAGCAATCACAATTGCAAGAAACTGTCTTTATTTGGGAAGTTCTTTCACTTGACAGCCACTGTATCTACATCCACCTACAGTATCTGATCCATTTTTCCTCCCTCCTGTTTCTGTTCACAGGTCCATTTTTCTTTCTTCCTGGAATGCAGAGCATTTGGGAGTGTAGGTGGGAAACCAAAATCTTTCAACACCCACTAATAGAAATTTGTTTTATTAATTAAATTTGTGGGGGAAAAAAGAGAGAGCGCTGATCCTCTGCTCTGAAATCATGAATCACTGTGGAAGAGAAAACATGTCCTCTGAGGCACCTGAGGCCACTTCAGACAGAATGAGTGACTGAGCTCCTTCTTTGGAAAGTCCTGACTCATCAAACACAGCAGTTTAATCCCCAGGAAATGGGAAACACATTGGCATGATGTTCACTTGCATGGAGCATGAGGTCCAGAGAAGGGTGAAACTCCAAAGATTTTGGAGATCAGTTTAGCTTGTGGAAGGATTTTAAAACCTAAATGCTTCTCTGAAGTATATCTGATCTGGATCTGGGTACTGTATTCCCAACGCATGATTTCCCGGATGAATTAAACTCTTTACAAACTTTACAGATTGCATATGAATTTACTTTGACTTCTCATAAAAATGATTCAATGATTATGACACAAAAACGCATTCTGGTTTCTAAAGTATTTACTGTGACAAGTACTTCATAAATTTACCATCTTTAATTTACTGTTATAAGAACTTACTCTTCTTGGCATTTCTGCTCCTTCTACTAGCACCTAACTAGGAGGAGGGGCTGATATATATGGATCTCAGCCTGACTCTTCACCATGTTCTCCTAAAGGGACACCCATAAAGTAATTTCAGAACCAAAGATGGGTTGTGGCCAGCATGAAGTCACCCAGCTTGGCTGAGATAGTATGAGTTGTTAAAAGTGAGACTATTTTGCATCAAAATGGACAAGAAATGACACAGAATAACACCCCATATGTACATTAGAGTGAGCTTCTACTCGTGGGGGCAATTCAAAAAGGTTTCAGTAAATTTCATAGCTTGCCACAAAAAGATCCACCCACAGGGAGTCATTTGGTCATGCCACCAGTCACATAATAGTATTCTGGGAGGCTTCTAACCCCATTTAAACTCTAAAGAATGTCCTTATGAACGCCTGATCACTCATGAAAGAGTTCTCAGCGAAATTCTCTGTGGAACACTGTATCCTTGATTGTTTAGGACTGTTACTGAAGGAACTTTAGGCGAAAGTGTCAGTGAGAAAAGTCACTGACTTCCTTTCTTCCTGTTCCTTTTTTTTAGGAACTTTTGCATTGCAAAGAGCTCCCTGAAAGCTAAATTGCTCCACTCACACTGAATCCAGCAGCTTTATCGATTGCAGCACAGCCCACAGACCTCTTGCTGAAGGAAAAGGGGTCAGCTCTGGATGTGGAAAAGCTCTCTGTCCTAATGTGTGAGGTCTCTTTGCCTGACAACGTGATAGTGAAGGTAAAGGAAGTCGGCACTGCAAAGGCAGAGTGACAGCAAACAGACCACAAACTTCCTCAGATAAACCACATCTTTCCAGCCACACAATAGCACTTGATACCTCTGTGGCCCTTGAGCTGCTACAAAGTGCAGCTGCCCTTCAGCCCAGATTGATATCACCCCGAGTGGAGGCCATCAATCCACAGGACAAGTGCAGGCTGAACACACAAACAGAGTCACACAACATCACTGTTCCAGGGCTGGGGAGGGGATGGTGCAGCTTTCCCAAAGGCTTAAATGAGCCTAGGGACACATCTCACAAAATGACTAACCATCTAAAACTTGATGAGCCACCTAAAACCAGCCAGACACCAGCAAGACACCAGCAAGAAAGCTGGGCCAGTTGTCTGAAGATGCCCATGAGCACTGCTCTGGAAAAGTCAGTCTTTTTACTTCGATGTAGAATGCATCTGCACAACTGTGTGAACATACTCTGAGTTTTCCACCAATTCCCTCATGGTTCCTCACAACTGAAGATGGGAGAGGATCAGCAACCATCTCATATTAACAATGACCTCTAAAAGCTACTGGCACTGATGGAAGCCAACAACTTCAGTGCAAGTTGGATCAGATTTATCTCTAATAACTATAAACCAAAATTTTCATCTCATACTCATGACCTGAGGTGAAAAGATCTGCGTTAGAGTTGGCTGGAAGCAGAAAGGGGATGAAAAATCAACTTCTCCTGTGGAAACAAGAACTCTGAAATTTGGCTAGGAAATAAGGTAAGAACTAGCTCTGAACTTTTGAAGTCTCCAAGGCTCTGTAAGTTTACTATTAGAAATTTTATGGAGTATGAGATACAGATCTCCTAAAACTGATAGGCTGCAGATCAGCAAAAAACCCTAGAAACCTTAGCACTGGCTTCAGGACAGCTCAGCGAGCAAACTGCCCTTGAGCAAAGAGAAGCAAGCCCAGGTTTCCCCAGAGGCCCCGTTCCCAAGGAACAGAATTGTATGGAATATGAAACAATTTTTTCAAAAGAAACCAGAAATTTTGCCAAGGATAAAATCTGATTATACAGCAAAGTGAATGTCCCACTGGGAGAACTAGTCAAGCATGAAATTCCTGAGTTCTGTTCTGTATTCTTACTCCAACACCATGAATTATCTTGTTCTTTCCCAGATTTTTTTTTTTGTAGCAAGTTTCTAAATTCCATTCTCTCAGAAGGTGTTAGTGTTTAAAGGTAGCCTAAAGCACACACAGATACACTGTCACTAAGTAATGTGTTACCCAGGAAGTGACAGGATAATTACATTTCTGTGGCTGAGAATTTTTAAGCTGACTTTGCTTTCTCTACCACATCTTGGAGACCTTGTTCCATGTTTTTCCCCCTAAGAATTACTTTGGCTGGCTCAGGCTTTGTGGCTGTAAGGTAGACACAGAGACAATTAAATTGCAAAGGAGGATATTTTAAAGGCACACAGGAACATGAAAATGTAATGTGCATATTTTCATGGCTAAGTATTTTAAGCATTGAGTAGTCATATTTTCCAATGTTAGATGAGGCAATAAATTCCCCAATGCATGCAGATGAACCCCATTTAATCCCTATGTACCTCTTACTGTAAATGATGCTGTCAGAGAACCCCCCTGAATAATGGACTCACTTTTCTTCTCAGGGGAGAGAGCTAGTGATGGAAATATGATCCTCAGGCTCAGATCAAGTGAAAGATCCAAAGGTTTACAAGAGGTTCAAGAAAAACTGTCACATCCCAATGGGGAGATTATTCCACTCACTTTAAAAAAAGGGTGCATTTTTCCCTGTATCAGAAGAGATGGGATCCAGAATCTACCTTTCTCAGTTCTTTTTTCCTCAGTTAATTCAGTTGTTTTCAATTAAAGTGTCACAGCTTTTGTAATGTTTTTTTTTCACTTATGTATTTTCTAAATGAACTTTTACTTATTTCACAACAACTTTAACATTGTCCCTAACACATTCCAAAAATTAACAGCTATGCAGAGTGGAGCAACCCTGACCAGCAGGCACCAGAAAGCTGAAGCTGTTTAGGCATCCCAAGGAACTTGGCAACTACTGGGAGATTCCTGAGAGTTCTGAGGGCATCTGTAATTTTCTAGATTCTCCTAAACTGGGTTTAGCAAACTGGGGCTGTGGGGAATGTTATGTCAAATATTTTTCCCAGTTCTGTCCATCACCTTGAGAGGGTTAGGGATCCTGATGGAGTGAAATGTCTGCATCACTGTGTGGATGGACTGTGCTTTTATCCCATGGAGAAGGAGAGAGCATTCCTAGGGGAGCAGAGCCTTCCACCCTGAGACAACAACGAGTAGCAGAGCCAGGGTCACATCTGTACGATGCTATAGGAGAAGGGAGGGAGGAAGCTCTTTGCTTCAGACAGAAGGACAGGAGTAAGTTACAACAGCAAAGACACATTGCTTCAACTGGGACAGGAAGTGTGAACATAAGGAGCAAGAGTAATTAATTTCTCCAGCAGAGCCCTGAGAGTTTACAATAAACTCTCAAACTCTCACACAAGCAGACATAAAAACTTGTTCTGAATACTTTGATTCATCCTGAACTCCCTGATTCTGAAAGAAGGCAGCACTGGTGCCATCCTCAGAGAGAGCAGCCTGATGGAAGTGAGCTCTGCTGCATGTTCTCCTGGCCAAGGGGACAGGGCTTGGCACATGGCAGAAGGTCAGAGCTGATTCTGAGAACCCAGCACCAATAGAGTCATCATGGACACAGGTGCTTCCTGGATTGATCTTGCAGTTTGGCTGTTTCCAGTTAAATGTGAAGCAGCTGTGGCCCTTTATCTGCTCAAGTCACTGGAATCCATCTAAGGGAAAACTTTCTCCCATCTCCTCCTTCTCCCAACCCCAAGCATGCAGCTCTGTTTTCCGAAGACAGAGAGGAGCAGGGACAGCCAGTTGGCAGAACTCCACAAAAAAAAAAGCTGCCTTTCTTATCTCAGGGCAAAGCAATGAGATATTGATTTAGCCACTAATTTTCCAATGCCTTTATCTGGGGACAAGGATGACAGCCAGAAAAATAAGAGGCAAATAGGAACGCTGCTGAAGGCTGTCACGCAAACAGATTCAGGACGCTTCCCTCAGGCAACAAAATGAACAAATTAAGCCAATGTGAGAATAAGTTCTCAAGTGTTTATGGCATTGTTCTGCATGATGAATAGAACAGGGTTTCTTTTATAGTAAGGCATTGAGCTTTAAAGAAGGTGTTTTCAATAGCCAGCTGGTGGAATTCTGGAAGAGGCACAGGAAGGTCAACACTGGGCCAGTCAGATCAACAGGAGGAGCCAGGAGATTTCAGAAATCCAGTCAGTAAGAGTTCCCAAATAGCTCCACACCAGCTAAATGTACTTTATATAAACTTTTCTTTGCCAGTTAACTGATTCTGGAGCCATCAGACCCTTCTATCAGACAAGATCTCACCTTATTTTTCCCCACTACCTTAGGAAAGGGAGGATTTGGCTCAAGTCTGTGCTTGTCACTAGACTACAGAAATGTGAGACTCTAGGTATTCAGTTTGGTTGGCTTAAAGAGCAGCCATTTCACAACCCATGCTTAGCATTTTGGACAGAGGAAGCCAACAATCTTCTGGCTTTACCCAGTCTGTATGCAACTGAAAGCATAAACAGCTTTAGTCTTAGTCCTGTTTCACTCTTCTCAAGGCTTTTCTTTTTCTGATACATAGGAACAATGCTAGTTATTTTCTACAAAAGGGATTCTCTTGTCCTTCCTAAAACCAAAATGGAGGGCAGAGTTTAAACATCATACCAGACTATACTCCACCTATTTATGGTAATACTGCTGAATTACTGTTGAACAATGAAGATCAGACTACTAATCATGTCAATAATCATACTGTTCTGGGAATAGAGAGATTAAAGAAAATGACCATTTGCTTTTTTGGCAAGGTAGTAAGTAGGACATAGCATGAGTGTTTTGCTGAAGTTACTTTCATATAATGGGGCTTCTTACTTAACCTGAGAAAAATTGTCCTGCAAATCACTGTCAAAGAATCGCTGATATTCATCCAAAACCACCCTCAAATTCAATCTGATATACTTTCAAACATTCCTATGTGCCAGCTCAAACTGTTCCTCTTCATTCTTCTGCATACAGTCTGTCCACAACACTTTTTTTGAGTTCCCTTTGCCAAAACATAAGCATGCAGCTGCTTCAATTTTTTTTTCCAACCCTTGCATTTTTTCCATGTGCAGTCCACCCCCCCAAACTCCACTTTAGAATCCAGCTGATCTTCCCTGAACACTATCCAATTTTTCAATTGTCAATGCCAGAATGCAATGCAGTGGGCTTGACTCCCTTATACAACTCATTTGGAAGTAAAGCAGAAATGTCACTTTTGGACTTGAGCACAGGAGAGAAATACCTCTTCATTCTCCACAAGAATCAAGATGAGAACACCTGCACCTCTGTAACCCACAAAATAATTTCTGCTTCATAAGCTGTTCAAAATTTGTTGAGCTTCTATTTGTTTATTCTAAGTATATATTTTGTTACTACAGTCACTATAGCAAAATAGTTCCTCTTCTGGGCCTTTCAACTGTTTTTATTTCACCTTTTAAAAAGGAAAGAGAAGAGTAAAAAAAGGAAGGCTAGACAAAAATGCAAGGTTCCTTATTACTCAATTACAGCAACATGACAATATACCATAAACAACACAACAACTATTAAGTTGTCATGCTATCACGACGTTGTACTGTGTTTGGCTAGACTGCCTTTTGCAGCTCACCCAGAAATCATAAAATACAAGCTATTCTATAAAAAAAGAGCCAAAATGTTTTGCAGCAGCCTCCTCATTTCTAAGAGGGAGCCCCAAGCACTTCTGATAGCTACAGCCCCTGTTACAGGAAAATGACAATACAGTCCCTGATGTGCAGTTTAGAGTCTTTTTTTCTTCTAAAGGCAGAAAGCTGTTTCCTGTGAATATATTTGAATGCTCTTTATTCACAATTTCTATAGTTTTTTGCTGGTTTTGCACCTTGAGTAATTCAGTCTAGTGGCAACTCTGGACTTTTTTGCTATGCAATTTATTTTTCTTTCTTTATTCTCATCTAGAACTGGCAGATCTACCTTATCATCAGACCACAGGAAAACTCATAGGGCATCTAATCTTTGTGGGGGCAACCATGTGTTCTCTCTCTACTCCATCCAGTATTCCTGCACAACCATTTACCCTTTAATAAAGTTCTGTATGTTCAATGTTCAGAGCAGACCCCACTGGAATTAGGGTTCTAGTCCAGGCAAACCTGACCAACACAATATTCTGGAGCTGGGAACAGAAGTTACCCATTGTGGAACCATTCAGCTGAGGACACAGGCAGAGCCCAAGCCCTCTTGCTTTCAGGTGCATTCCCCCAGGGACTGAGAATTTTAGGGAAGACATCATGAACAGGAGACACTGCTGCCAAGGTAGGGGAATGTGCACACAGAGGCGCCCCACTCTGCAAATAAGCCAACATTAAGCACTGGCTTTGAGTCAAGTTTCCTGCCCCATCCTTTATTTCAAGTCTGTGATGATGTGTACAGACATAGCCTAACACCAGAGAGCAGAGACTATTCTTGGACTTCTCTCACACTACTGCATCTTTAGTTCTTCTCAAGGGCTTGCAACAGCCAATAAATTAATAGTTTCACAATTTCCAGTTGAAACACTTTTCATGGGAAGATGATACTTTCAACTAAATGAAAATTGCTGAAGAAAGTGTCTGCTTCCGTGAGTGGAAAGTTTCTTTGTCAGAAACCTAGGAATAGTACACCTCAGCTGTTCTGCTATAGTTTGCTTGGTTTTTCTGCTTCGCTATTTTTTTTCATTGGTTTTAGTAAAAAATTTCCAGCTTCAGACTGTTACAGTGTTTACTGCTCTTCCCTGCACCATGTTGACTTTTCTCCCCCGCCAAAGTGCTTCTTAAATCTCCTCTGAATATACTCTCATACTGGTGGTGTTTAACAGCCTTTTCTTCCTCTTTCCCCCATTGTTATTTAAGACGATGCTTTTATTGCTCAACAGATTCCAAGAAGCATTTAGGATAAATGCTCTGTCAAAGAACACTTATGTACAGTTGAGCCATATTATATTCTATATGAATCACTGCGGATGTTTCCCAAACAAGGTTAGATCAGCCAGATTTTCCAAGTAGATTACACACAGCTTTTTCAGACATGGTCTACTACCTCTGCCATTAATCCTCCTCATTGAGACTCACCTCGGTTTTGGACCATGTCATGTCTGCCCACCAGGGACAGGAGCATGCTGCTAACACTTTCTCCTAATGAGGATAACAATCCTATGACAGAGTAGCCTTGGCCAAATTTTATCTGCAGAATGTAGGGGAAAGGCTGATTTTGCAAAGCTAGAAGGTCTCTGACCAGCCCTCATGGTTTTATTGTCTGTGATTTCTTCAGACAGAGACCTCATTTAAACGGCCAGGAAAAAGAAAAGTCTATGGGATGAAGAAAGTCTGTTTTGCCAGCTAAGGACAATTTTGTGCCATATTTTATTTTATACTAATGAAGATTGCCAAGAGCCTGTTGATCAGTCCTTCTTGCTTGCCTTACTTGACCAGATAAGATGGAGAGGCTCAGGGAATATGAATTGCTCTCTACCTGCCCAACACACTTTCAAAGGTGCATCTGCTACACTAAATGTGGTCCTTCAGGAAAAAACTGAAATTCCACCTGAAGAACAGCAGCCTGACAGAGAGGTCTGCAATGGAGAAGCAACTAAAACCCCACGGAGAGCAAAAGGAAAAACAGCTCTGGGGGAAAATGAGCTGACTGAGATGTTTCTTTAGAGAAACCATGGCACTTCTGAGCTGGTATAATGAAGCAGCTGTGATATAAATAATGTCCCCAAGTGGAAAAAACCCACAAAAACACCAGCCATTCAGGCTCCATATGTTTCCAAACTCACACAATGGATGCTTTACAATGAACTTTTTGTCTGGAAATTGGGTGGGAAAGGGAGGTTCCTCACCCACCTCCTATACTAATGCAATAATCTTGCTTAGTCACAGAAAAAGGGAGAGAAAAAAGGAGAGAAAGTGATTAATAATCTGTGGGCAGCTGCTTACTTTCCAATTGGTTGTCCAGGAGGGGTGTGCTCCACTTCAAATCCTGCTTGTCTCAGTACATCAATCACAGTGTTGTTACCCAGGAAGTGACCTAAAATACAGGTAGAAAATAGCACTGTCAATCAAACTACTACTCTCACTCACTTGAGTTTCTCCTGTTGGAACAGCAGTTTTGGGAGGCAACGGCACCAGAAACTAGACCAGAGGAAGGGACAGCATACAGCCCAAACACTTTCTTCTTCCATCTTATTTATCCCTCCCTCCCCTCACATGGCCAAGGGACTGGGTGGACAATAGGAAACCTAGGAAACCTAGATGGCTTGCCTTCCACTGTGACCATTTTTAGTATGTACACTGATTGAATAAATTTCCAACACGGAGATCAGAATGACCCTGCAGTGGCAAAGGGATATTAGTAGGGCTTTGACTCGTGAAATGGAACAACTTACAACCCTGACCATCACTGTTCATGGACATCTGCTAATGAAGAGACTCTGAAGCTGATGCTGCTGCATGCTGAGCACTTGTCTGACTAAAACCACAGTGATTCAGGAATTGCCTCATCAGCCATTCAGCCACCTGCACAGCAGGGCTGGGAGGAGCTGGGATGGTAACCTTATCTCTCAAAACATGAAGATTTAGTCCTGTAATTCAAGGCTCTTTGTTAGAAGTGTAAAGGTCACATTCCTATTCACAGGAGTAACAAGGAGCCCAGTAAGTATTGCAGAGTGTACAGGCCTTGAAAGAGTTTACTTAAGGGAGTCCCATATACTTGAAGTCTTAACCAAATCCCACCGGAGTCAATGGGAGCCCTCAAAGGGCTTTGGGCACAGACTCAATAAGGCAGTGTAATCCAGCCAAAGCTTTCCACTTATTGTCAGAGTCCCACACCGTTTGCAGGATGGGTTGGATATATAAAGTAAAGAAGCAAGAAGTCCACAAACAGGTTTATTAAAATCCACATAGCACTGTAATCTGTCTCCAGCAGCAGCCATGACTGACACCGAGGAAGGACAGAACAATCCTCCTCCATTATATCCATTATATCCATTAGCTTCCAGCTCTGCAGAGCCGGGTGACCCCCATTTACAGCCAGGTCATTGCATCTCGCTGCCAGCCCTGAACGCCACAATCACCAGGAATGTGCTCAAGCCTCCATGTGCTCTGTGCCCTGTGGCATCCTGGAGGAGGAAGTTCCACCACGGTGTGGGGTGTAAGAACTCACTCCTCTGGTTTGCTGCTGCTGCCTGGGGAGCATGTGCTTGCCTGGAGCACAGAGAAAATGTCTGCATGAGCTGTCTCTGACTGCCCTTGCAGAGCTCTCTCTGCTCCACAGCAGAGCCAAATGCCTTGCACTGAAAAAACCAAGGCAGGCAGAGACGTGCCTGAGTCCCCCTCCACGGACCCTGCAGTGCAAGGAGCTGGTGCAGCCACCAGCAGAGTCACCCCGGGGATTCTTCACCAACACTGCACAAAGTCGTGATGAATGGGAGAGCATCCAGCCCCCAGGATTTGCTCAGCCTGCACCCCCTGCTCCAGCTGCCAACAAGGGCGCTAACTCGCCTCAGTTGTTGGAACGAGGTAGCTCTATGGCTTTGAGTGTAACTTGCAAGTGCTGGTAAGAGCTCTTAGCCAAAAGACATTTCTTTAAATGATTAAATGTACATTTGCAGAGCCCTAGTGTGTTCCAGGATTCCTCCACTTCCTTTTAAGAAAACTCAAAATTTGATTTTCCCCTTTCTAACTTACTTATAACAAAAGCCAAAGCAGCAAAGAACAGTCCCAAAAATGTGTTATGCACCCTCAGAGATTCAAGAAATGAGACATTTGTGAATGATTAACTGGATTTGATCATATCCTGTTTTTTTATGCAGTGGCCAAGGCAAACAAAGGTCCCCATTCTGTCACTGGCAAAGTGACACTGAGGAGCCAAAGTCAAAGGTATCAGAGACTGAGATGTTTCCGAGTCCACTTTATTTTCCCTGAGCCAGAGTCTTAAATGCCAAAAGATTTCATAATGTAAATAATTGTCCTGAATCCAGCAAGTCTTTGACAACATGACAGCACAAGAGAAACCAATTTTAACTCTTTTAAACCCAGGGAAAAAAGTAACTATGCAGAAGCTCTGACTCCTCATCCACACAATGGTAGGTCTGTCGACAATGCCAGCTCCTCAGTAGAGCCTGCACATCCCTTCAAGTGATGGATGAAGACAAAAATATGACTTGTTATCTGTGTGGATACCATGCTGAAAGCTGCCAGCCTCTGCCTGAGACTGGTGACCTGCTGTGCAGCACGGCAATAGGGTTTGATCTTTTAATTTTGCCTTTCCTAACTGGAAGGAATGCCAGCTTCCATTAAATACCCCTCAACTTCAAATTCCCAAAGAAATTAAAATCTTAATTACAAATATCCATGCGAACATCATAGTTATTTCCTTGTATTCCACAATCCGACACATACTGAAATTTTTTCAATGCTCCAGTTCAACCAAGAGAACAGAAATACAAAGAAATAAAAAAATTAAAACAAAAGTCCAACTTTGAGCTGACCCTCAAATAATTCTCCATTCTACATATACCAACAGAGCCCAAAATTTTAACAACTACTAGGAGATGGCGTGAGCAAGTCTTTGCAAAACTTAACCTTTAGACTCTGCTTAAAATTTACCTGTTTATATTATTCCACGTGCATCTGGATAAATTACCACCCATCTCACCACCAGCTTGCCCTGTTAATACATCCTCTCCACCTCATTGAACATTTTTGATTTCTATTTGTCTTAACTTTCCTGTCCAGTCAGAATTCACATATTAAGGTTGGTTTTGTATCCATCTCTTCATTTTATATCATGGTAACACTGTTGTAGCCAACTCATGCACACCACAAGCAACCTGAAATCATGTTCTGCTTTAGTGAAGCAAAATTTCATTAATTTCATGAAAACATGAAATTATGACATAAATTATGCATGCTCAGCATGATGTAATTTCCCACCCAACACAGACATTTCCCAACAGTGATCCATGTTATCCCATGGCAAGGAGTTCCTCAGGATCAGAGATGTGGAAGAAGAAGGTTTAAGGAAAAAGGTGGCACTTGAGAGATCCAGTGTAGGCAGGTAACGTGAAACATGAAAGGTTAAAGAATTCCTGGAAGGAATTCACAGCCTCCTTCACAACCTCCTGCTGTGAAGTCCATCATAATTATCCTTTTCAGTTTTAAAATACAGGAAAATCTGTGTGAGAAATACCTTACATAAAATAACTCTCCCTAGTCACCCACAACTTGTGAGAAGGACTCACTTGTTAGATATTGACAACAACAGAACACTTTGACAGCTTATGGCATGTGATGAAAACAAAATAACCTGCATATTAGAGACAATCTCAGCATCAGTGAAAAACATCAAATTGCTGCCTCTTGCTGCTCTATGTGCAAAAAGAGTTACTGTCATATTCTTTATAACATCAGTGGATTTAATTTTTATTTACAGATATAAAATAAATGAGCTTTGTGTATGTGTGTGTGCGTATGTGCTTCTCCTTAAATATTTGAAAAATTTCTCTTCCTGGGCCTGGGAAAAACCTCAAGAAAGTATAACTACTGAAAATTTAGTGCATCTAGAGACATATCAGACAAGTTAGAGAGGCAAGGGAATGATCTTGCATTTCCATCACTATTCCCTCTTCAGTCTAAACCTGAATAAACCATTCCTGGAGTATTAACCAAATTTATCTTGACAGCTGATGAAAACTGGATCCGAGAGGTCAGAACATCAGCTGCCTTGGGAAATCCATGGAAGTGGAAAAGGAGAGAAAGCAGACATAAAAGATTTTCTACACAGGGACCTGAAGAGAAAGTCTGTATTTGGGCATGGAGATATGCAGAGCAGCCACCCCTAACAGTTTAAGATTAAAAATGCCCAGGTGTGGATGCAATCCTTCCACCATCTGAGAAAAGGGAGATACTCATGGGGTTTGCTCGAGGACAAGACCCAGAGCTAAACACAATTATTTTGTAGTTTGAACACAAACACAAACACAGTGGAGTGGTCAGTGTGGCTGCTGCACTTATAAGGGGGTTTCTTACTAAATTTGATGAGGCCAAGATTATTCTCCTTTCACTAATGTCTTATTTTTTTGAGACAAGGATCTGGAGACAGTGGAGGAACACATTATACAGCATGGTTGCCAACATTAATCATAGACCTTCCACCCCTGGTTTGCTTTTTTATTTTTAATTAAGAACTGTGCTTTGGACTACACAAAGCAGATCGATGTAATGTGTTTCCTTATCTCCCCAAGGTTTCATTTTTCACTGGAAGAAACAAAGAAAGAATAAACCATAAATTTGGGTTTTTTAAACTAAAAAACATGTAAAAAAATATGTGAAATATACATGGTTTCCTTAAAGCACGTCCATGCACAAACACACTGCTGAAAGAATGCACTTTCTTCCTTTCTTAGTGGAACATCCTGAGGCAGAAAGACACTTCTCAACCAACTCTTGACAGCCATGTATTTTCTGACCATATAAACTAAAGCTCTCCTTTTCCATTTCAGGCATCCTAGTGACCCTCATCAATAACCTAAGCATCAGGTTGCATCCCTCAAAAGTTAGATGAACTTGGGTGTTCCTACACAGCAAAATTATAACCATTGTTTTGATGACAGAAGCAGAAAAAATGTTTTTAAGCAAATGTTATTTACTTTATCTAGGTTTAGAGATCTACTACAAATTACTTTGTCTATTCGTTTCGCAAATTCTTTGTTCCATGGCTTAGAAGGATAACGGGGTACAAAGGAGCAGGAGATAATTCCCTCACAAAGGACCTCCATTGCCAGAGCCTTTGAAGTCTTGCTAAAAAAGCCTTGCTAGCCATTAGCTGACACACAGCAGAAATCTGAACTGTTTCCATGCACACTACAAGCAGAGCTATTTTCTGCACAATTAGTCATAAAAAGGGCCAATGTAAACTGTGTCGGGAGGTCTCAATTCTTTACATTCTCCACGCAGTGAATCAGACATTATGTATAACGTTTTGTTGCCATTTAGACCTTGGGCTGCTCTGCAATCAGGAGGCAGCAGCCTCTATTCCTCCTTCTCCCTACATGCTGATTCTCAAGCCCCTTGGCAGCACCACAGTGTTTATGGTAGGAAGGCTTCACAAGAATTAGTGTAGGGAAAAATGCAAAGGGCTGAGAGCTGCCCCTGCACACTCAGGGTACTTGGTGGTTCCTTTGCCTGCTGCCTCCAAAACTACATCTCCATTTCTCTTATTCTACAATGGTCAAAGCTGAGTATTTTGGAAGCTGAAAGATTAATTTGCCAAGATGACACTGTAGTTAGGAGCTACAGCAAACACTCCGGGCAATGATTTTTATCTGAATTTGCTGATTTCTCCACTATAGCATTCCAGTTTGACCCAGGGGTCTCTGGGTAACAGCAGCAATTTACTGGGAACCGCATGCCATCCCACAATACTCTTTTCTGACATGACAGATGTTCCAGACCCATGGTGGGTAATCAGTTTTGTGGATAAACCCTCCAAATTTTTAATTCCCTTTCACTCCTTGTCCATCATCTTTCTTTGCTAATGGATAACATGCTTTAAAAACTGGAGGCTCTTCAGCCTTCTTCGTGATGACCCTCACTGCCAGGCAATTGCTTCTCTTTGTTCTTGAACCACTTTCTTCCTTGAAATCTTACTCTAGTGGTAAGGATGGTCTTGAATAAGTATCTTGAATGCACTTTGACAAGGAGCCAATGCTGGATTTGTGCAGATCTTGCTTTTGCAAGTTGGATCTCAAAGCATCTGAAAGACTGCCCCAGCCTGAGTACCCCTCTGATGTGAAATGTCTTATCAAGGAACGACACCAGGGAATGGATTAGGTGAATGATATGCAGCACTTAGGCATGAGTATGATCTTAGGACAGCCTGAATTTGTTGATTTTAAACTTAACTGATAACGGGAACACAATTAATGTTTGTGGGGATCCAAGAGGGGAATTTTCTGGAAGGGGCTTGAAGGACCCCAGTTTACCCCAGTTGGTATGAAACAACATGAGCTATACCATGCCAGAGGAGACATGCAGCCCTACCACACCAGACCAGATGTAACAAAAGAGACTGGTGTTCAGGTTTGAAGCATGAGTTCTGTGGGTTTTCCAAAGAGAAAGGCCCCACTTTCCAGAAAAGTCTGTCACCCCAGGTTGCTGGCTTTTTCTCTGCTTCAGGACACGGTTTTGCATCTGGAAATTGCAGCATTATGCAAAAAGCTGTGAAGGAGAGCTGGAGATGCAGAGAATGAACTTTCCTCCTCCCCTGTTTGGCAGGAGTGTCGGAGCCCAAAGCATGCCTTAAAAAATACTTTGCACAATCCACGTGCAATGGTCTTGTAAAGCAGGCTTTCATCACAGACTCCTTACATCATGCCACCCGTTCTCCAAGCAGATGGAGAAATCATTTTCCCCCTTGTTTGATGTTGTTATTCCATGCAGTTGTAAGGAATTGACTCATAGCCACTTCTGGACAGTCACGGGAATCAGAGCAATAACACATAAAAAGCCAAAGCGTGCAGCATTTCCAACATCCAGCGATCCTCCCATGGCTCCTCTTCATTCTTTTCTTGCATGTAATCACCTCTCTCCCCTCTCACCCGAGTGCACTTACAGAACAAGCTCTGGAGAAAGGCCACACCGTAGCCAGAGGGAGAATGGAGAGATGAGGGGCCAAAAGTTGAGGGGGTTATTCCAGATTGACGCCAGGCTAATAGAGCACAGATTTGTGCTTCCCTGGGGTGTCTCTGAGATCTGCTGTGCAATTCTATACTTGGAGCATCTCAATCTGAAGGACAGACAGATTCCCACAGACTTCTATTTCCTTGCTACCCCCAAGTATAATAACCTCCTCCATGTCTCTCTGTTTCTGATCTCCCTTTCTGAGCAGCCCTTCTGTTAAGGGTATGGAGCTACTGTTGAGGCACTCAAATGTCACACCATGGAAATCCTTCTCCAGAAGCACCCTGGAGTGCAATGCACACTCTTTAACAGGCTTGGACAGAGGTGGGACAGAGTTTACCAGTGTGGAACTGGCTCCTTGCTGGTACAGCCCTCTGTTTCCAGTCTCAATGCAGTGCCATAATGTGAGCTCAGCAACTCAGTTCTCCGCTCTCTTTGAAGTCTTGGAGCACTTTCCCTAGCAGACTTGTCCTAAACATATGTGGTAAACAATAAATGATTTTTTTGGGGAAAAAAAAGAGCTCCATTTTCTTCCAAGTCTAAACCAGCTGTTTCACTTGGGTTAAGAAAAACAACACAAGCAAGAAATGAACTGAGGTCACCTCCTAAGCATGTCCTCTGGCCTCTGTGTCAGTTTGTGGTTGCCTCAGACATTTCCAAATGAAGTGACTGGTCTGTGCTAATGAGTGTCATAGGAGAGGATGGCACCTCCACAGAGCAATTTAATCCAACATCTCAAATACTAGGTCTGGGAAGAACACGAGCCCTCTGTGCAAGTCTCTTTCCATCGACCATGTGAGCTCAAGGAGCTCTTTAGCCCTGGTGTCTATCAGACATGGCATGGTGGCCCACCAAGCCACCCTGCCACTGCCCAGAAGCTCCTGAACACTGCAGACAGCTTATCCTTCTTCCCTATCATTCCCTTTTCTGCCCTGTCCCCTACCTTTCTTGTCATGCCAGCGTTTGCACAGGACAGGGAGGTGTGTTGATCAGAGCTTTGGTTGATTATAGAGCCATTTGGGCTATTTCATGTTCTTACTTCACTTATGTGGCATTAGAGGAGTTTTCCACAGAGAGAAGGTCCAACAGAGGATGACTATTTCAGCATATATGCTTAATGAAAACATAGGATCCCTTGAGAGTCAAACAACAAAGACTGAATATTTGAAGTGTTTATTCTGTAAAGTGTGTTGCTTGTGTTTGCTGGTATAAGCTGCACCAGCTTACCAGGGCAAAAAATGTGGAGAAGGAAAATTATGTGAGCAAGGCTGAAATAGAAGTTTGATTTACTTAGTCCCCAGGTTTTACTGTGAGTAAAGGCAGGGCTTATTCAGTCTGAGATGCACGGAGAATGGTTGTTGAGGAAATGCAGCCTCTTTTTTTTACCCAAGGTGCCTTATTAGTGCATGTACAGCCTTGCTGAAGTGGACAACCCTCTCCCACCTGAACCACAGTTATCAGCTCTTTCCACGGAAGCTGCTGCTGGCCCCCTGGACAGCCAGTGCAGGGCAAGCAGCCTCTGAGAGAAGTGTTTCATATCCCATCACAAATCCCCTGAGCCATCCCCAACTGGTCTGGAATGCACGTGGACCTGCTTGCCAAAACCAAGCAAAGGTTGGGGTATGGGGGAGAAACTAAATTCCCTAACTCCTGCCTTCTTTGCAAAGGAGGTGACTGTGAATGTAGCACTAAAACACCTCAAGGACCTGGTGGAGTCTGAGCTCAGGGCAGCTTTGGGCCTTGAAAAGCCCTCAGTCAGGAAGACAGCTTTTTGCAAGCAGAATATCTCACTGAACTTGTAGAGGCACTGCTGAGACCTAGCAAGGACCAGACCATGTGGGATCTCAGCTGTTCTCAGCACAAGGGCAGTGCTATGAAATGCAGCACCTTTGCTTGGCTTTGACAAAGGCTTCTGGCAGGTAATAAGGATGCACTAAATGACTTCTTATAGGAAATAAATAGGGGTGAGGGTCATGGTCTATCATTGCAGGCTCAGTAGTGAGCTAGACTGTTGAGTCTGTCCTTTTTTGGCCTCTCATGGATGCATTTGGCTCCTACAATATACTGTGTCCACAGTGTAATCAAGCCTGGTGTGAAACTGCACTTCACTGTGTTTGCTTTGAACCTGCTTCTCCCAGTTCCCCTAGTTTGCACAAGACAGCTCTAAGCTGAATTGAACAAAACTGTAATCTGCTCTAGTGTGAGATCAAACCATTGCAGGAAAGTTAGTTGGGGGCAGTGTCTGTTGAATCTATGAAATTACTTCAAAAGACTACAAGATGAGCTGTCATTTTCTGTTTGAAAACCACAAATCAAAGCTCCCAGTTGGCAGGACAAGGATCCCTGCTTGTTCTTTCTGGTTTTGACCTCTCAGTCAATTATTCTACAGACTACATTGCTTTCTTCATCTATTCCAGGAGCCCCTTTCTGGTGGTTTATTTGGATTGTGGATGTCTCATAAGTGAAAAACGTGGTGATGCCTTAGCACAAAACAGAGTGATTCCTCAGCAAATTGCCAGCCCCCTGGAGTTTCTGGACACAGGACAAACTCCTTGGTGGAACAGACAGCACTGTTGCTTTCTACCCTGAGGACACGGAAAAACAGAAACCATTTCACCAGAATTTTTCAAAAGAGGAAACTCTTCAAGGAAACTAAAAATGAGCCTCCTTAGTCAGGATTCTTTTATCTATAAAAAACTTCACATTGTTAAACCTGTCTGTGGCTCGTTTTTTTTCCCAGAAAAATCCAGCTGGCCACTGGATGTCACTGTTGTTGCAGAAAAACATCCCCGAAAGTTCACAAATGAGGCTGTGAATAAGGTGAGGTGTCACCCCAACCTGGAAATGGCCTTTTCTTCCAGGTTAATCAGCACAACACTGATGGTAGCATCTGAAGGCAGGACACCCACCATGGTCTCCATCAGCAGCTGAGGGCAAGTCCTCCAGGGAGCTCATGGACCCTGATTCACCTGTGCCCAGGTGTGTGTCCCCTCCTCTTGCTGGATCCCCTCTGGTTTTGCTAAGACAGATCCCTGCTGAGCACAACAAATCCAACCTGGTCTCCGGTTTGGACTCAACCTTTCTCTTTTGCCATACAGAAGAGCACACTGCAGCAGGCATGATTCCAAGCCTGTCCTGGATCATGGATTAAAGGCAATTACACGTAGTGCTGCTCTGTGGTTTTTGCTGGCGCTGCTCTAAAAGCAGTTTGGCGCAGCTGAATGACTTGCAAGGGTTGAGTTAATTGCTCCATGAAAAGTGCTCTGTGCTATGTAGATCATTTGCCACCTCACAAGCTACACCAGGCACCTCCAAATCCATTCAATCACACAGTGGAAACTTGCCCTAAAAGACCATCCTCAGCCTTATAATTCAGCTAAAGGTTCCTTTGCAGCATCACAATGAGCCTTGCAAGTGCAGGCAAGGGCCCTTTTCAAGGAGTGCTTTGAAGCCCTAGGCTGAAGTCCTTCCCACAGAGGGAAAGCAGGAGAAACAAGCCCCAGGAGTCCACAAAACATTCTCAGATTGGGGTCAGATGCTGCTGCTGTGGCATTCCAGGAGTTGCAAACTCGGACTTGTTTCCCACCTTACACTCCAAGCCCAAGGCTTGCTGCTTGATTCATGCCTGTCCTGACATTGGGAAGCAAACCCCAAAACAGGGCAGATCATACCAACAAACTCTTGCCCCTGAGGAGAAAAGGAAGACGGGAACACACTACAGACATTTGTGAAGCTGCTGAATATGATATTACACCCTGAGATAGTGATGTTGGAAGAGATCTGGAGCTCCTACATCTGGAGCGCTGTCTCTTTTAAAATGCAAAGCATGTCAAAGATATGGAGTAATAGAAAACTGGGCTAGAAAGTACTCATTTTAGTGCATCTAAATGTCATAAACCAGGATCAGCTCTGCCTGGGTATGACAGATCAGATCAGCTTTGACACTGAGGATGGTGGTATAAATTAGTAAAAGGACCTCCAGAGGACACTGACAGCATTAGGAGATTCCATGGCCATGTATTTTCCTTTTCTTTTTTTTTTTTTTTTCTTTTTTTAGAAGCAAAACAGAAGAAAGAAATGCTTTGTGAAGGACAGACAGTCCTTCGGCTAAAGGTCCTGTGGTGGAAGGACGGGGAGTTTCCAGCAAGTAATGGCAAATGCTCTACCAGAAGGGTCAGTAAATCTTATCTGTCAGAGAGACCATCTGTGTATTGGGGACAGAACAGAACACAGCCCTGCAGTAGTAGAGAGATTTTCAGCTGCAAAGGTGCTGTATGAACACCTATCACAACCCAGCAGACATGAGATTCATCCTGCAAATGTTTCCATTTTTAAGATACTCTGGGCATGCAAACAGTTGTAGCAAGCCCCCACATCCCTAAGGCTTTGAGCAAGGATATCTTGCTCAAAATTTTAAAATTTAGCTGACTAAAAGTCTTGGAAAGCTCTATTCCTTAAGTACTGATTAGTATATGCTATGTCTATGAAGAAGTTCTTATTACAAATCTATTCCATATTAGACTATCAAATGTGTCTCTACATTCCAGTCATTACTAGTTATTTTTGTGAGTTTCACCTACACAGATCTATTCTCAGCCACATGGCCAAACATCCTGACTAGTTTCAATTTAGGGTTTTTCCTATATAAATACACAAAATTTCTATATACATCCATGTTTTGAGCAAGCAGAAATATTTGATTTGAGTCCCCACTGCAGTACTCTGGTTTTACACTGGTGTAAACACTAGTGGTTTCCACTGTTATCTCCTGCTGCCCAGCTGTTAACACTGGGGAAAAGGAGCAACAATGAAGGCAAGCACAATTTATCTGAACATGCCCTCATAATGCTGGCCCAGGGAGAAGACTTCTAGTGAAACCAAAAAGAGGGAGATTCAGTGCTCCCGTGAAGTTTTCCTGATACAGCTGTCCACTCTGACACATGGTCACATTCAAAAGCTGACTAAGTTATTATGGAAGTTCAGAAACCTCGAAATATACACAACAGATTTTGAAAAACATTGTGGTTGCGTGGGTTCGAGCGTACTTGAGGAACATGTCAAAATCCAAACAAACAATCCCCGCCTTCACCCCTTTCTGTTAACACACGAGTGTGTGAGCACATCACCAAGCTTGCAATTTGTAGCTCTGTTATTCACAGCCTTCATTAAAGAATAACAGCCCCTGCCTGAGTATCACGAGGCAAAATTGTTCGCACATGTGGACCAAACAGACACACCAAGGCTGCACCCTTATGGCTTGTGAGTGACAAGCTTAATAAGATTACGCTTGATCTTTCTCTTAATAAAGCTGGATGACATTCAAGCAAAGCCTGGGGTTTCTTTTTAATGGTACATTAAGGGAACCCAGAGTTTGGCACAGCTGGAGGCCTGAACCATCGAACAAAACTTGGCACTGCCAGCATTCCCTTACGATCTCAGACCTCACATAATGAATATTTATATCTATATATACAGACACGCACATATATTAAATACCTATCATTAGCTGGTCAAGGTCAATGCTCTGGGTAACAGAGCTGGATGTAATACCAAGAATGATGATGGCTCTTTTTTTTTTTTTTTCCTGTGTTATGAATCACACAAATTAAGCAACCCACAGTTTATAGAGTCTGCAACATGATGGACTGCTTTTAAACCACACATACCGAAGGGAAGGAGAACAACTCCAAGAAATTACAAAAGCAAAAGAGAAGTGTCATCACCTTACTGTTTAAACTCGAACACAGCAGAACATGGAGACTCCTGCTTAACTTTAATAACACCAGCAGCCTCAGCCGGCTCCAGGGAAGCAGTCATTTGCTTGAGATAAGTCAGGGCTCGTGTGTTTTGAAGCTTTATGGGTTAGCAGCTAAATAGTGTTAGCTGAGTCACACTGATTTAAACCACCACTGCAACTGGCCCAAAGATTACAAAAGACAGTTCACGAAGAAATCCCTCAGAGGAAGAGGAATTACTGAATTTTTATTGGGAAAAAAAGAAAATATAGATATACTTTTGGAAAACATATATATATATATATATAACTTTTGGAAAAGGAAAGCTTCCATAAGGACAGACTGAACATTCCCATCTTCTCTTTCCCTCATCTCTGTTGGCTATGCCCTCAAGCTGAGTGTCTGTGTATTAAGTACCAGCTCTACAGATAAATCAATGAGTCTCAGGATTAAACAGAAAGTTCATGATGGAGCTAGTATCTAGATGTACATGGGGTAGGGATGGTCTAGACTCTGCAATTCATCTGCCAAAAAAATACTTTTTTTTGCTAGCCAAAATAGTTCCCAAACACATTAGGAATACTGATGAGGAATTTAAGAGTACTGGAATACTGTCCTTTGCTGTTTCCAAAACATTAACATAAAAAAATTTAAAATCCCAGTTTATTTCAAAGCATGCAGCAATGATTTACTGAAATGGAATATGCATACATTTAATTTCAAAAAGAACACAAACATGGACATTAAATTAAACACTTTGCAGAGCCTGAATTTTCTTCCAGGCTTTTGTTTTGGTGAGAGAATGATAATGTTTTTGTTCACCATTGACCCAATATAATTTTTCCTTCAATCATCTGGTTCAGCCGACAAAACAAGACATAAATCATTTCCACTGCTCTAGACTGAGTCCAGGTCTTGTTAATGTGGGTGAATTCCCAATCCTCAGCATCTCTCTTCTTGAGATCTGCTTGCAATACCTTAAATCCTGAACATGGTGGTGGCACCTTCCCTGGCTGTTAAAGTCAGATCCATGGACAAGAGGTTCAGAGCCAAAATAGCACTTTGAAGAGTCCCATCTTCTTCCCTTAAAGTCAGTAATGAGACTCCCATTGAATCCAAGAGAGTTGATCAGAGATTTACGCTACAGAAAAATACATGAGGAAACTGTGCTTCCTTCTGTCTTCAACTCACAGCACTCACTTTGCTTCTGGGGCTGCAAACCTGTCCAGTCTAGTTCTTTACTTTCATTTACAACACTTTAAAGTTTCTCCTTGTCTTCAACCTGATCAGAAGCTCATTGAATTCAATGAAAAATGCCTAGAGGGCATCTCCTGTGCAATGTGGGCTCCTTACTTCCAGCTGGTTTGAAGACACCAGAGCTCCAGAGCCCTGAGCACACGCAGTTACAGGTGAGCAGAATGTGAGTGGCAGACAAGATCCTCTTGCCTAGAGAGTGGTCTCTTGCCACTTGCCTCTTGTGGCAAAAGTGTGCCTTCTTGAAGGAATCCAGCCCATAATTATCCAGTTAAATAATTATCAGCTCCTTTCAGTGGACGTAGCTGAGATAATCCCAACTAAACGAAGAAATTAATTGCTGGCCCTATTGGCATTTTTGTGCCCAAACCCTGCAGAATTTTCATTCAACTGAACTCCACCTATGATGCTTTCACACTATATTTTGGCTGACTATTCTGGGCTATTATATAAGCCCTTTGGGACTGGCCTATCCCAGATTTCTCTCAACCTCCACACTTTTTGTCACAGCCAAGTTTCTGCAGGAAACAAACCACTTTTCATTGAGGCCAATTAGCTCAAGAACGTCAAAAGAAAAAAAAAATCAAAAGGCTTTGGGTCAGTGACAAGAGCAATAGAGAAGCCAACAAAATGAAAGGGACTTGTTCTGAAAACCTTTTTTGACTATGTCAGAGCTGATTCCCAATGGAGTGAAACAAGAAAAACATTCCTTGAGAGATTCGGGATCTGTCATGAATTCCCAAGGCACATTTAGAAGTCTCACTCTCCCCTCTGTCTCTCATTCCTTTCTGAGGTACATCATAGGCTCCAGAAGAAGGATGATAAGTTTGTACATCACCCACCCATTATTATACAGAGGATGACAAGAGATCTGTACAGTGGGCCCAGACATTTGAAGTCACAATGAACCAAGGGTTGGGGAATCCTACAATAATGTTCCACAGTTTCTCATATTTTTTGGGGAAAAACAATAGAAATCAAAATTCTATTTGATAATATTTTCTTTGTGGATGAGATACCGGGACTATTTCTCTCAAGAAATACTCACTTGGATTCCTTGCTAAGTAACTGGTTTGTGCCCCTGCTGCTCCATCCTTAAAAGAAGCATAATCTGTTTTCCTTCCAGAAGGACATATTTGTCCCATTATGAGCCTATATGTTGATAAATTTGGTGATGACTGAACTTTGGAATGAACTTCAGGATACTGTAACCTCTGTCTTTCCCACCATCACCACAATGCTCATCACTGACTCCACATCCAGGGTGAGGAGCCTCACCAGAACAGCAGACACCACTTTTTTCCAGACTTGGAGACATCAGACTCACAGACTTGTCAGTATTAGAACCAAAGCTCACCTTTCAAGTTGTTTGAAGTATGAATTCAAAGGATCACTAAATATCAGTCTTAGAAGGAATAAGGCTTCTATAGGGGGGAAAAACATCACTGGTTTCCAGCTGAGCTTTATATAATGACAGACTTTGCACTTCCTAATCTGTTTGGAAAATAAATGCCACATGGCATATTAATATACTGAGCAAGGGACAGTCAGGCTCCCAGAAAATAATTCATAATGACATCTTTTGGGTTAGATTTTATGACGCTCTTTGTAGGACAATGCCACGAGTTGGTCTTGAGTATTTCACCATGAGAACAAAATATTCCTCCTGACATCTAGCTCTGTGTTCATGGGTTCATTTTTTCTGATGATTAATTCTGAGTTCATGTAGAGTGTGTTCAAGATTACACGGATTCATATTCAGTTGACCATATCTGAGAGGATTATTTTAGTGTGCCCCAGTTTATGGCCCATGAAACATGATCCCTCTTGTCTCTCCATGTTTCTCACTCTGCCAGCAGTACTATTCTAACAACCAGTGCTGGGAACTTATATTATCAACATAAAAGCAGAAAACAACTATCTTTCTCTATGAAAACCAGCTCTCATTCACTGCCTTACACTTGCTTTGCTCTCAGAGCCAACAGCCAAGCAGAAGACATCAAAATACCAAAATGTTTTGAAGTAAATGTCCTTAAGAATAAATCTGTATTTTGGGTTTGCACATAGTCGATCACTTTTGATGCATCTAGCATGTATTTCTGCTGTTACTAGGGATACTAACCTGAACAAGTGGAAATACCCTGATGCCACCTGAAGCCATTGTTTGTGACTCTGAAGAGCCGTGACACATGGATTACACTGGAAGGTGTTTCCATCTCTACCCAAGAGACTGGTGCTGGCAGCTCAGTGCTGATCCTGGCAGCCAACAGGCAGATGTGCTGTCTAATAGTTTTGGCAACTTCTGACTATCTTTCCTATCATGGCATCATTATCTTGAGCTGACTGCCAGCTGGCCTGAACGGTGCTGGATACATGAAACACAGAGAAGCTTTCAACTGACAACACTCTGTAAATTATACATAACACTGTTATTTCATGTGCAGCCCCCAAAGATCTCAGAGCAGTTTAAGGACAGAAATCAGGTCCAAAGCTGTGACCCTTACTTAATAAGTGTTAGCTAATTAGAAAGCTGTCCCATTGAAATAAGCAGAGTTCCTCAAAGAAGTCTGTTTAATGCGCAGCTGCACAATTTAAAAAATGAAAATAAAAGTATTACTTACACTGGGGTTGTTTCTCAAAGCCACAGTTCTACTGTATCCCCTTGGTGCTGTACCAAAGTAACAGAAATATGGAGCATTCCTACTCAAGAAAATCCCATTCCTGGTCAGTAACACAGTTACTTTGGAACCAACAAATAATCGTTTCTCCAGACCTTCAGGCAACCTACAATACACGTATGTTTTGGTAAATGGCCTAAGTTCCCACAACTCAATAGCTGAACCAGAACTTCTGCTGCACACAACCTCGTCTGAACCAACAGGCAGTGCAACTTGTTCCTGAGAAAGAGATGGATTTGAACTAAAACCTTTTAAGTAAAATCCCTACAGCAATGAGCCGTAGTAAGCTACTGTTGTTCAGTACCATTACTGCTGTGACCAGAGCTGCTGGGATTTTCTGTCGGTATTATCATGCATCCCTTCCCTCACGTGTCACTTGCAGCAAGCAGAGGTTATACACACTGTTCTATTGGAACAGAGAGCTCCTTTCACAGCCCCTCGGCAATTTTATTTTCCTTTGACTGATGCTGTCAACGGGTTATCTGAAGTCTGCCTCGCGAGCAAGGGCTGGGTGAGTGTTTGCATTGCACTTGTGCGTTACACCACACCCTGCCCGGGCACCCTCTGCCCATCACTCACCGAGCCCACTTTCTCATCACTCCACTGCCATTTGGACAAAGCCCAACTCCAGCCCTCTCTGAGCACACAGCACAGTCAAAGAAGGAGAGATAGTCTTTTTCAGTTCAGTTTTCAGCTGAAAGTGAATGAGTTGTCTGGTTATTGGATCTTTTTCGAACATAGAGCTTTTCTGTAAATACCAGGCTTGCAGGAAAAACCAGAACCCACTTTTTTTTCACTCATTTCGAGGAACTTCAATATGCAGCCTGCAGAATGCTTCTTTTGCAGATAGGAAGGAGACTATCTTTCAGTAACTAATAAATACAATACATACACTTTATCAAAAGATCTTGAGTACAGTACTGCTGTGCAGTAGCAAATCAAGATTCCTTTTTGTTCCTGTCCCTGAACATTATTACTGTGGTTGATATATTCATGCAATTCCTTAGCTGATCACAGAAAAGAAAGCTCACCTTAACATTGACTAGCTGACAGTCTATGACAGTGAACAGCAAGGAATACTCCGTGCATCTGGAATCACAGTGGAAATACATCTCATCCAATTTTCCAGGAAAGAATTTGGCCAGGACATCAGAGTACAGAGTCTCTTTGCTAAGTGTGCTACTGGAGCATTACTCACAGCAACTCCTGCCCAAGGCTTGTGAGTCACCACCAAAGAGAGGAGGGACCTCATGGTCCCCTGACAGCACACGGGGGGGACAGCCAGTGCAGATGTACAAGGTAAAGAATTACTCTTGAGCTGCCAAGAGCTCCACCAGCACTTGGTTTTCCCTGCCATGGCTTGCTTCCATCTGTGGCTTGTGCCAGCTGAGAGCTGTTAATGAACAGCATGAAAGAGATTTGCCAGTCCATGGCATTGGAGTGGCAGAAGTGAGAGGCAAGGACAGGACTGCCACAACAGGGATTTGTTTCCTTTTCATTGCTGAGCTCCTTTTCCATAATACTGCTTTGCTTTATTCAGCATCCAATACCTGGGTCCTGAAAACTAATAATACTAACAATTCCACATCCACACAAATGCAGATGTACTATACACACAGATACAAAAAGCATGTATATATTTTCCTGTAGAGGAAATATGGTATTTATGCTTTATAAGATGAACAAGGAGAAGAGAAAACCAAGAATTCTGGGCTATTGCCCAAACCACACAGCTTTGAAATCAGCGGTGCATTGAAAAAAAAAGCCCACATAACAAAAAAATCCCTATGCTTCCTTCCAAGAAAAGTGTCTAAGTTTTCCAATTTGTTTACGACTGATGTCTACCCACAAGAGACTAAATTCCGGGCTGGATGAGACTGGACTGGCATACAACACCAAAAACCTCTCCTTCCTGAACTGGGGAACAATATCTTAAGTGTTTGTACATGGAGGCAGACCTAGTGTTGCAGAACTTTTCCCCCAAACTGCTCTATCTGCTTTTAATTTCCAATGAATCAGCAAACACATCTGTAGGCTACTACTCTTCCAGACCAGTGCTCTTAATTTTTATATTCTCAGAACTCATCTCTCTTTTCCTGACACCTGCTCACTGCTCCCTCTGAAATACAGTCCAGAAGTATTCAAGTACTCAGAAGTATTCAAGTTTCTTTCTCTGGAAGTCTCTTAGCTCTGACTTTAATTAAATTGTACTATATGTGATGTAGAAACAAGTAAAGTTAAAAATATTGTAATTAAGGTAACTTGACTCGCTAACAGAGAACGACAGGATCTACAGCAATCTCTAAATGCTTCACATAGGTGAGGAATGTGATACAGTTCTGCACAGAAACAATATCCAGATGATACAAATACAACTGCATTATCCCTAATTGCCCCAATCTTTAAGTAGTATCTAACTCTAAGAGTCTGTATTAGTATTAGTGTCATTCCTCTGGAAAGCTCAGTTATTGTCTACCACAATGGAAACAATCCTTAGTATCAGCTACATCTTTGCACAGCTTTGCACAGCTTTGAGCCAAGGAATCACTTTGGTGAATTCTCCCCTAAGTCCCAGACCTGTTGAGATATTAAAAATAGATCTAAATTGCAAACACCATCACTTCCCATTTCCAGACTGCAGGCGCCAGCCCAGAGGCTGGATTTGGGAAAAAGCCTGGTGTGTACCCCAGGAGCTCTGAGAGAACATCACCTACTCCTCACATCCCACTACTGTTTCCAACTTAAAGCCATCAGGCAGTTATTTTTCCTCTGAGCCAACGCCAGAGGTGTGCTGGAGTGCCAGGGCAGAGACCAACAACTCCCACTGATGGCTTGTTCTTTCACCTGGGTTTGGCTAATGATGCTACTGCAAACTCCTCTTTGGTCAAGACACGAGGGCCAGGATGCATCTGAAGAAAGGACTTGGCCTTTCACCTGCCAGTCATTGCTGGGGTCATTGCCCAAGACCTTGCAACCTCCAGATCAGAGGTGGGACTTGCTGGTGGGGAGGTCCCCATAGCAGGACAGAAGCATTATGTAGCTCCCTGCCACTCTCCTTAATGCAGTCTCCAAACATTACTGTGCCATTCGTGTTTTTTTGTTTGTTTTTTTCCTTCATTTCACAGCAAAGGAAGGAATTAAACTATCCTCATTTACCCAAGGCATAAAGAAGCTAAAAACTTGGCCCAGGACCAACAGGTGGCCAGTAGCAGAGTAGGAATAGGAATACAGCTCTCCTGAGACTGATGTCCTGAGCTCTCAGAGGATGCTCTGCACACTCAGATGAAGCATGGCCTGATAACATTATGTATGACCATTTCCCTGCTTATGCTGGGGCCTTTCATCTCTGAGACTTCACAGCTCTCGCTGTCCTGTGTTTAACCTTGAGCTAAGCAGATAATTTATGGCCATACCAATTCCAAAAAAGAAAAGGAAAAGTTGCAGTACTATATTTGAAGTGAAGTCTGGCAAGACGTCCTGCTCTCTCTCCACAAGTACTTTATGGCAAAGCCTGAAATGGTTTCCCGGGATGTCGTATATCTGGCATGAATCCCTGCCAGGCAAAAATCTTGTCTTGTTTAATTAGCTCTCACAAATTTTCACCATCCAGCTTTCTCACTGAGGTCTGAACCACAGCTCCTGCTGTCCAGACACCATGGGGAGCGAGACACCACGTCCAAGGCCACTGCTGGTGGCCCGGCTGTGAAAACGCCTGATGGAAACTCATCTCATTAAACTTTCGGAAGATGGATGCTCTGGCATTGGACCAGCTCCGAGCTCTCAGCTGGAGTTTCTGCTGGCCTCCAACTCTCTCTTTGTAATATTTTAGGGTTTGCCTGCTGGAAAATGACTTGTAAGAATGCTCTCTAGTGCCAGTGTTTGGAACCAGAGCTGTTTCCAGCATTCCCGAATCCTGGGATGCTCAGAGCTGATGTGCTGACTCAGATCACTTGAGACAAGCAAGTTAGGGAAAAGTTCAATCCAGTGGTAATGAGATCTGGTGGAATTAGACATCTATACGATTTATTCTGTGTTTTGTAATCAGTGTAGAGTGTTAATGTCATCCATTTGCTCCCAAATCCCGGCTTAGAAAAGAGCAAGGCTAGTCAAAGCAAATGGCTCCAAACCTTCTAATGTCAGCCTCTTTTCTTTGTGAGATGAGTGGTTCCAGATCTCTGCAGAGTTGCCTGGCAGTTTAATCCTATCCCCTCAATAAGTATTTCTTATTTATATTGATTATTAATTGGTTCAGCCACATGATGCTTTCCAGCTCCCTGTTAGAAAGACTGACATTTTTTATTGAGCATATCAGCCAAACTTAACCCAACAGGTGTTGAGATGAAAGCTGTATTCAGGAAATACAGACATTTTGTCCGTAAAAATTCACCAAGTTCAAAGCGTTTTGAAGATTCATTGACAGTAAATGATAGCATTTGGTGAATCCAAAAATCATCAGGGTTTTCCAGGGCCCCCTGCCTTCTCAGCTGCCTTCTGCACACCACAGAATCTTCACCAATAATTCCTGGAAAACACATTCTTGTCTCCTGAGCTCTGTGGTCTCCATTACATAACTTTTTCAAGGCCCAATCTGTCATGTTTATAACCTAGAGAGAATATGTGATGGAACAAGAAAGCTCATGGCTGTGGTAATCTGGAGAGCCCTCTGGCACACAGCAAAACCATGGGAGTAACACAACACCAAGGCTTGCCACAAGCGTACAAGGAGCTGGATGTGTCTGTGCATCAGGGAGCAGAGACTTTGCTTTGTTTCCTGCAACTCAATTGGAACAAGGGCTCTTCAAAGCACATCTTCTTTCTCTTCAGTTTTCATAGCAAGGCAAAGTTAACACTGAATGACAATCGCCTTTCTCTTCAGTTTTCATAGCAAGGCAAAGTTAACACTGAATGACAATTGCTCCAACTACTCAACAGGCTTGTCTTCTCCATCAAGGCAAAGATTTGGGGCTTCTGAGGTGATTTATCTCATTTCTTTGACTGAATCCTACATGTCATGCCCCAATTTTTGATACAAATATTTTTAATTTTCCCCCATACTGCTTGTGATCAAGTGAGAATCTTTCCTTATTCCTGTCTGTACCGTTAGATATTTCCTCTTGGATTTTTTTTAAACCATGTCCAGCTCTTTCATAGGAAAAGAATGACTGCTAAAAAATCCATTAGCACGGTTTGGCCAGAGTCCAAAATTTCAGCTACCAAGAATGTTAAATCCTCCATCTGTTTGCTAGTTAGATAATGTTACCTTTGAGCTTTCCTCTGGCTGCTAAAGACACTTTATCTGCCTTAAATGTTGCAGAAAATTACACTTCAGGTCAAAGCCTGTGTGCCATTAAATAAGGTGGGGGAGGGAAAGGTTCTTGCTATAAATTTCCACCTTTAGTTCCTCCTACTCTTGGTACATTCAGACACAGAAGAGTCCCGAGCTGAGTGCAATCATACTAATGGCCTGGGTAATTGATGGTGAATGATGGATATGTTGAGCTAGACTCTAATCCACTCTTAAATATTTGCTTGACTTTTTAAAAATCAAGGGAATACCCCAAAGGGAAGGAAGTTCTTTTGCACAGGAGAAGCAAAGCAGCCACAGTGTGCTCAAGCGAACATTTGGCCAAGACATTAGTGTGTGCCTCAGCTGGGGATGCAGCCTGGGCAGCGGGGCCCAGCTCGCTCCTCTGTGCCAAGTCCTGGCTGTAACATCCATCAGACACCTCCAGGGAGAGGTGACTCAACTGCTTTCGCTGAGGGCAGGCCAGGAGGTGAGCTTGCACAGCCCCTGCCTTCACCATTTATCTCCTCACTTCTCATTACAGCTGATGGGACACACAGCCAGCCACCTTCTCCCTGAGGAGCGTGCTGGATGTGGAACTCGCACGATTGACACGCACAGGACTTCTCCTTATGGCTTCAGCCACAACCTCTTCCCACCCACTATTTCAGCAGAGAACAGGGGCTGCTCCCAAATCACATCCTAACTTTCCATCTGTCCATGACCCCGCTCCAGCACTCCAGCCTGGTGCATCAGGTGCCTTCCAGATGAGCGCTGGAGATTGTCCAAGCTGCCTCCTGTGCTCCCCAAGGAGGCAGCAGCCCCTGCTGAGAAAAGCTAACAAGGAACCACTAAGCACAACTGCATGAGACACTGACAGCTACTCATCAGGAAGGATTAAAACCCACAGACTCCAAACCCACAGAAATTCAGGCACTGCCTGTAGCAGATCCAGCATGTATCTGCCTCTGGTTAGGTCTCCACACTCTCCAGGGGTGGGTGGCTGGACAGGACTGGTCCAGGAATAACTGGTTGACCAGAACATAAACACCTGAGACTCAATTGGTCAAGACCAGAGGCAACTGTTTTAAGTCAGCACAAGGATCCTTGCACCCCACGGTCAGGACAGCAATGTGAGGCTGGTCTTGCCAGTCACCAACTCCTCCTGGGTAGCAAGAGGAGCAGGGATGGGATTCCATGCCTGAAACGGGAGGTACAGACCAGCCTGCTGCCTTTCTGCAGCTGGGAGAAAGGTTTCCATCCAGCCCTGACAGGAGTTTCCCACCATCCAGCCAAGTTTCCTTAGCAGCAGCTGTGGGACTTTTAGGGCTAGAAAGAGAATTCTAGGCACAGAGCCCCATCTGCAGCAAAGTCAAAGTGACCCTGACAGCCACTGTGGGAGGTCAAGAGAAAAATGCCTGGAATACATGGAGTTGTCACTCCATCTTCCCCATCAAAGAACGAGCTGGCAGGGAAGAAGACTGGCCTGGCTGAACAGAGAGCTTTGGCTGGAATTCAGGAAAAAAAGAAGAGTTTATGACCTTTGGAAAAAGGGACAGGCAACTCAGGAGAACTACAAGAATATTGTGAGGTTATGCAGAGAGAAAATTAGAAGTGCCAAAGCCTAACTAGAAATTAATCTGGCTACTGCAATAAAAGACAATTAAAAAAGCTTTCTATAAATACATTTGCAGCAACAGGAGGGCTAAGGGGAATCTCCAGCCTTTATTGGATGTGAGGGGAAATGCAGTGATTAAGGAAAAAGCTGATGTACTCAATGCCTTCTTTGCCTCAGTCTTTAATGCCAAGATCAATTGTTCTGTAGATACCCAGACTCCTGAGCTGGAGGACAGGGATGGAGAGGACAATGAAGCTTCCTTAATGCAAGGGGAATGGTCAATGACCTGCTACACCACTTCAACACACAAAAGTGCTTAAATGACTTTATCACTCTCTACAGCTCCCTGGAAGAAGGTTGAAATCTGGTGGAGATCAAGCCCTTCTCCGAAGTGGCAAGGAATAGAACAAGAACAAATGGCCTCAAATTGTGCCAGGGGAGGTTTAGATTGGATACTGAAAAAAATTTCTGCACTTCAAGAATTGTAAAACCCTGGCACAGGCTGCCCAAGGCAGTGATGGAGTTACCATCCTGAAGGTATTTAAAAGATGTGTAGTTGTGGTGTTTGGGCACATGGTTAACAAGGTCTTTTCCAAGTAAAACAATTTTAAGATTCATTAAGGACTAAAGAAAGCACCAATATAAGCACAAAAGACATAGAGGTAGGAGGATGGGCAAGATCCTAAAAAGGTCATCCTGCAGCTCAAAGTCACAGCTCCAAATCTGGGTTTACACAGACCAACGACAATTCATTAGCCATTGCTGTAGTTGGGAGTGCCTTAGGGAGAAGTCCCTGAATAATTTGTAATGGAGAAACATCTGCAGAACAGTTGTGCAAGAAAGGCATCTCCCCAGTGTGCATGATGCCCAGGTATGCACAGGGTCTCAGGGACTACCAGTCCTCTTGAGAATATCAAATGCATGAAAAGAGGAGCAAAGGTAACATATGCCTGGATTGTGCAAATCCTTTCTTCAGTAATACACCAGCATTGTGCAAATGAACACAACCAGTCCTGCTCCTTCCACGGAGAAACCAAGCCTGGTTGCTACCACTGACCTAGGAAGTGTGAATGAACCGTTTGTTTGGAGAGAGATGAAAGGAAGCGTGCAAATGAAGCTTGTCTCCATCACCACGACAGATTTACTTCTTCAAGTGGCCTCAAGTAGCCTTGGAAAGGAAATCTGGAATGTTGTAACATTCATAAATATTTGACTGTTCTGTCTTACCTTGAAAACAGGCAGAAACTCTATCCTAAAGAAAGCACTCCCAGATTGAACAGTCATTTTGTTAAGCAGGCCATGACCTGGGGAACTAGGTATTGGTGACATTTAATCTGTATCTATATCTATGCACATGTACAAACACACACAATAAAATGCAGTGGCTGTCCCAAGGAAAGCCTGGCAAGCATTTGAAAACAGAGCTAAATCTAAGCGTGGCTACTTAGACTTACAAATGAAGTCTTGTAAGTTTTAGAAACAAATCAGAAATATTTTAATCATGTTAGAGGCAATAAATCATTATTTCTCCTTTATTTTAGTTGCCCCCAGAATCGAAAGTATTTTATTATTTTCATTACAGCACAATATCCAGTGTTTTAGGTGTCTCCTATCTGATCTAACACCAATCAGTTATGGCAAACTCCCACCTTTCATTCAGACTTCCCACTTTGTCATCACAGTTGAATTTGAGAAGAAACAAACAAGAAGTGCTTGTGGAGAGAATAGTGAATAGGTATTTTAAGATGCACTGTGTAACGTGATCTACAATTTAAAATTTGCACCACTGAGTAGATCCAACACAAACCCCTTCTGCTCCTGTTGAGATGGAGTCATTCAGTACCTGTGGTGCTGCTGGCAGCTACAGAAAAGGAGAAAAAATAAATAAACTCAAGGAGTTTTCTTTTTGAGATACTAAAGAATCTGAACACACTCACCCAATACAAACTCTCCTACTTTCAATGGGTATGAACTGTATTTAAAACAGTTTGGTTGCTCAGCTAATGAAAGATGCTGATTCTTTAACTGAAAAAGATGTAATTTGGATCCACAGGAGATTTCCTCTACCAGATGGTTTTGAATGCTGTGGTACTCTCTCCTCTGGGTATAATTAGATTGCTGTAACCTAAACAGCCCTTCCACTCCCATCACTTTAATGTCCCCCAAGATGATAAACAGCATTAAGGCCTCATTTCTGTAGCCTCTAGATCAAGCAATGTGTATGATTATATGTATATCTTAAATGCTTTTCCTTGTGACCACAGAATGAGCAATAATTATTTCACTGAAATGAATTTCAAAATCTGACACACTCTGCTTTAAGTCTTTCAAAACCATATTAACACAGGAGCCATATCTTATGCAGCATGGTGTGATACCAAGCTCAACGGAGCCAGGAACCAGTCTAGCCTTCATGTCAATCAATAAGAATAATAAAGAGGAATGCCAAAAAGGAAAAGCATTTGTCATATCCCAAGTGCTTCTCTTACGAGAAAACACACTATGCACTGAGTACCCTGACAAATGTGCAGATACTGATTCTGCTTTTTCCAGTTCACAAATGTTTTAGCAAATCAATTAAAAAACCCAAACAAGCAAACGATTAAAAAAGGAAATAAAACAGAAAACTGGCTTTGTTTCTCCAGGACAAATGTTTTGAAATGTATTTGCAAAATTATTTTTCATCAGTCAAATCATAGATTAAATATTTTGTTCTTGTGTTTCTATATTCCTCTGCAATATACTCAGACATTTTCTTTCATAAAATAATAAAAATCAAATTCCCTCACTTTTAAGACATCATAAGGCCTATCTGAATTTTCTGAGATACAGAAAACACTAGAGAAGAAATATACTTCCATGATTTTTTTTAAAACTCGACCCAAATTACTATGGCATTGCAAAACAGTATTTTTAGGCAAGAGAACTAGTTCTACTTTTAGCATAATTATGTTGATTGAGTAGCACTGCAATTGAATCTGATTGCTTTCAGGAATTCTCTCTGGAACAAAGGGAAAATATAAGTTGCCTAAAATACTGACACTGTGTATCAAGAATAAAACATAATGAGCACCTTAAATCTGTAACTGATGGGAAGAGTTTAAAGACACTATGGAACAAAACCCCCAACATATTAAAAATCGAACAAGCACACTATTACATTAGGAACTTCAACAGCATTCCCTGAAAATTTCAGGGTTATGTTTTGCTGTTCTGTAGAAAAGATTTGCTATTGCTTTCTGTTTGAAAGAGAAGCAGCAAACTCTTCAGATGCTTTTAAAAAGGAGCAAAACAGCAAAGGAGTAGTAAGAGCAGGAAAGAATGACTTGTTCTTTTGGATTTGTTTTGGGAGGGGTGAGATAACTGACAACGTTGAAATATACAAATGTGAGAAGATTATTCTACAATTGGTTTTACATGGATGCACATTTACACAAACTATTTCTATATAGGCATAGACACATATTTTACATATGTGTATGTGCACACCCACAGTTTATAGAAAGGGTGTCTCTGAATTTTAACAGCTATTTTTTCAGATATTTTCCTTTGCTATAATTTCACTAATGAAAGAGAAAACAAGATCCTATTTTCTGTTATTTCTAAGATACACAGGCATCAAAGGCAGGGGAGGAGACTGAAGAATAGGTGGAAAAGCTTCAGATGAAGATTAGAGAATACCCTATGATTCTCCATCTGAGCAGGAAAACCTTTAAAAAATGGGTTTCATTTCAAGGGGAATAAGCCTTTCAGATTAGCAAAACTGTTTTTTTACCACAAAAGAATTACTTTAGTGTTCTTTTAGGTCTTCAGAGTGCTATCCATCAGAACATGCTCTTGGGTTGAGTGTTTGAATCCTTCACAAACACTGGACATGCAGCACAGGCTACACTGCAGGGTTGCAGGGACAAAGTGCAAGTTCTCCACCAAGATGCAAAGATTATTCTCAGAAAGAGCAAAGACAGATGAAGATGGAAATTTGCTCCAGCCAGAGCTCCAGCCCATCACAGAGATGTTGTTTCCTATTAACTAGAAGGGAACATAAGATTTATGAACAATGCTATTGATGGGACATACAGTAAATTTCACATGAGATTAAAGAAAGTTGGTTCATTAACTAGATTTAGGTAGAGGGAGAACCAAAATGATTAATCAATGGAAGACAAAAAGGAAATCACATTCAGCCCAGGGAACACATACATATCCTGAAGGCATATGTTTGCTCACTTAAGTAATTTTGCTAAATACTCAAAAAATTTAATTGAGCAAGTGAGAGATTCTGCAATAAATTAGGCATGGAGTCAGAAAAGAAGATTAAATCTGGACCTGAGAAAAGGAAATGCATTTAAGTTTCCTTCTGCTGTTAAAGTACTTGGCATTGCAAACACTCTTTTCCCCCCCTTTTCTTCCTGTGCCATCTCTGGCATTATAGAGTGCTCAGGATACAGGGGAAACACAGTAAAAGTTCAAGTTAAAGTCAGTTCTTTTATCAGTTGAAAGAGCTAGTTTGGAAGAGATCCTCGAAGAAGAACAGGATATGCTACAGAATACTCACTGAGTAGAGAAGATCCTCAGGAAAGGAGTAAGATAATTTGTGGTGATCAATATGACATTAGAGAAGATAATCATGTCAAAAAAGAGTTGTTTCCTTTCTGACATTATTCAGTGTTAGCTGGTAAAATGACTATTTACAGTAGTAAACCAAGGGAGATTAATTTTCTGCTTATGGAAATAGAAATACGTAATATTAATAGAAATCACCTCAAACAGTTTGAAAATTTACTATACTGAAAGATGTCAAAAAGTAGCCGTAACAATGGAGAACCATCTGTGATGAGAGTTTTCTCTAGCAAAAAAAAAATTTTTAGGGATTGGTAACGAGCCCAACACTAGTCAACATTTTCATCCATAATTTGGAAGTTCTCAATATGCTGCCAATAAAATCCACATGCACGAGACAGACTATCAGCATGATGAATTCTGAAGACATGGAGCCATCTGACCAGATTTGCCTCTTGAAATGAAGCAGGCAGGAACACACCAACACCCAGAGAGGCTTTTGCAGATGGAGGATACCAGGTGGAGCTCTTGGAAGGTTAATGTGACTCAAGAAAACTTGCTGTGGCAGGTCGCTCCAGTGTGGATTTTTGGATGTCTAATAGCAACTGAGCACACACGCTCCTGCTTTTTCTTCATTAGGGCACCACCAGGATTTCCCTCCTCTTCCTGGCTGTGTGTCTTCAGGTAAAGTGTGGGTCAGGTTTAGTGCAGCTTCAAGATCTTTAAGACTCTTCCTGCCTTTATGAAATTATTGAGGAGGGAGAGGAGGAGGACCAGGCAGACACACAAATGCACTTTCAGTACATACGCCTTGTTTTCTTAAGGAATCACAAATAGAAAGAAGACCAGCAGGATAATTCAAGGACCAGAAAACAAGCCTTGCAGCAGAAGATTTAAGCAGGCTGGTCAATGTAGTGTGAGATGGACTGACTGCAGTTTTTCACATCTTTGCTAGGAAAACATGTGGAAATGGACAGATTCCTAATTTTAGCAGAGAGGCTCGACTCAGAAGTGAGATGAGACACATGCCAAACAGAAAGAAGGTACTTCATCTATTTATTTATTTAGTCAGTTGCAAGTAAAACCTACTGTAAGGGCTCATCAAAAGGGAGGTGGAGAGAGATCCCTCCATGTCCTTAAGTTGACTCCAGATGCCACGAAGATAGATTTCAATGGACTCCACACTACTGGTTACCTGCAGGACAGGAGCAGATGCCACTGTCCCTCCGGGCTCTGGGATTTGTTGTGATGTCTGTCTGCCTTGGGGCCACACTGAATCACACAGGGTGCAGCTCCACTGGGCACTCCCATGGACTCTCATTATCCTTGTTGTGGACTGGGACAGGGGGGAAGAAAGTGGGACAACCTCTACAGTGCCTCTCTGAACACAGCAATTCAAGGTGGTAAAACAGGAGAGCTGGAACTTCTCTGGAGCTGAAGGCACCCAGCACCCTCCAACATTTGGTCTTTGACACCTTCCTAAATCTTTCTGTCCTTCCCCCTTCATCCTCAAGACAACCTGACCAGTGAAGCATCAGCTGGGGATGGAAGGTAGCTGACAAACATCTCCACTGCCATAAACAAAGCCCTGCAAATACTCAGAGCTGCCCCTGTCAATACCATTGCCTCTTTTTCTGATGTTTCAGAGACAGGAAGATTGAGCCTACAATTTTGCAGAGTAACATTGCAGAAACACTGCTCTGCTAAAGAATGGCTCTGATTTGTCACAGAGAAGGCCTCACAAACTGACAGCTTTTGTCAGATTTTCTCTGGGCAGTGGGGGAAGGAACATATTTTCTCCTCCAAAAAGCATTCAGCAAATTTGTACTGCGGTCAGCTAATTTTATTACTTCTCATAAATGTCTGTTCCTGTAATGCTCTCAAGGTATTTTCATAATTCTACCCTGGGAATTACAAATCAACTTTCTCTTTGATAAAGTAACCTGCAGTATTTTATTTTATTTTTTATGTTATGAACAGCTGAAAATGTATGACATCCCATAAAATGTCTGGGTTAGGCCTTTGAATATTGCTTCTTTTAAGGGGTCTTTTAGCATTGAAGCAGAGAAATACAGTCCTAGGATTGGAGTCTATTAAGCAAAAAGAGGAAAGGAAATCCTTAAAGCCCATGTCTAGAGTGTCTTTAAAGTTGCTTTTCTGTATTCCAAAGGGATCTAACTTCCATTTAATTAAATTCTTGTTTAAGCAAAAGGAACCTGGATTATTTTATTTATTTATACATTTTTGCAGAAGTTTATGATGAAGTATATTAGGGAGGGGAGAGGAGAGACGTGCTCCCCAAAGACAATACATATTTAAGTAATGAAGTATTTTACTAGAGAGCCTAAAAATTGGCCTCATGGCCTCAGAGGTAGAGCCACAGCGTCTCTCACATAGCAACAACTGCAAGCAAAGGAAAGAGCCCTCTACACTTAAGCAAGCCAGGCTGCATTTTCATTTAATCAGCTCTGAAATCACAGGCTGGGGAGCATTGCTGAAGTACTCGGCCAGTTTTCTGTCATGCAATTGTTATGAGAATTTTACAAGGCTAATTTTGACCTTTTTTGATCATTTTATATCAAATTCTGACTTCAGGCAGTACCACATCTGTTTGTAAACAGGAGAGGCTGCATTCAGAGATAGCCAGCATTTCTTCTACTACATTTAGTGATATAAACGACACCCAAAGGATTTTATATTTTAAATTCAACAAGCAAGCCATTTTCCCCAGTAGTAACTCTGGCTCATGATTGACTCAGTATCTCTGCACTTAGAGAAATAATAGAAAAAAGACGTATGTCCCAGAGGAGCATTTCTCAGCAAATCCTTCCACTCTCCCCGCTTCAGGGAATTGCTGAACCAGGGTTTACACCTCAATCATAACTTTAATGAGCCACTGGTGAACTTCTCTTCTGTGCATGAATCAGAACTTTCTGTGGAACCACTAGAAAGAGCAATTAACAGAAGAGGGTTCACCAGCTCCCTCTTTTCTTGACACAACTGTCCCAAAGGAGCAATGGTCTGTGTGTGACTGCGTGTTCTCCTCTTCTGCTGAGGTTTGATCAGCAGTGTAAGAGGTAAAACTTCTTCAGATTCCCCTAAAAGATTATTTTCTTCTGTTCTAGACTCAAGATGTTTTTTGATATCAGATCTAGCAATAGCTCCCTCTGTCACCTACATTCAGGGGGATGGTGGTCAACTGGTTCCTCACAACACAGTCCCAGAGCTACAGCAAAGTCCAAGGATGCTTCACCACCCTGACCCCTTGCCCAACCCTAATGAATACAGACACAGTTTTTCAAATATAAATACCTTAATTAATGTATCATTTCTGGTGCAGGACCTACTTAAAGGTTCACAACCCACGAGAATAATTTCCTTTTAAGATGCCACAGATTCAACCAAGCCTCCTTGGTTTGGCATCATCACCATGCATGGACCATATCAGAAGAGAAAAAAATGCTGAGAGTGGAGACTCTGACAGCAAGCAAATCTTTGACTGAGGGATCATTGGAAAATTTCTGAAAGTTTTTGGACTAAAAGGAAAACTAAGGATACACAGACTGAGTTTTGAGAAAAGGCAGGGAATGCTTTCAACACTCCTGTTCAGAGGCTTCCTCTCTGAGGCTGCAGACACGCCTGCACATGCCAGGCAGGTTAACAGGGCAGTTAACAGGACATCAGGTACTCAGCACCACGACCTGCTCAGGGAGACCTCAGGGACACTGAGAAGCCAACATGCTCTCCACTGCTCTCAGCCTGCTTTTTAAGAGTGATGTAGACATTTCCTATAAATCTGAGTTAACCCTATAAGCCTGGGGAGCCAGAGTCCCAGACTCAGCTCGGGACTAAGAAGGTCTTTGCAGCATTAGCTCATTCTAAACAATCAAACCTGTTTCTTGAAACATTTGTGCAGATTTATGAGGCTCTGGTGGGTGGGAACTTGAAATAGATACCGTGCTCTTCTCTTCAGTGCAAGGAAGATTTATGCTGCCAGGCAGGTCCTTGGCACAAAGCCAGAACAGATCTATCAGATGCAACTAACAAATGCTGTAAAACTGAGTAAACCAACTGCAACATGAGCATTGGCTCCCCGAGCACGTGGGCCCCGATGGGGAACAACAGGTGCATAACATAATTACAAGCAAGGAGGAAAACAAGAGGTATGTACACAGACAAACCTCCCAAAGTTACATTCAGTCCCATAAATCACTGTGACAACTACAATACCAACCAGGAAAAAGAAAAAAAAGGAAGGGAGAGGAGAGGAGAGGAGAGGAGAGGAGAGGAGAGGAGAGGAGAGGAGAGGAGAGGAGAGGAGAGGAGAGGAGAGGAGAGGAGAGGAGAGGAGAGGAGAGGAGAGGAAAGGAAAGGAAAGGAAAGGAAAGGAAAGGAAAGGAAAGGAAAGGAAAGGAAAGGAAAGGAAAGGAAAGGAAAGGAAAGGAAAGGAAAGGAAAGGAAAGGAAAGGAAAGGAAAGGAAAGGAAAGGAAAGGAAAGGAAAGGAAAGGAAAGGAAAGGAAAGGAAAGGAAAGGAAAGGGAAAAAAAAAGAGGGAGATATACGCATGGAAAAAATGTCATAGCAGATCGAACAACAGAACAACAGAATTGGAAGCAGCCGTGTTAATCCCTCAGGATCTATCTCACCATAATGATTATTTATTTCTTACAAATGGGAATTCTAATCTGCTGATTTTGTGGTTGCATTTTTGTGGCTTAACATTCCACATGTCAGAAGAAACATCGGCCTCCCCACCCTGCCTAAATCCTCCCCTGGTTAAATTGATCACATGTGTGGCACACAAACTGAATGGCCACATGCAAACATCTCATCTCTGATCTGAATCCTGTTTATCCTTAAAATAAAAAGGAGTCTAATCATCCTATCCTCACTTCTGCAACGTGAATTCCTTCCTAAAAATGCCACTGGAATAATTTTGCCCACCACAAAATATCCCACAGAAAAAAACCCAAAGAAAACACCATAACATTATCTTGGATCCCAGCAGTTATTTACCAAACATTCCATTAACCAAACAAAAAACCTCAAAAACCACTCCCTCCCTAAACACACACATGTAAGAGATTTGGATGTGATTTGAGTTGGAGTGGTGTTCTACTGCCCATTGGTTTGTAGCCAGGACACCACCCTGGAGCTCAGTCCTTCAATGAATCTAGAATTTGTCTGTCTACAATTAGACAACTGGTTTATTTGATTCCAAAATGATGAGAACCAGAGGACCAGCACCAAAAACCCTTCTTGCAACTCGTGATACCACGCCCCACCAAGGCCTACAACACCAGAGATTATTCCATGGTAATTTCTCCTACCAGGAGTTGCCAGGCTTGTCTCTGCATAGGCTGGAGGATGCTCAGTGCCCTGAGAGGAACATTACAGATAAATTAACACTCTCTGGAGCTTATTTGGGTGGGGAAGGCTTCCACACATTTTGCTGATGATGATGCAGAGCAAAGCTTACTTAGATATCCGCTGCTCGACAGTGTCTTGCCCTTCTGGGATGAGCAGTGCAATGCTTGGCTCTGCTTTTTCACACTCTCTGAAGCATGAAAGAAAAACTATCTCTATTGCTCTCAGGTTTGGCAGTGTAGTACAATAAAAAACATTTTAATAGAAAGCAGCCTCCCAAGAATCACAGAAGGTCCATGAACTGACTTCTCCACACATGCTGCTCACACTTCTGGTGTTTACCACACAGTCTGGTGGCTTTTCCTGAGCTTTGAGCCACATCAGCTGCACAAAAGCCACAGAAAAGCTCCAGCTCTGTGCTTCCCCGGTGTCATCTTGTGAACCTGCCTTCCCTGAAACAAAAAGCTGCCAAACTGATGGAGAGGTCTGACAGAATTGACACCAGATGCCTCCTCCACCCAGGCCAGGCTGATTGGGATTGCTGTCCTGTGAGGTCTTACAGCTGGAGGCTCCCCCAGCATGTGATGTTAAAGTACATCTGATGGTACAGAAGGGTGTGCCAAATAGCTGAATTGTAGCCTTCCTCTAACATCCCAAATAACAAGGCAAACTCAAACTAAATTAGAAGGCAAACGGTGGATTAAGTAATATAACAATCATCATATGTATTAAATTTGGTATTTTACTACACCAGGATGTTAGTAATGAAAACAATCCTTTCACTGCTCAGCCTCAGAAACCCACAAAAGAAAGTGTGTTTGTCAGATCCCTCTGTCCTATCATCCAGGGGATGGTTTGTAGCAGGAGGCCACATGAAAATGAGAGTAAAGATGTAGAGACAAGTACAAAGTAGGTTAAAACACTCCCAAATTAACTGTCTGCATCCAGTTACATCAATGAGAGCATTTCCAGCCCAGCTGGTACTCAGCTGCTGGAGGACATGGAGAAAGATGGTGAACCAGAATAACAGTAATTTATTGATTAGAAGTTGCACTTCATTAGAACAATTTGCTATTAAATTCCACAGTGCTTTTCTCTTGCGGACCTAAACAGCTATTAATTTTCACAATGCACATTGAATAAGCCTAATTAAATAATTTTAGAGCAATTTTTCTTCTGGAAAATGCTGTCACAGCTCCAAAACATTTTGCAGATGATGCTGGTTTTCACAAAATTATTGAAAGGGAAAATTCCATTTCAATCAGTTGGACACCATAATGTCACTGTTAGAATTTTCATAATTTCTAATAGCATTCATTTATTTTTTGAATAGCACTAACTTTTGAATGACATGCTATTTTAAAATATTAATATCAATGTTAAAATGATTCCACAGATCATACTGTTGCATGATGGCCAATCTGCTAACTTCAGTGCTTGGCAGTGTTTGGTCATCATCAAGAGGGAAACAAAGTCAGGTTTCCACTGAGGTTCATTTTGGAGCAGGCTGGAACTTCTGTTCCAAAACCTTTTAAGCATTGCTGTTTTGATTCATCTTAGAGTACAAACACATTTCTTTCCTGGGAAAAAGTAGGATTTTTCCCTGCTTGAAGAGAAATCCCACTTTTCAACATCCTGTGCATGTGGTGATGATAACAGCATTCATTTCCACTGAATTTCGACCACTGTTTTGGAAGGAGTTGGAAAAAAAACACGAGGAGAATTCTCCTCTGGTGCCACAGCCATTGGTATTCCTGCAGAATACACAGCACAGTAATGCACACCTGCAAAACCTTTAGTAGGCACTGGGGGTTTGCCCAAAACACAGGAATCCTTCCTACATCTCCTGTTGACTAAACCATCTCTCCAGGGAGGAGCATCCCCTTCAGGCCCAGCTTCTGCATTTGGGCACAGGGATGTGGGAATTATGGCTGCTCCTTCACAGTGAATTTTTGCATCATGTGTCAGATATTCCAAAGTGAGATTCCTCAGGCTTTGCAGCCCCTGAAGGAGAGTCCAACCATGGGCAGCCCTGGCAGACAAGTCCAGCTACAGGCCGTGAAGAACAAACACACAGAAGAACGAGGCTTTGCCTTTTGATGGAGCAGTTTCCCGTCATGTCCTACTGATAAGTCACCAGATCATGAAATCTCTTTGCCTTCAGTGCTGAGGAAAGCACAGTGGCCATCTCAAAGCTGGGAACAATACAGAGCAAATGACCAAGGGCAGCACTTTTAATTCAGACATGATGAAACTACACAACTATCAAACTATCCAACCAAGACAGAGATTACCAATTTCTTTATTTGCCCTGACATTCTCTTCTACCATTTCATGTGGCAGAGCTATTTCATAAATGTAAAGAAAGGGTCTGTGAATGGATCTGAAAGCTGCTACCCTGAGTGTCAGAAGATGAGTAAACTCCAGAGCAGCTCCAATAAAACCTTCTGTAATGGTGCCTTCATATTGCAAATGCAACAATCATAGGAATTATGGTGTGATATGTCACCTGCTTTATTCTCTTTATTGTGCTCCTGTTTTCAGTAATTCATATCATTGGTGGGAAAGAAATGTCCCTGAACACCCTACCCACTGCAAAAATCACACTGCTTGACTATGCAGGAGGAAAATACTTGTGGTGAATACAGCAAAAGTCAGGATCCATTTACAAATGGCCCCTTTGAGAGGTAAAAGGGTGATAAAATTTATTATCAGCCGTAGCACCACAAGAAAAAAACTCGATATAATGCCTATGTTTCAAAATTGGAACTTTGGAAGGGGAACTGGTGCAGACTGAGCAAATTACGAGGCTGAGTTACAAACGAAGACTAGATACTTGCAGAGGGCAATTTAATACAGCTACAGTCAGCTATTTACCAGACTCAAAGTTCAATAAACAACCCTATCTGGTTTATTGTTAACTTTTTCTTTTTTTTTCTGTGGTCCAGGTGTTTTTGTTCACCCGCTCAGCCTCCAGCAATCAGGCATGAAAACTTTAAAAAAAACGAGTCAAAATCCCATCTAAAATTGTTTAAAAGAGAAAAGAAAAAAAAAAGTCCAGAGAGTTCACTGAGTTCGTGGGAAAAAGGTGAAACACATGCAGAGACACCGTGGAGATGTGCAGGAGTAAACTGGCCATCACCCTACAAAATTGGATCCAGGCAGCTCCCACTGCAGCCCCTTTTGTCAGAGTGTGGAGCAGATGTTGGGAGGAACTCAACTGGTGTGGTGCAGCAGTAAGGGAGAAGCTGCAGAAAGGAAAATATGTCTACAGCAAAGAAACAACAAGGCTATGAGGAAAAAACCACAAACAACTAAACCCCAAATCACAACTTTTAATCCATAGCTGGCCTGAAAATGATTTTTCCAAGCATGCTTTAAACAAACAAATATTCGTTTTTAGTTCCAGGCACAGGTGTTAGAGAGTAGGCGATTTTTTAGGAAAAGGTTTTAGATATATTCCCTGTCCCCTCATGAAAGTTTCCCCAATAATCTCCCCCCTCAAGTTTCTGTTTAATGAGTTATAGGACTTTTCATTTCTAGAAAGGTGAGTGGAGGAAAAAATCTAACTTATTTTTAAAAAGAGGTTTTTATTGCTCATTTAGTAAAGAATATTTTTGTTTTTAAATAAAAAAAATTAAAAGCCTCTTTCTCTTCTCGTTTCCTGATATTGTAGGTTCAAAACATCAACTGACAGGACAGAAAAGTTGCTGTATGATTTCCAGAGAAAGCTTTGGTTTTATACTAATGGGGCCACGGGATCTGGAAGAGCAGAAGCAGGAATCCCAGTGCAAGACAAGGTATCTGCTCAGTGTCTTACATCCCCACGATGGGCTGCCTGGCAGGTAAATGGCTTTTTAAAGCAAATTTTGCACTAACACCTGTTAGCAAGAAAAGAAAACCATCCAAAAAGATCTTCATGAGGCCTGAAAAAATTGCTTTAAAGCTTTTATTTTTTAGGATTTCCAAGCACTTATCTATTGTATATTATACTGTGAGAGGCTGGAGTCACTCATGGCACGCTCCACTGAAGGCCATCAAAGCAGAATAACTGGTTTGGGCCAGTGACTGTCAGTGCAAGGGCAGTACCAGAGGGCTGGAATTTTGTGGCTAAGTCATAAAATGTGAACTGTAATCACAGTTCAGGATGTGATCCTGTGCCTGATCCAGCCGTCAGCGTGGTGACGGGAATCCAGAGGCTTTGGGAAACCCTGCCAAGCCCAGAGCACGCTGCTGCACACCACGGCAGGGCTTCCCATTCCCTCCAGGAGGAGGTTCCTAACACACCCCAAAAAGCCCCTGTGGCCTTGGGGTGCCCGTGCCCAGCAGAGCTGTGGTTAGTCCCTCCATCACACCACAGCCTGCTGAAAAGGGAGCCCTCAAATGCTGCCAGAGATAAGAACATAATCCATGTTCAAGTGTGGTTAAGACATTTCTTCCTGGCAGAGTTTGCTCCTCGATTTTCACACAACAGGACACACCAGCTCAGAGAGGCTGGAGGCACTGGTGATGTGCACAGTGAAGGTAAAAACCCCAAATGTGATGGACGTCACATATTACAATGACATTGGGACATCTTCTCCTCTGGCAAAGGCTCATACAGTGGGGCCTGCTCCCTGGGGAGAGGAAACACCTTCCTGCACCATCACACCTGGGGTCAGGGTCCACAAACAGAAGACAGCACAGCAGGTCCAAAACCAAGCCTAGAAAGTTTTCAGCCCCAGAGCCTAAATCCCTGATTTTCACCAAATGCTCATTTGCAATGGTAAGGAAGGAAGGGAGGATTAAAAACAAGCAAGAACTCTATTAACACATGCAAATGTCAGTAAACTAATGAGATTCCAAAACTACCTCGCTCTCAGAAAGAAATTACCCAAATCAGGTCAATCTGAATAATAATGAGATGACATTTTCTCCTCATGGGAGGCCGAGCCTACACACGTGAAGCCATTTACAGCCCTCTTGTCTGAATGACCACATCAACCTAATAAACTTCTGTTACATCAATATTGTTCCTGTCTCTGCACTTAGCATAATTAATGCAGACGCAATCAGGATGGAGAGCAAAACACTCTCTGCAAGCGCCCCCCCAGTGCTGCAGTCAGGCTGGCATTTTAAAAGTGGATTTAATCAAATGTTAATCAGGAGGGAAAAAGTTCAGGCAGGTGCAGCCACAAATAATCCAACAGGATTAAGGATGTCTGGGTGGCTGATTACCATGCAGCACAGGAAATGCACGTTGTGAGGAGGATGACAATATGTTTCCATCTCCTCCTTTAACAAGAGGCATTGTAATTACTTGAATATTTATTTTTCCAACGGGAAGCATTCGAAACATTTTGCAACATGTGACCTCCCACCTCTCTTCTTCTTGTCTGTGCAAAACAATCTGAAGTTGGAGTGACCCGGTCAAAATGAATTTGTATGAGTATTTTCTCCTGCAGTCACCTGTTTGCATTATCATTTAATGAAATTCCATTATTAAATGTATGTTATTTTCCCCTTCAGTAACTTCCTATCAGTTAAAGTACAGCCACCTTCAAGAGTTTCCCTGACAGCCTGATGCTCCAGGGAACATTAGGGGTGCTGCCACAGTTTTGCTGGCACCCAGGGAGGAGTTTTTAATGAGTCTGAGCTCCTACAGAGACCAGGGCGAGTGGAGTGGTATGTGCAAAGCCCAACAAGCAGGTCTGGGGCAGCCCCTGGGTCCCTGCCCAGTGTTTATGTGCTGCACAAGGCAGGGCCTGGGGACCTTTTAGCTGCTGGACACCACTGGGGCTGGTCTATGTCACCAGCTTTACAGCCTGCTCCTTTGGCTCGTTATCAGTGCAGGAGGGAAATGCCAATGGAATAACTCTGACTGGAGCTGAAACTGAGCAAGAAAAGCTCATTTAGCAAAAGCGCCAAGGGAGGGAGGGAGCAGGGCTGGTGGGGGCACACAGACAAGTGTTCCCATTCAGATGCCAAACACATGTGAACAGACAATTTATTTACATTAGCCATTTTTTGGGAAGAAGAAATGGGAAGGGGGAGAGGCTGGCTCCACTGGGCATTCTCATGTTCTGTCTCAGCAGATGGAAGCTGCTGGGACTCGTGCTGTATCCCCTTGGCACCACACCACTGCCTGATGGAGAGGGGCCAGAGCATCCTGAACAAAGCAGCACAGCTCCATGGAGCCCTTCCTACCCCAGGCCACTCTCCTGTTGGTCTAACCAGTCCCACCCTTCTCCTTTCACTCCCAGTGCCACCACTGGCCTCTCCATGGCTGGGCAGGCTGCTGCTGGAGGAGCAGAACTGCCTTCAGCTCAGGTGGAGCTTGGCCTGCAGCCTTTGGTTGCAGGGTGGGATGCAAAGCTGCCAGGCTTCATCCCAGAAGCTTTTACATGCTTCCAGAAGCATCTCTCCAGGCCATTGACAAGGGGAGATGAAAGGAAGCCCTGTAGCTGGAGGATGTAGCACGTACTGAATGGGAAGCCACAGACTTGTGAGGGTGTCAGCATCTCCTCCAGCCACACAGCCTGCACCTGCAAAGAGCCCCAAAACCATACCTGGGCCTCAGCTTTAGACACTTAGGGCAAGGAGACATTATACAGTAAAGTTACAACCCGGAGTACTCACTGCATCCCTCAAGGAGCTCCTATGAAAATAGGGCTTGGCTCTAGAGCTCTGCTTCCAGCTTCTCTCAGCTTGAGGGTGCTCAGGGTTACAGCTCCAAGCTTAGGACTATCCTAAAGCAAAGGTAAGGCACAGATCACCCTATTAGAGCTCATACAAGCGGGATGTAGATGAGTCTTTAAAAGGGAAAAAAGAGCCAGAAAGCTCTGGGTGTGATCTGGATAAACGTGCAGTGGCTGCATTTATGGAAAAACTCCTTACACAAACTTTGAGGACACTGCCCAGCAGAGCCAAGACAAGTTCAGATTAAAAGAACAAGCTGCATTTCAAAGATGGTGGGAAGTCATGCTATTTCACCTCTCCAAGGCACGAGCTTATCTTGGATGTATCACAGAAGGGAACAGCTAAACAGTGCCATGTGGCTGATAATGAAGAGCCAAGAAACCAGACTGATGTCTGGATGCCAAGCATCTCACAGGCCCAAACGGATGAAAAATAGCTTTTCATGTGGACTTGTAACTAATTTTTTTATACGTGATATTGTAAAATTGAAGTTTAAGATTAAAAACAAAAATATACACTTATAAACTAGGCCTGCTCATGTTGGTATTCCAGTAAAGGAATGTAAAACTCTTAACTGAACTTCCTTCATAAAATACATTTTTTACCTATAAATGATTTAAATTTTAAACAAATGAAATTTTCCTTGAGAAAATTATTACCTGAAATTTTATGCATCAGGTCTTGTTTTCAGTTTGAAAAAAATAATTTTTTAGAAGAAAAAAAAATAAAAAGACCGAAAACTCCCAAGTTCCCCATTAGACTTTAAATTTAGTATCTGAAACAAATTCAGGACTTAGTGCTCCCTGTCTGATCTCACAAACTGCTGAACTCAGCTCCATAAAAACCAGGATGTCTATTCCTGGGAGAGCTCCTTGTAAATCCTGGGGACTGGACAGGTGAGGTAAGTAATGAGCATGGGGTTTTTCCATGTAATTTTTCTCCATGTTTCCCAAACTCAAAACCTCAGGGTTCCCAATCTTCTTAGTTACTCAGACACACACAAAGGTGGAGAAACAGCTGACCAGAGAGAATGGGAACCAGAACAAAGTGAACTGGAGACTGATGCCATGAAGAATCCCAAGACCCACGGCTGTGGTGAACCCTGTGAACATTCCCTGGGCCAATGCTGGCTCACACCAAGCTGCCCCATAGAGCCAACAGCACAGGTACTGGCTCAGAACCTGGTCCCTGGCAATAATGCACATCATTAATGTGAAATATTTACTAGGGTGACCAGGCTGAGAAGGGGCTAAACTTCCAGCACATTCAGCCCCTTACAAAATCAAGATCAGCAAGTCTGATAGCAGCAGTTCTCTCACCAGTCTTACAGGAAACCATTTAAAATTGCAATTTAATGAAGTTTTAGGTGCACACCTACATTCATCCCTGGAAGTGTTCAAGGCCAGGTTAGATGAGGCTCTGAATACCCTGGTCTATTGAAAGGTGCCCCTGCCCATGGCAGGGGAGCTTGGGACAAGATGATCTTCAAGGTTCCTTTCAATCTAAACCACCCTGTGACTCTATGATCCATCTTATCCGGCAAAGCCCATGAGCACATGTTCAACTTTAAGTGATGTTTATGTCAAAATGAAGCCAAGCTGAAGGTAAGCATATGTCTAAAGTGCAGCAGGTGTTGAGGACAGTCACCATAGGGGAAAGGATGTCTCTCCTGGGAGTGGAATGTTTCTCATTCTATAGTCTCTCCCAACATCCAGAGTTGTAGGTCTTGCCTATGATTTCAGCTACTCCACTACTTAGCTACAGTTTATAAATGAGTAATTGCTACTAAAATAGTACTGCTGGATTTTTTTTTAAATTTCTTTTTTTTTTTGCCACAGCTGCATCTATTACCCAAGTGTACAAACATTGTGCTAACAAGATCACCTGACTCAGGTCTGTTTTTTATCACAGCAAACATGTTACAGATCTATAATCACAACCATGCCTCTCAATATGATTTGTGGGAACTCAGTTAACTGTTCATGCTAAAAATAGTCTTATTCTTTTAAATTTAGCAGCATCACAATATCCTATGAGATTGTCAGTGTTGGATTCTTGAGCATTCAGGGCTCTGCAGTTACTGGGAAGTTACATAGAAGTTTGGGTTCATATTCCTTGATGCACTACAAGAGCCCACCCAAGCTCTTCTCTCTCTCTTTCTGGGCTAAGTTGTGTTGGCAGCTTGTAGCTGATTTTGGGTACATGGGAAGGCTCCGTCAGGAATAGGCTGAAACCACCAGAAAAACACCAGGGCAGCTCTGTAGGGATCCTTCCTCCCAATCCCCTCCCAGCCTCCAGCCTTTTGCAGCTCATAGGCTTTCTGAGCCAAGTGAAATCTTTGGATCCAGTAATTCTCAGCGGATTTACTTCCAATCCCACACCAGAAAAAGCCATGTTGGACCTAACAGACTCGTTTTTTTGTGAGAAACTGTAATATTCAATAACACTGGTAACTGTGGCATTAGCAAATGCAGGTATATATTAATTTGTATGTAGATATACACACAGACAAATACCATACTACAAGCTAGAAATATGTGTTTTGTTTGGAGGAGTGCAAATCCTCAGCTGTGAGCAGCAGCAATGGCACGGAAACAGTTAAGGCCATAACTGGACTTCAGAACACCCACGATCAGTTCCTAAATCTGCCACAGATTTTCTGGTTTGCTCTGGGCATATTAATTGAGTCTCTCATCTGTCAACTAGGAAAAATTATGCTGGTTTGTTCCCGTCATAAGGTCCACGGGGTGTACCAATTCCCAGCCCAGATTTTGCCTAACTTTAGGTATTTAACCACAGCACTTTACCTAAGGCTCCATTAAAGTCAATGCAGAGAGACAGATGCTGTGAGAGTGAGACCAATCTCCTAAGAGAGATGTCGTTTTCTCTGGAGAGGTTTACTTCCTACCTGACACATTCAGGAGAAATCCTATAATGTCTGAATAACTAATATAATTTACTGAAGTACTCGGAGTCAGCTACTATGAATATCCAGGTCTCAGCATTGCAAACAATGAGCTGATATAAAGAAAATTTCCAGTAACAGCATGGAACAACTGCATCCCACCTGCTGAGCCACAGCCCAGGGTAACTATCACTTGGTTCATGGCAGTGCTTGAGGATAGCAGATGTGAAACCCACAAGCCAAAGGCATCCAGATGCAAAGCACTGGCCTTTCCAGCATCATACTGACTTTCCTACTGATAGTCCCATCAAACTTTTGCCCTGCATAGAGGTTATAACCTGCAGCTTCCACATCAGTTATATTTATATTAAAAAAACTCAACTTCTGAAAGATTTTTGTTGGTTTAATAATATTTCTAAATAAACACTTTGGTGTAGTGTAGGTTCATTCAAGCATACATATACAGTCAAATCCTACACATACAATCTAAGTCTGCGTTTTTTTAAATTCTCTCACACACATCTTTGCACACCCTTACACACTTTTACACACTCTTGCACAAACTTTCTCTAACAAGAGCCCAGCTACTTTCTGTGAAGCCCATGGCTAAGGCACAGATTGATGTTACATTCTCTGCTCTGCTGTTCTTCTATGGCACAGTTTGTTTATCTCCCAGAGTATGTTTTGCAACAGCCATAAACCTCACCTCAGCAAGAAGCATCTGAGCAATGCTTGGATGAGGAATTGTAAGCAGTCATGGCAAACAGCAGCCACCTGGCTCACGTCCCAGTGCTCTTCCATTCGAGCAGCTCAGTTCTTTGGTGGCCACTTAGAGTTGTATTTTATTTATATAGTGCTGCTAAACCTCATCTTTATTTGTTCATGTAAATTGCCTGAGTAGCCCTGGACTTGGAAGGGAAACACATTTTCTTCTCTGACAAAGAAACAGATGATCTCACTGGCAAATGGGACACATACGGCATTGTGTTTACTTTAGAGTAAGCTCGCTTACCAATCAAGCCACTTGACTTATGAAGCTTTATCCCCCCCTTCTCTATTATGAGGAAGTCTCCCTTCAATGAGAAGAGGATGTCCCTTCTCCACCTCGTGCCATTTCCCATTCCCCTGCAGTAGGGTTGCTGCCCTGGTTGCCATGGCAGAGCTTTTAAAGTGTGGTGCTGACAGGTCACACGCTGAAGAGGTCTGATCCCACCATAATGCACATGGAAATCAAGAGGATTCAGTTCCTCCTAATGAAGGCATGAACTTTCAAGACAGACTGTCCCTTTGTGCTCAACGAACATATAAAAGGTCTCTAAAGCCAGGCCTGCACTGAAATTCAGCCAGTTTTTCAGAACTGCTGTCTAAGGGCTCAGGCCTTTTGAAAATCCAGCCCTCAGCACAGCCTCTGGTTACGGAGCAATTAACATCTATTTGATCAAGGAGTCAAATTGTCTCAAGATTTTGGATACATGGAAATCTGTCCCTTGGTACTGCATGTACTGAATCCTATGAGCAAAGTCCTCAATTAAATTTGCTGCAATAGATAATGCACAGTAATCTATGACTGGAAAATGCTTCAAGAATAAGTCTTCCTGGGCATGCTCCAGCCATCACCATCCTCCTGCAGAAAATACTCCAAAAGCAAGTGATAAACTCAATTTCCTGTGTTAACCTGGGAATCAGAAATGGACATGAGCTTCTGTTTTCCACATCCCAAATGAATCTAGTCACCACCAGGCAAATAGCTATTTGCAAAGGAAAAAGTGTAAAGTCTCATGGCATAAAACACTGATACTACTGTGTTGTGTTTGGCACTGGAACTGGGAGGTGGTGGAGTCATTGTCTCTGGAAGGTGACTTAAAGAAAGACTGGATGTAGCACTCAGTGCCATGGTCTGGTTGACAAGGTGGTGTAAGGTCAAAGCTTAGACTCGATGATCTCAAAGGTCTTTTCCAGCCTATTTAATGCTGTGATTTTGTGTTTCTTTTTTCCCCTGAGGAACCTGTCCCTTATATTCCTACAAAAAGACACCATGGATTGGCATTCTGGAGTGAAGGACCATGTGGTCACAAGGTTGTCTGTCAGCTCTTCCCAGGAGACTCTGCTCCTTAAAGAACAAGTGGCCACCCACGACTTCCCAAACTGTGGAAGGCTCATCCTGCCATTTAACTCCACAATTTTTCTCAGCAACTCCTTTAAGTTTGGACAAACTTGTCAGTGCACGAAACATAAGACAACCCTACAAGCCCTCTTTGCTGAATTTTCTCTGTTGCAGCTGATATCCACCTGACTTAAAAAGGACTCTAAGACAATTGAATGACAGAGTGGAAAAAATCATGGAATCATCACTAGTCTGAGACCTGATTACCCAAAATTCATGATCACATAGAGGGAAAAATTTCAAATACAAAGTTCTCTATTTACAGAACATGTGACCACCAGTGCTCCTCTCCTAATTCATGACCTGTTGCTGTGACACTCCACACAACCTCTGTTCCTTGCTGATATTAATTAGCAGGACAGTTTTCAGCCTGGGGACTGCTGCCATGAGCGTTACCACAGCTATGAGCTAACACATTTGGAGACTCATAGTTAAATGAATTGCATATGCTACCTGGTAGTGCCATTAGAGTCCAGGGCTTTTTACAGCTTTTTCTCCCTTTTATTTCCTTTTCTCAGGAACAGACTTTCTGGCAGTTGTAGACCTGTTGATAAAACCACGTGAAGTCTGTTCATGGGGAGGTGGGCAGAAAGGCACCTTTTGTAATAGCTTGCACAGTTGAGTACACAGTGTTATCTCTATCCACGTGCTGATTCACTTGTTAATCTGGGTTATCCCAGCCATTAAAATATCTGTGAACACACAGGAATCTTGTTCTTGTTTAAATGGCATCACGAAAAACCTACTTGAGAGGGTACAGGAGCCATAGGTCCCCAAAGCACACAGTGTGTGCCAGCTCTCCTGAAGGTACTGAAAGTAATTCTGCATATCTAAACAAACCCCAGCACAAAATCTCCACTGCAGCTGTTCTTCTGCAACACTGGGAAGCATCACCCTCAAATATCTTTCTGACAGGCAACGTTACGGTCCCTGAAATTCATCCCGCTGTCCTTTATTATGCTGCAGCATTCAACAGAAAAAATAACGAGCAAAACTCCCCACTCCTCTGAACATGAATTATTGTGCAATGTCTCGGAGGCAGAGCTCATAACATTCCTTTTATACATCCGCCTCAGTTTAAACCTGTTCCTGGGGTTATCTGTGCAATGCAGGGAGGAGCAGTGTGAAAACAGCTGTGGGATGTGGTTGGGTGCACAGGGATAAGGGTTTCCTTCCCTGGCATCACGACCAGTTGTGCTGTGCATGCATGTGAGCCCTGGACAAAGGTAACTGAAGCCAGCAGCCAAGTCTTCTCAGCCACACAGTTCACCCACAATATCAAAAGAGCAATCCGCTGAGAACACGTTCTGCTGCACTATTTCAGCTGCATGCTTCAGCAGTCCTGACTGATCTTCCACCCAGGGGAAAAGGAAGGAAAAAATGGAGTAAGAAATTCCTACAACATCTGAACTGAATATATAGCTGTTGGCAGCTTTTGGTTTTGTGTTTTACCCTGAGCTTTCACTGGCAAGAGACAGTAAATTCATGAGCTTTTTCCAAGGAACCCAAGAGAGGAGAGAGTCTGCTTGACAGAGTTATATCTCTGGCAAGGAGCAGTGCTGATAATCACTTTCACTGGAGATGCTGTAAAGTGGCTCATAACTCATTTCTTTTGTACAATAAATGCAGGACAATTAAATCCAGCACTCTTCGATACTGTGCACAGAACTGTGGGACAATCCATCACTGCCTGCTTATACACAACAGCATAGAATGAACCCACCCAAAACAAAGAAGAAAAAAGCAAATGTGCTTGGGTAAACTGTCTCATCACATTTTCCCACAGTCAGAGTGATCCAAGGCTGTAACTAGACTGCACTTAGCAGAGCTCCTTGCCTTTTAAGACTCAGATTTTATTTTCCTGTGTTCATTTCCCTTTCTCACCCAGCAGGAAGAGATTTTGAACACAACTGTGTTTGTATTTCGTTAATACAAGACCTGTGCCCGTGCCATACTGGACTGGTACCCAGCCTCCTCCCTGCTGAGACCCAATCAGAAATCTCCTTCATATCAGCCAAATTTTGGCAAAGTCTTGTTGTTTCATCCTCCATATCCAGTGGAATCAGATGAGGAGCTGAGAGTTTGCCTGGCCTGAGAATCCTAAACACTTAATTTTAGTAGAAAATATCATTAAAAGATGAATCTTTTTTTCCTGTGTAACCAGCGTAGTGTGTTCTTCCTACAGATCCATGCTTGGAGAACGAGCTCCTTTTCCAATACCTAGGAAAGAGTGAGTTTCAGTTTATACCACACTATTTTCCTGAATGGCAACATTACCAGAAGTTTCCTCCTCTTGCCAAAGCCACCTCTTTCCAAGTAGGAACATAACCACAAGAACTTCCACCTTCAATCAAAATTCCAGGGAAAGCAGCCTATGGGTTGCAGAGTTCTTAGCAGAGATAGTAGAGCTAGGCTAGTACCCCTGATGGAAACTGGAACCAAGTTTCCTCCCTGATAACAGCAAGTCTGAGGGTTGCACTTCCCAGCCTGTCATCACTGACCTCTCCTGAAGCTGCTCAGGGCACTTTGGTATCCAGATCTGCCCAAGAAAAGCTCCCAAAATTAACACATGGTCCTTAACAGCTTTTTGAGGAAATCAGAGATTTTAACAAAAATCAGTCTAAGGCAGCAGTCCCTGTCCAGGATAAGAGCTTGTCGAGACCTCAGCCAACACTGCCACAGGCAATGGCCTTCAAACAGATCTCAAACCTGACCTTTTCAAGTGAGACGTTTTTGTCAGATCCAAAGAGGAGAAATAAACGATTCAGGGCCACACAAGGCTCTGTCACACAGGTCTGAAACCAGGCTGACAGGACACGATAACCTGGGGATGAAAAACAGTAATGGGAAACTTACAGCATTCCTGCCTGCAAGCATTAAAAAAAGAGAAAAAAAAGTTTATGCAAACATATTTCAGTCTGCCTTGTTTGCAAGCTGTTGGCTTTGTGCCGTTTGCCATTCTTGGGATGCAATTAGACATCAGCATCCCTTGGCTTGTTCATAGAACGACTAAGATTAAGAACAAAATCAAAAAGAATAACAAATAGGACAGCAACTAATGAGCAATAAAAGCATATCCACAGGCCAGTATCTTTGTTTTCTGACTGATATTGAAGAACAATTGCTTTCCAACGAAGTGACATAATCACACTCTCTTTATGGATGGCAAAGACCAAAAGATGAAAAAATACTTTTAATGTTGTTTCCTACACAAAAGAAATTCTTCAAGATTTGTTTCTGTGTCAATAAAATATAAAAATAAAAAAAAAAAAAAACATTTGGGAAAGTCAGATTTGTTTAATTAAATATTCTAGAGGAAGAAATTACTAAAGAAATGATTGAAACCATTTGGTATCCTCAAGTTGTGCAATATTTACACTGCATAAATATGGCAATTTCATTTTAACCTTGCTTCCAAAAACCATGATGCTTACAGGATCCCGCTGTCTCTTTCTGTCTATGCTTTTGTTTTTATGATCTCCCTTGAAATATTCTGAACCCACGGGCAAATTTCAAATCTATTAGACAGAAAAGCAGCTGTCTCCAAGAAAGCCCTTTCTTATATATTTTATGAATACAGATGGCTGGATAGAGACTCACTGATCTCTCCAGTGGAAAGAAAAGTTGCAGAGTGAGACTTTTTAGAGACATCAGAGACTCATAAAGATAATACAAATGCCTTAATTAATAGAAATGACTCAGCTACAGTTCAAACCTTATTAGACTGCTGGGAATCCAAGCAAATTACCTAAATCCATAGGAAACCAGGCTTCATTAATGTTGCTCCTCACAGTAAGTGTTTGAGGAACAGAGGTTTTAATCCAAGTGGCTTCATGTGAACCAAAGTTTAGGTAGTTAATGCCCTCAGCCTGGGATCTTATTTCATCTGTGCATCTGCTGCATCCAACTCAGCTAAGTCCTACCTGGGGCTCCTCCTGGGGCTTCTCCACCTGATGTGTGTTACCACCCTAACAAAGTGCAACCTTGGCTGAGCTGTATGAAAGTTCTGAGTCCTCATGGGCAGTACAGCAGTACTTATTTAATGCCATTTATTAGGACTGTCCTGCAAACTGAGCTTTAAAATAAATGTTCAAGGCAAAACTGGGGGCTTTCCTGCAAGGGGAAAAAAGAGATTCTTCTGGCCATCTTCAGCCTTCAGTAAAACCCAACTTATACAAGTAAAAGCTACTCTTTCATTATTTAACCTTTTACTATTTTATGTTCTAGTTTTTTATTTCTCATGCCCACACTCAATACTGAAGGAGTTAAAAATTAGTACTTGTGGCCCATGGTTTGAAATTCACAGTTAAACACATGGTGTTAGGGTCCACAAAAGAACAGGATGAAATTCCAGGAGACCAAACCAATTAATCTAGCAGTCTCTTCTGGCATTAAAAGTTTTGAGGCTATCTCTTGAGGGTTTTTAATTGATTGTTTCAATTTTTCAAATACTTATAACCATCTAAAATATCATTAATATTTTTCTCCTTATTAAATAAAAAGGCAAGTGAAAATAGGAATAAGGAAATTAATCCTGGATTCTACTAAAATATCAAGAGGAGTTTTACCAAATGTCACTCTCTTCAAGCTGCGTGTATTTATTTAAACCATTTTGGGTAACAGCAGACTGAGGGGGTAACATTCAGGCGAGGAGTTTTGCAAATATTTTAAGTAGAGTTTTAATTGACCCAGTTTGACATTAAAAGCACTTTTTAAACTCTTGATATTGTTAGCCATTTAGGATAAGTGGCAATAAATACAGATTAATTGTAGCACATGAAATGAAATCTTGGGGCTGGTGAAAAGGCTCTTTGTGAGGCAGGGAGGTGGAGGATCGTGCACTGGGGTTAGGCTGACAGAATCCCCCATCAGGCTCAGCCAGGCTTTTGGTAGCTCACGCTGGGACCAACTGCAAAGACAACAAACTTTGGGCAAAGGCAAGCGGGGTGATTGGCAGGGCTGAAGGAAAACAAAAGCTCCAGGACCAAGGGCTCCCTTTTGATGGGAGTGCTGTGCAGAGCAGGACTTAAAACGAAGCCAACACTGGGGCTTTTATTGTGTGGGAGATGATTGAACTGGGAATGTAAATTCAGGAAGACAACTTCTAAGATGCTGGTGTTTTGAAGAAATGCTGAGTAAATACTACAGACCTGGTGAGTGACCCCACAGGGGAGACTATCTCCATAATGCTAAAATAACAAAACAGAAAACCCACCTACACGGCTTCTTATTTGCCTCTAAGTCTCGCATGCAAAAAACCAAGAGATATCAGAAGGCTTTTTCAAAGTGTCTCCAGGTCTGAAACACTCCTCACTGACAGTGCTTACACAGATTTGGCCTGGCTGTAAGAGAACAGTGAAATATCAGACACATGGGGTGTCAAAATATTATTTTTGTTTCGACTTTTTGCTGCTTCCCTTGCAAAAGGAAGATGAACAGAAGTGAGAGCCTGCTCTCCTGTCTGCAGTTCTGTCTCCAGGCAGACCAGGCTGTGAATGACTGTGCTGGCACTGAAGTGGATCTTGTTCCCTCAAGCCAAGAGGAGAGAAAAGATGGAAACTCTTTACACTTCTGCATGCCCAAATCCACCTCTTCCACGCCACCACAGAGCTGGAGAGTTTGGTCTGAGCATTGTGGTTCACAGGGATATCTGAACAGTGCACAAGACGTTTGGTGAACCTTGGGCTCCAGCCATATCACACGACAAGATGGGAAAGTTGCACGTGGTTGGGTGTTACACCTCCTTCTCCCACCCCAAAGAAACCTAGCCCTGCATGAGTTTTCCAGAGCTGGTGGCAGAGGACTTTCCTCTCCCCTTGAGACCACACCAAGATGCTCTCCAAGGTGTGACAGAAAGCAGTCCTGTGTCAGTCTTCTGCTTGCAAATTTGCCCCAGGACTAACAATGTCCTACCACTGGCAGCAATGCAAAACATTGCTCAGGGTGCGCTCAGTGCACCGAGCAGCTTGTTCAAGGTCAGGTAGAGGTAAGGACAGAACACCCTGAATTCCTGACTCCTGCTCTCAGGGTTCAACAAATCCCACTCATCTGAAAGTCAGGCATCTGTTGGAGGCCAGTTTTTTTAGGTTTCCTCTGTGGTCAGTGGAAAGATATCTCCAGAGGGCAATTCCTTCCATCTTAAAATATGCATCTGAGGTAAGCGGGAGGATTTGTCCTCTGAGGGTTTCAAAGGAACTGATGGTCTTATACAGAACACACACTGAACTTTCAGACACCTACAGTTCAAGAGGGAGAGTCCCACCCCAACAGCTGCCACTGTTACTAAGATACTAAATACATAGTTTTTAATCTCAAGGAAAAAAAGAGTAAAATCAAGCACTAACCCTGGCTTGGCTTTTCTGATCCCCATCTGTATTTTTCTTTGGAAAGGTTTCAAGTACTCTCCTCATCAGAACGTTTTCAGAGCATCTTCTCCAACTGCTATGTGACAACCATCCCCTTGTCTGATAAGCTAAAGTTGCAAACTCCTTTCCCCTTGGTCATGCTTTAGTCTCTCCTTTGTTTCTTAGTTTTGTTCCCCACTGCCAGTGAGCTGCTTCAGTTCTCAAGGGAATGACCTTGGCTCTGGGGAAAGTGTTCCTGAACTCTGCACACAGGAATGCTGCCCCAGGCTGCCTCCTGGACTCACAGGAGTTTCTGATGCTCTTTTCACCCCTTGTCCACTTAAGAACATTTTTGGGCATGGTTGATGGCACACTTGGCCAATTAGCAGTAGTAAGGCTGCACAGTTTGAGTGCCCACGACTCATTAGGTTTATAGAGTCCTGGAGCCATGCCTCGGTCACATTTATTAACTTGCTCCCCACTACTGCTCTGGCCTTGAGAATGATCAGCTCATTAGAGAGTAGCCCAGAGGTAATGTGGCTTCTCAGATATTCTAAATAATGACTATTTGCTGTAAACATCATCATTACATTTAAACCATGCTATGTCTGATCTATTTACTGCACACCAAACCCTCCCCTGTGCAGAGGGACTAGAAAAATGCTGTTGTCTATGGGGATGTGGCTCACCTCCCTCTCCCATTGGGATTTTCTGAGCTCTAATAAAAGTTGAGCTCATGCTGTGCCCTTTCAGTGGACACACACTATGAATGTCTTTTTCTTCTACCCAATCACTTATTTTCATGAAGCATGCAAGAACTTATTATCTTGGAGACTCAGCCATCTGTCAGGTTTGGTTATAATCAGCCAACAGATGAAAAATTTACGAGGGTGAAGGACATAGTCACACACACCTATATACACACACGCATACTCACAAACACTGCCATTGCCTAAGCCTCATTTCCTTAGGAAACCAGATTAAAAATAGCATTGATGTCAATAATAAAGTCTTTATTTCTTTGGCAGATCTCTGCTCCTTTTAAACCAATCCTCCCAGTGAGAGGTACTGCAGAATTTTCAACTGGAACCAGACCAGATCGCTAAGTGATAAGAACCTCACAGCAGTTTCACTGTACCTCAAACACCTCAAGGAAAAACACAAAGTGAATGTGAATTCTGTATAAATAGTGAAAACTGGTGCTGAATTTCATACCGAGTTAACCCAGTGGTGGCATTGGATTTTTCTCTCCATTTACCTTCAGTGTATAAATACTATTTTTAAAAGTTTGCAAACCTCAGTATTTAAGGTATTTCCCATAATAAAGTAGAGAAAAATACTAAAAAAGACTTAAGTTATTAATTTAAATATAAGTCACATCGGTTTCAGTCCTGCAACATTATTCCAGGAAAATGATGGGAGATTTCACTTTTCTGACAAAGAGTTCCAAAGCTGATCTCCACCAAAATGTTGTTTTTAGATTAAAATGGTGTTTGGAAGTTGTCTGGCAGAGTAATTTTCAGGCAATGAGCAAAATTTTATCTAAATGTAAGCATTTGGTAGGTATCATTCATTATCTCTTGCAAACTAGAGGTTCCAAGGTAGATTGACCTGGCTTTTTGTTTATTCACCTACCTCTTCATTCCGACTGCCTGCCTGGAGGTTGATTGGTAGCTCTGAAATCATACTTTGCCATATTTCAGTTCACAACTCTTTAACAAACTTTTCTAGGAAGAAGGGCTTGTCTACCTGCAAGTCAGTCCATTTTTGCCAAGAATTACCATATTTTCCAGTTTTGTGAGTAATCTCTTCAAAAACCAATTTGAAACAGCAACACTTCTCCACAGATTGAAGTTTCTTCTCACTCCCCATCAGTCCAGTCCAGATTCAGGGTTTCTACTGAAGAGAGCAGAAAGGGAGCTGAGATTCAGGCACGAATCCGAATGTTTTCCAGTTTCAGATGGCAGCTCAGCTATTGGACTTGGGCTTGAGCCCAGTTTCAGTTGCCACCAGAGCAATTTTGTCCAAGAGACCTCTGTTGCTTTCTGCAGGCCTCTATAAAATGCCTGAACAGTGGCAGAGTTTGTGTTTTGAATGTCTAAGAGAGGTGAATAACTGAAGTTTACGACATCTTGTCTTGCCGGCTGGAGCTTTAATTATTTCCCTTCTGCCCTTCTAAGTAATTCTACCTTCACTTTACATTTCTGATGTTTAAATATTGTTTTTGGGCAGAGGTATACTGTGCATACATTTTCTTTTCCTTGACACATCTCTTCTGATCTACCAGAGAAAATCACAATAGAAGTGGGATTTAATAGGCTTATAAAGAGGGTATTGATGTGAAAGTAGCAGCCTAGACTAAGGACCTGGAATGACAAATAAATAATATCTCATCCAGGTGCACATGCCAGTCACCTTGATGTCAGTTGCAGAACTACCATTAATTCCGTGAGAATAGGATCTGATCCCAAATCCATAAATCCTTTCTCAGCAAGTTTTCTCTGATGATATTCCTGGCACAACCATGACTAAGAAAACCTGAAACTCTCACAAGAACGCCCAGTTTAATGAGATTTCCAGTCCCAGTTTCCATACCAGTAAAAATCCCCAAGAAATCCACATAAATTACAGCCAGGCTTTCTAAAGCTTTCAGTTTCAAATCCACTTTTGCAAAACAACTGACTCCAGCCAACAGTTGTGCCCTGCCTTTCCAAGGCACCAAGACTACCACTGGTTCTTCTCCATATTCAGTCCTCCTGCAACTTGGCTCTAAAACTGGTCAGAAATGGCGTGAACCTCTAAGAGACCAACACCACAAGCAGTACAAACTGGTTCCTTAATGTCTGGCTTTACTAAATTCCCTTTCCAGCTTCTGCTGCAACAGCTGGAGGCTCCAGGAGTGGAGCTGCAGGGAATTCAGCTATGGTGGTCCAGGACGCCTTGGGACATCCCTGCTCCTCCGGAGTACGCACCCAGGCAGGAGGGGCAGAAGAAAGGAACGTGAACTCAGGCCAACCCCATCAACTTGCATTAATTTGAAACACCACTGAAGGCTCTTTGCTTGCACTCCAGGCTCTGAATTCAAGGAAAAGGAGTAACCAGATTTCCTTCTGCTCTGGGACCACACCAGACAGCAGGGGGACTAGAAGTACACTTGGGTGCAGAGATATTTTCATCAGTGCAGGCAGCACACAAAGGTATCCCAGCTGAGACAAGAGCCTTGGATCCTTTGCAATCTGCTTGCCTTTCACAGGAGCATCCCACAGAAGCCTCAGTGTTAGAGGAAGGTTGCCAGTCCTTGGGTTCACCTCACTGCTCTTATAAAATCTTCCCAACAGCACTGTTAAGAGCTGGATGGGAATTTTCAGCTGAGTTTTGGGATGGGAAGTGATGAATTGTCTGGCATCCATATATTGATTTCAACACTCCCATTATGAAATCTGGAGTTATACGGGAGCTCTGCCTGGTCTCCTGAGAGCTAACAGGGTGGCCTGTGGATCCACAGCAAGCTCTTGCATGTGTGTGTGTGGGTGAAAAAGTATTTCATCCCATACTTAAGCCCATTCCTGCTCAGCAGAGTGCTTAAGCCTCTCATGCTTCTTCAGCTGTGAAGAGAAAATTTCCCAAATTATGTCTACATTTTTTACATCTCAGATGTTGAAGAGAAATACAGTAATGACATAGCCAAAATCCCTATATTATAGGGCAGGAGGGGCCAATAGACTTTTCTTTCCTTTGAGAAGAGAGAGGCAGAATTAGGCTTGTACAGTAGAACTTGGAACAGGCATAATAATAAATATGATATGAAAATGTCAGGGACCCAGAGGAGCTGACATTAATGCATGTGCTTCTTTAAACCCAAATCCTGCAGCGTACAGGCAACTCTCCCCATTCTTCAGGGGCAAAATGACACCAGAGGTGGTGAATGTACTGAAGTTTGCAAGGCCCATTTTAGTTGCTTTCAGCATTTGTTTGAATATCTGCAACTGGCAAACAAAGATCTGGATTTGGGGTTGCACACACTTTCAGTGGAGCAACAATGAAAGCAAAGATTGGCAGTGGCCAGGCAGGACTCCCTGTTGAGCACAATGAATTCTTCACCAGACCACCAAACACAGTCCAGTGCTTGTCCAGCTTACCTCAACAGTTGAGGTGATGGCATACCAGGGGAAAAAACAAATTGCAACCTCAAATACTGGAGTCTCTTCTTTCACCTGCCATGTATCTTGCCTGCCTTGGTTGGCACAGGTGGCAGAGGTCTCAAGACAGCTCTCACCATTGCAAAGGCTATGCTATGTTTCTACAATTAATATCTTGCTATCCAACAGAAGTTTCTCAAATCAGAATTACAGGAGTCAGCCTTCAGAACAGAAGTTCCCTTTTCACAAAAGGGTGGTACAGGCAGGTTTATTTTGGCCTCACTAACTGAGGTGCTCTTTGCCGATTTAAGCTTCAGGTGAAAAGCAAATATTCAGGGACTTCAAAACCCCCGTATTATATAAGATCAATGTACATTTAAAAAGTTCCCTTGATTTTTTTTTTAAAGGCTGCAGGCTGGATTTGCACTTGGAACAAGCTTTTCCCCAGTGGAGTATCTCCTGATTTACAACAGAGTGTCTGAAAAGAGAATCAGCCAGTGCCTGTTTAATGAAGACTTTTAAATGAATCAGTTGCATGGTTTTGGTCAAAATTAGCATGCAAGTTTATTTCTAAAAGCAAAGTGATACTTTGCCTTAAAAACTAATAGTAAAAGAAGTCCGTACACAAAACAGGCTGACCTCACTACAAGCATCTGGATGCCCAAATAAACATGAGCAGAGGGAATTCTAGCATCTGCAAACTGTTAATTCACCCTTTTCTTCTCTTTTGTAGGCTGGCCAAGTTCAATCTCCTGGTCGCCAACTTCTTGGTCCACTGAGACACCCCCATTGATGAACTGTGCTGGTGATGTCAGTAGCACCACTAATCAGCATTGGATCAGGATGCCTGACCTGGGGGATAAAGTCTCTTTATATTCCAGCCTGCAAGTGCTTTCTTTTTTCTTTTTTTCCCCCCACTCTTTTTCCTTTTGTGTTCCACACAGGATCTGAGATGATGAGTGAAAATCGTAAAGAGCTCCACAATCTCGGCGGAGAGAGGACTAGACTTCCAATGAATTGGTTCCCAGTGACACAACAGTGGTGTTGGTGCCTGATTTGCACTCAATACTGCCTCAGTCGGGAGAGCAAAGCAGCTATTTGCATATTCAACATCTGTAAGTCCCCATCCCTCAGTGTGCAGTTGGACAGCGGCCTCAAGGCACTTCCCTCCTGAAAAAAAACTTCCAAGGAACACATGTGAACCTCAGTGCCAGATCCCATGGCAGGTGCTAATGGCTTTCACAAAGGCTCTCGGGGTTTTAATTAGTTGAGTTTCAGTTGCTCATAGTATCCATCACTTCCTTTCCTTTCCTGAACTACTGAGTACAAATATGGCTCCCCTACAAAATTCTGCTGCCACCTCTCCTCTGGCGATTTCCCCTGAAATTCAACATCTGTAAGGATCCAGCTCAGATGTGGCCAGCTTGCTACCTGTTGATGGAGCATGTTCAAGCTACATCATCTGGGTATCTCCTCAGGTATGCTTTAGTTTTCAGAGAAAAGTACAAACATCTCAGTGGTGATCAAGACCACTGCAGACTTGAGTCAACTTGGAGATGTCTGTAACTCCTGCTCATTGCAGAAGGTGAAGGGTGAGCCTGCTTCTGTCTTTGGTACACCAAGTATCTAAAATGATGTGTGCTGAAAATCCCTTGGGAATCCTCTGCAGAGAGCACAAAAGGAAAGAGTTGAGGACTACAAGAAGGAGATTTTATATTCTTGTGCTCTCGTACTGGTTCTATCCTATAGAAAAGTTGCACAATTCTCTCTTTCCCTACTGAAAACAGAATGCAACCCACTTCTGAGCCCCATTATGAAGAGCCACCAGAGAACATTGACTTTGGAAGCAAGTAGCTGCTGTTGGAGAGGTTGGATTGGATGACCTTTAAAGGTTTCTTTGAACCCAAACTATTCAATGGATCCTGCTAACAGTCTAATTTATGATGATCAGAATAATTCCTGATGATGCTGCCCATCCAGTGATGACTGACAGAACTCTGAAGGATAGTCAGGAATTCTGAGCATGGAAATGATCAAATTCTGCTTCTGCTGTTGCTGCTCTGTGATGGATTCTTCTGCTTTCATGGCAGCACACAGACATCTACAATAGAGCTTGTATTTATTTTCTTGCAGAACATCTCAGAAATTTAAATCTAATCCATCCACAAATATGTACCTAAACTCAGCCACCTAAGCCTGCAGATGAGCAGGAATGCTCTGCCTTTCACACAAACAGATCTCTGTTATCACCAGGTTCATCAGGAGCTGTGGGCAACCTGGCTTCCACCACACCACAGAAAACAGGTGAGTCCCCTCTGACTTCTCAGATGCTGTGGGGACTGGTGGGGTGGTTTAACATGTGTTTTCCTCCACCCCACAATAGTGGTCCAGATACAATTTGCTTCCCCTCTTGCCATGGGAGATGCTATGGTGCTTGCATTTCAACTCTGTCTCAGTAAAATAATATTCTCTATGATATATTTATTATTTTAAGAAACAAAACCCACTGCCTTAAAGCCTACTGATTTGGCTGCTAATAAACATTGTGAACTGGAGCAGCATCTGAATTTCTGAAGTAGTAAATCCAGCTCTCAGCTACAAAACTGACAGCTCTCATAAAAGAAAGAAAGAAAGAAAGAAAAAAAGCAAGTAAAACATCCTAAGGAAATTATCGTTCAAATTAACTGCAGACATAAATTTATCCATCTGTTATCATAAGTGTTACTTGAAAATTATTTGCCCATAAAAATGAAATAAACCAGAGTGGTTTTTTTCTTAAACATTGACTTCATGTGTATGGTCTTAGCTGCCAAAATATTAACTCTTTTTAACAGCCCGTGTGCTCTTGGCAGTGTGTCTCTTTCTTGACTGTAAACGGACCTTTATAAATTGTCTGTATAAATAATGTCTAAGGCACTTCACTATTATTACAGATCAATAATTCCAAGTAAACCATCATGATTTTCAAAACACAAAACCCAAGCAAATGCCCAAATTTTACTTGGAAGTACTCTATTTAGTACTCATTCAAAGGGAAAAGTTACCCTGCCCATTAAATGAAAAATATCATTTAACTGCACAAACAACAACTGCTGTTTCATTCCTAGGGTGCAGTTACTGTGAATTCAGGTATGGTTAAGATTTTCACATTAAATCTGAACTTGGTAAATGCTGGCAGGAGTGGAACAGAGTCTACAGAACTGGGTACAGAGCTGGGTCTCTTTTACCCAGAGCCTGTATTTTTCTTGGAGAAGAGAAAGAAATGAAAGTAGAAAGAATAAATGGCTATTTTCACTTCTACGTGTTTTATAAAGGAATAAATTAAAAGTCTGAATTACTCCAACACATTTAAATAGTAAGTAAAGTCATGGAAGACGGAAAAGGCAGAAATCTATTGAAAAGTCTATTTTTTATTTTTAAGAATGACAGAAGACTGAAAAGCTCCTTTCAGAATTGTGTAATTTTTTTTTGTTGTTGTTTTAATACTTCTGACTGGAACAAACCCCCCCATCTTTCAACAGCATAATAAAACTTTGCTTCACTTTATGAAAAACTGTTTTATCTCAGCTTGCTTGGATATTCAAATGCCTGTCCCCTGCCCTCTCCTTTGTCCCCAGGATTTGTCTGTTGGATGTTTCACAGCCTCGTGCTGTCACATGCCAGACTCAGAACCAGCTCTCCTGTGATGCACCACAAGGTCTGTGCAGCACAGCTCTAAGTGGCACATAGTGAAACTTTTAGTGGGAATCCCAGTTTACAGGACAGCAAAGACATCCAAGCACCTGGGATTTTGACTGACATCTGCAAAAATTCACTTGTTTTTCCAGAAGAAAACACAAAATTTCTGTTTTCCACAAATGCCCAGAAAACTATCAGCTGAAAGATTTTGATCAGCCTTCTTTTTAACAGGAAGGCAGGATGAAGAAGGGAGAAAATCTATGTATAAAATAGGTAATAACCAGCCCATAAACATGCAGAGTTGCTCCTAAATCGATTTGCCTGCTCTATTCCAATCAGTTCAGTGGCCACATGTTCCACCTGAGAGCTGAGTGGGTGTTTCCATTGGTGACCTGGCCTCCAGATCTGCTGGGACCAGAGTGTGGAATCTGTCCCTACAGGAAGATTGTTTAGATCTGGTCAGAGGGGTTGCCACATCTCCCTCAACCAGGGTAAGCTAGGGTTTTTTCTGATGGTAAAGTGAATTTTTTATTATGGGGACAGGGCTTTACACTCTGCCATGTTTCAGTCCAGGAGGGATTTCTGGCCACACCACTTTCTGCTGACAGACACCTGCATCCTCCAGCTCAGTGGCACCAGGCTCCTGCACCACCAGGCTGCCAGGAAATCATCATCTTCTTTTTCATTTGAAGTCACTAACTGGATTTGTTTGGGGTTTTTTGTGGGATTTTTTTTTTTGGTTCTACAGTCATGGAGCAGGATACACTGAGCCAAACCTGACTGCAGTTTGCAAAGACACCAGCATTGTGCCTTCTGCCTTAGCCAAGCTTATTATACAAATTCATTATTAGGTGCTACAGAACTACCCATCCATGGCACTGGAATCTTCAAATAAGATGAGGATGATGCCCCACAAGAGCAACAGAGCCTCATTTGCTGCATGTGCTGCTAAAGCCAGGTGAAACTTCTGACAGCAGCATCCACAGGTACAGCTCCCTGCAGGGAGGCCACCAGAGGAACAGGCAGGGCTCAGCCTCGGGAGGGCTCTTTCCTGGGAGAGATCCTATTTCCCAGCCCCTTGGCCCCAGTTACACCTGGGAGTAACAGGATACCTCTGAGTCCATATGAATCATCCTGCAGGGCTTGGGGCTCCCTCCTAGAGCAGCCCTGGTCTGTAAAACTGCATTTGTTGAAGTGTTTCCAAAGTGCTTTTTTCATAACAGGCTTATTTTCTTCCTTAGGAAAATACTTATTTTCCTAATTTTATTTGGCAGCACAGTTTTATCCAATTTTTCCTTTCCCAGAAACTACGATGGAGATTATGAAATTTGGAAAACAATTCATAATATACATACATGATTTAATTACTATTCATTCATTAGTTCCAATATCCTCAGAATTATGGAATTAATACAGAGATCAGGTCTGGCATAAAGGGCAATATCTTCTGAAGCACATTGTCCAGAATATTTTTTTTCAAATTATTTCCCCTTCATCATGTTGGTCTTAGAGATATAGAATCTTAAATTGCACTGTTCTGGGAGCAAATAAACTCCCAGAGACTCTATCATGCCTATCCTAAACGAAAGTGAATTCCTAAAATTTTGCACATCAGAATTCATGGGAATATGTGAAAGCCTCAACTTTCATCAAAAACATCCTTTACTTTTTATAAAAGGCAAAACCAAACCCTCAAAGTTTTGTAAAACAATTTGAATTCATGACCCAAGCACATACCAAAGAAACCCTCTCAAAATTAAATAACTAGATATAAGGATGCAAAATACAAGATTTATCAGTAAACTTCACTCTTCTAATTCAGGACATGGGAGCAAAGAGGAAACAAAAATTCTTCAGGAAAAAACCCTGCATTTGAATCTTAAGAGGAAATGAAATTTCCTGCACTTTGGTCACATAAAAGTTTTGGCATTGAAAAAAAATCAGTAATTTTCTTAGTGTTCGCTGCATGAAGAAAAACAACAGCCCAGAGAAGAAAGCAGGAATTAATTGTACTTAAAGTAGGGATAGCCTGCAGGGATGGCCCAATTTGGTGAGAAAAGCCAAAGCGATGCTGGAACAAAGAACCCAAAACAAAAAGCTTTCCTAGGCATCTCCCACATCCCAGTTTTCAATAAATCTGGCTGCATGTGTCTGTTCTGTCCTGCCACGCTCAGTGCTGGGGAAACAAAACAACTGAGCAACAAAGGCAATTTTCAACATCACCAGAAATGGGCCTAAAACACAAAATGAGACTTGCTTTTTATGAGCCAGCTTTCCCAAGGGATACTCCTGGGGAGTTTCAGGTAGGTGCTCTGATGGGGACAGGGAAAGAAAGCTCAAAATTCCCAGAAGTTAAAAGTGCCTTTCTAAAGAATGCAACATGGAATAAGAATCCATTGGCTTAATTTCACTTCTGTTATTAGCACAAAGAGCTGCAGTGGGTCGGATCCATGACTCACCTAATTCATGGTCTGTTGCTGATGCCCTGGAAAAAAGTGTAGAGCATGACAAGTGGGCAGTGATGCCCAGTTTATCCTCTCAGCTCCATTTATGTACTGGTTAAGGGATTGCCAAAAGTGGAAACTGTTATCTAAGCCATCATGTTTGATAATCTCCAATAAACCTCACTCTTTGGGTTAGACAGGCTGGTTTTTATGAATGCCTGTCCAATTATGAGCCATCATGATATATTTTCCTACTGTAAAAACAGTTAAGCAAAACTCCTTGGCCAGAAATATCAGCCAAGCCTGAGATTAAATAAGCTTGGGAAAATTCAGCCCGGATACACTCAAAAAATAAATACATCAAAATGCACGTGTCTCTGCTAAAACCCACAGTCTTTAATCAAAATTCCCACTGAAGTGAGTAGCGAAAGGTGAGTTGTTGCCAAAGTTCATAGTGAGAGCCATGGGATGAGAAGCAAAGTTCTGTCAAAAATGAGAAATTGCCAAGGAGAGGGAGCAGGAGGAACAGATTGGTTCTTGACACAGCAATCTCAGGCTGCCTTGAAGTCAAGGGACCTCAAAGAGACACTTAAGCTGGTGCTCAGGATTCTGCTGAGCTGGGGCCTGAATGGTTATTATTTATACTCTTATCACACAGAAATGGGAATTCCACTGGAAAAGGGAAAAGAAATTGAAAAAAGGGAGAGAAAGGACAGTAGCACAGGCTCACAGAAGTACTGCAGACATCTTTGTTCTGCAGACTTTAGGGAGAGCACTTAAACAGGAAGAGGGACACTTTGGATATTTTACTTAGTGGTTTAAAATGCTGGTATTTAGCTACACACACAACTCATGCACTTGTGCAAAACCCCAAACCAGCCAGTCTGTACAGACATACCAACCACTGATAAGGTTTAACTGCAGCAACTCCAGAAGGTTTGAAATCCTCGGCCAGACACACACACGTGCTTGTGCCACCAAAGGGTTTGTGTTCTGACACTCACTGCCACCAGCACCTGGGCTTGCAAATCCAAAGGCACCTGAACCGTTTTTTCTACACCTTTGGCCAAGTAGCCCACAGGTCTGGGAAGGGAACAAACACAACAGCATGAAAAGTGCTTACAGTTTCACATTTCTACAGAGAGATGGAAAACAAAGTAAGTGCAGCCTGTGTGCAGCCTGGCTGGATCTAGACCCACCTCCTACAACAACTCCATTTTAGAAGTGAGTCTGGACAAACAAAAGTCTGTTTGCTTCAAAGGGAAGCCTCCTAAGAAATCTTCCTGCAGGCTCAGAGACCTGAAGCATTCCAAACACTTCATTTCCAGTCTTGGAACAGAATAAAGCAGAAAAAATCATGCCATACCTGCTCCAAAGGCAAAGAAGAAGCTCTTGTCTCTGTTCTCCCTTAAAAGTGACATCACTCTTCTCCCCATCCTCTCATTCCTCTTGTAGATGAGCTCCTGTCTGAAGTAGCTGTCTATTTCCTGAGCTGTCACCTGCTCGTGGGGTGGGAGTGTTGTGTTGATGAAGTTTGGGACCTGAAACAGAGAGAGAGAGAGGCCATAGCCCACGTGGTATTGGTTAAGGAATGCACAAAACACTGCGAGTTTTAATCCAGCCTTCTTCAAGCCACCTGAGCACCACTATCACACAAAAACCAGCAGAAGATCAGAGCATGGGGGGTTGTTAGGAGCTAGCAAAAAAAAAAAAAATTCCCGATGAATATACTTTCTTTTAAAAAGTGAATTTACTAAAGGAAACTTTAGTTAATTTTGATTTTTCTCTGTCCCTTCCTCAAAATGTAGTTTCAGTTGTTACATTTGGGTGAGTTACTTGGACCTTTATTCTCTGCTTGTTCAAAAAAAATCATTGGCTGTTTAATACCAAATTCCTGTGATCTGTTCTCAGCTGAGGTCACCATGAACCAAGTAAGGACTGTAAGACTTGGCTTGTATATGTGGCTTTTTAGGAACCAAACAGTTTAAAAAGAGGACAGGATAGCGCATGCAGACACAGGAAGATGTACACAGGGTAAACCCCCTTATCCTCACATGCTAGTAGATCTCACCAGAGAAAACCATGCATTGCAACACCTAAATCCCTGGAATATTCCTGATATATCTAAGTAAGAACTGCTCCTTCAGTCCCTGCTTTTGTGAGGAGAGATGTTCACAGACACAGCAGAAAGGCTGAAACCCCAAGGATTTTGGTCAGGGCAGCAGACCCAGGAATAAGCCAAGATCCAAGCTATAATGGACAGATAAACCAAAAGTCTTTGATAATTAGGACAAGTGTTTTGACACAGTGAAAATCCCAGGTGTACTGCAAGGGTTTGGGAGCCCACGTGCCCTGCAGAGAGAAGAGCTGTAAAGGGGCAGTGTTTGATGAGTGCTAACAGGACCCAAGCACATTCTGGTGATTCTCTGTGCCTCATCACTGGAAAGCAGATTAAGCTGCAAACCCCAGATTCAGATTTCTGAGTCCCTAGGTACATGTAAAGCTGACAGGATTTCCAGTGTTAATCTGAGTCGCTGGTAATGACATTGCATGCACAGCCCATGAGGGGAACATCCCTCGCTCTCTGTGCTGAAACACTTGGTGCAGTGACTCTGTTACTTGTGTTAATTCCATCTCTGGTTTTCTACTATACAAAATTCCTGTGCTCATTTTCTAAAACTTGCCTTTAGTTTTTGTTTTTCAGCCCCACTCTTCCTGTTCCGCTTGGTCACACGGTTTTATCGCAATTTTTGTCTCTTCCCAGCCTCTTCACTCATAATGCTTCTCCAAAAGTCTTCAGCAAGTCTTAGGGAGAAAAACTGATTTCCATCTTCCCAGTAACTCTCCTTAAAGCTTTGTCATTACGGGCACATCTGCATCACTTCTAATATATTTGAGCAGCAGAGATTTCTCACCATGCATTATGCAGATGAGTCTGCACCTCACCCTGGATTCACAATAAAGGCTGTTCCCAATTGAGTGAGACAGAAAAGGGGATCACATCTCCTGAAAAAGGTGATCCCAAGGGGATGGAGATAAAACTCCATGTAAGGGACCCTGCCCCAGCCTATTGAGTGTCACAGACCAGCTGGACCTTTGATTTTCCAAACTGCTTCTCAGCCTGCTTTGCCAAATCACCACGCTCCTTACAGTATGTTCTTCTTTAAAGGTTCAGTCACATTACCCTGAGTTATTCCTTCCTCCAGGCTTTCCAGCATGGCTTGGCATCACCAGTGTAACTTGTGAACTCCTCAGAGCATGCAAATACTTTGCACCTTGTTCTGAGTTTAGCCCCGAGCCAGCACTCAACAAGTAATAAGACCCATTAAGTCAGACCTATTGGAGACACCAGTTTCCTGTGAAAACCCAAGGAAGTTGCCTCCATGTCTGGCAAGAATACGTGTTTGTCTCAGAGGAATGGAGGAGCAGACTGATGGTGTCAAAGAGATAAAATGCTGCTGGCTACAGCAGCAAAGGACACAGTGGTTTCCATTCCTGGTGAAAAACAAGGAGAGATTTATATTGTAGGAATAAAGTCTGAAGAATGAGTAGCAATTTTACACTTGCAGTAACCTCTGTAATGCAAAGCTGTAAGTCAACTGGTCCACGGTGATACCACAAACCTTTGCATCTCCTCTATACTGGGGCTCTCATGCAGGAGCCAGGGAAGCCTTTAGGCACTGAAGTGGAAGGAGACATTTTCTGGAAGCGTCTGAAGGCTCAACACCCACATAAGAGAAGCCTCTTCTTCCCTGCTTCTGGCTGAAGTGAAGGCTGGGACCTGGTTTTGAATCACTTGAGATGCTCTGGGAAAACAAGGTACAGCCTTGCCTGTGAGCACAGCCTGCCCCTACACAAAGCAAGAGCAGCAGTGCTGGGGTACCAAGCAGCTTTGTGCATCCCACTGGTGATGGAGCCAAAAAAAGATGTTGTGTAAGGTCTTTGCCTAGAAGGGAAGCACCTTGCACCTCCTTGTGCAACTCCATCACTTGCAATCCTACATCCACATTTAACCTAGAGTATGTTCCTGCTATTTATCTAATCTAAAATACAGTACACAAAACAGAGTAATTTACTTGCCTTTTCCCCCCCTTTCCTTTCTTTCCTTCTCTGCCAATGGCAGAGAGATAAACTTAAAACCAAGGACTGGATTTTGTCAATCTTTCTTTTACTTGCCCAAGGAACAAGACAAAGGAAGGCATCACCTGGAGAGGCACAGCATCAGCCACAGGTCCTGCTGCACTGTGTGCATTCCTGCATTTCCGATATCTGGCAAAAATAAAATCTGCACGTGTGTTTCAGCATGTGTGTGGCACGGGACAGAAGATAAATGACTGCAGTAAGTATGCCCCTACACAGTAGTGCAACCACACTCTGAGCTGCGACACTTGCCCCATTAATCACCTCTGCTCCTCCCTGCATCCAGGTCCTTTCCACAGTCAGTGACACACACCATGCCTGGCTTCAGGGAGACAGCTGCCCTTGCTGATTTAAGAAACCTTTAAACCAGACAGGGATCAGGAAGTCAAGAAACATTCACACGCAATTAGGAAACTCTTAACTGGAGCCAGAATTTAAGTTTGGGGGATTTTTTGGAAAAGAGAAGATCTGTTATTTTAAAAAGGATGGGCTAAATGTGAACCAAAAGGATGTACCTTCCCCCTTCTTTTATTTTGCTTTCATTCTGAGAAAAAATTGATTTTAGCATTTTAAGGATATGAGTCTGTTGTTTTTGAGCTGAATGGATGAGACATTTGCTGTGCTCCTGGGTGGGGGACTGATGTAGTAATACCTGAATATTGCCACCAGTATTTAAATGTACAATGGAGTGGATGATGTGTCTGCTGAAAAATCCAAACTTCTAATTTTGCTATTCACTTAGGAAAGTAACAGCTGGATCAGCAGAAAAACACATCACCTGGGGTGTGCCCACTTCTAGGGGATATACAGGACAAGAGATGAATAGATTCTTTACATCCAGTCCCTGCAAGCTGTGCAGTTTTCTGAGAACCAAACTAATATATAATTCTAGTGGAAACTCAATAATGTATCTCATTGAGGAGTTCAAGATAAAAAATATTTTGTTTTACTTAATAAGGTAGCACTCCTCCTTTTTTCTATTCCTATTTCCTTCAGGTTACAGCTCTCCTATGGACAGTACAGACGGACCACAAACTCAGTCATTAGGTACACCCTGCATTTCTCAATTAGACTTTTGAGGTTAAATAAAAGCACTTTGAGAATAAAAAAGAAATTCCATCTTTGCAAAAATTTCTTCCCCTTCCCACTGTCTGTGTAGTTTTACTTGAGTCAGTATCCCTGATGGAATATATGTGTGGATAAAGCTCTGTACACACGTCTGAACTCACAGGGCTGTGGGATGCAGGCCATAATTCTTCACCTTTGAAGTCAGTGGGAGCTTTAGGGAGAAGAAAGAGGAAGGATTGTGGAGTGGTTATGACACTACCCTGAAAAAATGGTTCTGCTCCCATGGGTGATACAAATCTCTTACATGATCACAAGCATGTCATTTGGGTTTAAACCTTCAAAGGAAACTCAGCACTTAACCTCCACTAAGTGTCTTTGAAGCATTTGGCTTTATTCCTCCTGTCTCTCAAAAGTCCATCTGTAAAACGGGGACAGCAAGACTTTCTACCTTGATGTTACATACAAGGCACTGGCTCAGTCTGGCTCTGGAGGGACCCAAAGGAGATCCAAAGTCCAACACAATGCTCAGCAGTAACCTCTCTTCCCATAAATTTCCACAGAGGCTTGGATTCTGCTGCAATCATTAGCATAACAGCTAACAAGATACTTTAGCACAGAAAAATGCATCAGCCATAACTCAAGATCTATGCTACGCTTTCAGCTTTGTCTGTACAGACAGACAGAAAGAAAAGACAAAAAAAAAAGAAAAAAGAGAAAAGCAAAATATATTGGTGCACAGTCTTTTACCACATTTAGGGCTTACTGCCAAAGTTCAGCTGAAAATGCATGGACACAGGACTGTATTAAAAGTACATCTTTTTTATTTACTATTTTTTAATATTTGGACAAATATTCTGTGCAGAGGCACAATGCCAGAGTTGTGAATATCTATCTGCAAATAATTTTTTTGGACACATATAAGCACCATCATCTTTGATTACATTTTTTTTCCTACTTTGGAGTTATTGGCTACAGTGGAACTGCTCTAGACCCAGTCCAGTATCAAATCACTATCATGTGTGGAGTAACAGTGTTATCGTTCCTACTCCTATGCAAGACATTTCCCAATCCTCTGATAACCTTGTTTACCCTCGTTATGTTCCAGTGATGAGAGTATATTTCTGGAATGTGCATTCAAATTGTAATATTAGGTCAATCAAAAAACAACATTACCAACACTGGAATAAAGAGATGTGTGCCTTTCCTCACCTGCTTGTGGGCAGATGTGATCTTCAACCATAATTCCACTTGCAGATGGAGAAGAGGAAGCTGAGATAGGGGAATGGGAAGCCAGCCCCTGCCATGAAATATCCTAAAACCTCTCCAGCTACTATCTTCCTATGTCTTGGTATTTGAGACTCCTCTCTCCCACTGTCCTAACCAGGAGATGACTCAGCTTCATCTCCTGAGAAACATCCAAACTCCAGACTGCTGCAGGTACAGCATCATCACCGACAGTTGCAGGGATCTGTTAATAATGCAAACACCTTATTTTCTTATTTCTCCTTTTCTCCCCAGAGAAGGCTAAATAGAGAAAACAGAAGGCAGCACACCCAGGGTCAAAAGGGACAACCATGGTAAGACAGGGGGATGGCCATCAGCGTCCAGAGTTCCAGTCCAGCACCTCAACACAAACCCCATCCATCCCTCCCTGACAAGAGGGCTCTGCCTCCACACTCGTAATCCTTATCTCCAGTTGTGAGCAGGGAGCTGTTCCCAGATCACGACAACTACATTAATTCTTTAAAAACATGATAAAATTGGGTTCTCTTTATTAGTCTCCTGGTTTATGAGCTTTATGTGGGCAGAGGCCAGAAGACAAGTGAGGGATCCCGCTTTGAAGGATTTCCCTGCAGCACGCAGGTCAGGAACCTTTACACAGTCGACAGCACTACACCAGATAAGGATCTAAAGAGCTGACAGGCAGCTTATGGGGGCTGCCAGGGAGCCAAGCAGCATCCCAAAACCTGCTGCCTCCTCCAGCAAACCGAACGGCCCTAAATTCACACCAGCCCTTCTTGGGTCACAGGCTGACATCTGAGCTCTAGTTATCATTCCTTCATAAAGGGAGGATACCCTCCTGTTAACCAGCCTTGACAAGGCACTGTGGCTTTTACTGCAGGGCTGCAAAATATACTGCTCTGGACTTGGAAGACACCTGTTTTCCTCTGATTTATGGACCCTTCTGGCATCTGGGAGAGCAATAACCTCTTGCTGCAGCCTCTGATAGGAAGGACTGAAATACTGCAAAGTGAATGGGCTGTGAGAACAAATACCTCCATGAGGAGGACGTGGCTGCCACAAAAGAAAAAGATGCTGCCAACTCAACAGGTTTTCCTCCAGCACTCCCAAGCTTCCATCATGAGGGAGACCAGCAATGGTCAAGGAGGGAATGTTGGGTTAAACTGATTTAACCCAAAGCCCAAAGTTGGCAGCTGCCAAGAAGATGCTTGTTATGGAAAAGGGAAAGGAGGAAGGAGCAGTCTCCAGTTTGAGCATGTGATTAATCCACTATGGCTTTCTTTTAAGCACCAAAATTTAAAATAATCTATTAGAAGTCTGAGTGGACTGTAAAAGGAGTAAACTTCAGTTCCATCACTCCTTTCCCTTTTCTGGGGTTAGATGGGGGGAAAAGGCTTGAAGGGAAGTGAAGAACACAAGCAAGAACATTTCTTGGGACCAACCCTGGGGTGCCACTTCTGGCCATGAGCTAATCTCTGCCCATCTGCCATCAGGACTCATGGTCCATAGGTGTTGCAGTTACATCACAGTTCATGTTAGTGAGATTTCTGTAACTGGCCTCTCTGATTTAAAGCTATTGGGATACCCTCAGCATGCCATGGCAACTTGAGTGTGAAAACGGAGGTCCTTGAGTTTCAAATTGGCTACCTCAGGTCTAGGGGCCACTGGAGCATCTGAACTTGCAAATGCAATAAAATTACAAATAGGAGAAAATGTGGAGGGGAAAAGCAGGCTGAATTCCAGTCTCTGTGGAGAGTGAATGACACTTTTAAAAACAAGTTCTGCAGGTGACACAAAAGCTGTAGGAGTCATTGCTAGCCTGAATGTAAAGCTGCCTGCAGGCAGGGTGGGCTGGAGCCCTTGGACACTCCTGCATCTGCAGTTTCAGCCCCCGCTGCACCTGCATGGACATCCTCTCTGGGAGCACCAAACCCATCCTGCCAGGGCTGTTCTTCCAGGTGGCACCTGGCCAAACAACAACTGTGTGTCCTGCCTAGTTCCACCTTCTCTGTCTATTTGAGACGAAAGAAAACATGTTAAAAAAAAAAAAAAGCAGAAAGGCCACAGGGATGGGCTGTGCATCTCACACACTCACAGCTTGGGGGATGATACTTCTATCCTTGCTAAAAAAGACTTTCAACAAATCCCTGAGAAGTCATGACTTCCATGTATGTTTTCTATTTGTTTTTCCACACCAGTTAAATAGCTGCTTTCCAAGCACTTGGGAAAAAAAAAAAGGCAAAGGAGAAGCAAGTAACACCAACCCCTCCTTCAAGGCCTCCCTCCCCACCCCAACCCCGTCCCTGCTCCCCTTGGTCACGATGCCAAAATATGCAGCCGGCCTCTCTATCTGAATGAATGTTTTGATTAAAGAATCTTAACAAAGCACAGTCAGAACAATCATCCCGGACCCCTTTCTGCAAGCTTCACCCAACTATGTGGAGTATATTTAGGACCAGATTACAGGGACCTGCTCGTTAATTGACTAAGGATGACAAGCCTGCAGTGTATGCAAATAAAGGTTTGGGTTTTGGAGGGGAGGGTAAATCTTAACAACCTAATGATACTCCTGCCACACTTAAAACCCTTTTAACATTGGGATTTTTTTGAGGCCAGCTTTCATGAGCTTGCAAACATATGGAAAAGTTCAAGTTTTTCTATTTCCCTTCCAAATGCCTTCTTTTCTTTGACAAAGAATTTTTTTTCCTGCTCTGACACTAAAACCATCACCTATTATATTGCCATGACACCCAAGTAAAGATACTGATCAAAGGGCAAAGCAGGGCAATAAAGTGAAAAAACTGGGCCAGAAGGTTTGGGTTTGGGGTTGGTTTATTAAAGAACTGCAATTCTTTTTCCAAAGGTATTTTTCATTTTGTCTTCTGTTACACTGTGGGAGAACAGCTGGTGACTAGTGGGTACAAATCCAGGTTTGGTTGTCTTGGATATGTATTGTTCAGGGCTCTTCAGTGAATTTCCTTCCATCCCTGCTTAGTGAGATTCTAGGAAAAGCCCAAATGGGAAATTTGCAATATTATTTTAACTCAGGCGAGTCTGATCCAAAATATATAATTTGCACAATATCATATAACTTAGCAATGAGCAGAAATCTGGTTCATAACACCACAGCAGCTGGACTGGACAGGGGACCTCCAGAGCTGACCCTCCAGAGAGTACATTGCAGAGGTGGCTCTGCCTTCCTGTTTGGTCCTGGAAAAAGTCCAGGCTTCTCCCAGTCCAACCAGTTGTCTAGTTATGCTAGCATCTGAAACAAACTGGATGTTTGAACTGATTGCAACTTTCTTTAAGGTGTGGTTACTTGAGAGGTCTAGTACCAGATGAAAAGATGGAGAACATCTCCAAGAAAGCCTTTTAGAAATGCAACAAGGACTAGTGAGGAGAAAAATAAGAAATGATTCAGATTAAGTTACCCTTGAAATGGATTTCTTTGCTTCCGAGCTGGTGGAACTCTACAAGCCTTTGGGTTTATCAGCATCAGCCCTCTCAGAGGACAGATCTAGATCTGAAGTCACCATCAGAGAGTTTACACTGGAGATATCTGATCTATGACATTCACCATTTGCTAGTGCACACCAACAGTGTCAGATCAGGAAATGTTGCCCAGGAGTACCCAAGAACACAGTCTCTTCAAAAACATCTAACACTGAACCTGCCAAGTCCTGCCAAACCAATCAAGTTGCCCCCATCCCACTTTTCTCACCCTCACAGTCATAATGAGGAGCAAATATATCTTCTAGATAAAACGAGAAGGAAAAAAAAGCACTTTTTACATTCAACCAACAAGATACTATTTAAAATACTAACAAGTCTTTTTCATTTCTCTTTAACAAGTATTTCCAAGAAACACTTCATAAAATGGCTCTTTAAAAAGAAGGGAAAGTAAATGCTTTACAGCAAACATAGAGCACTGCACAGAAAGCAGCACCTTCAACTCCAAATATTTTTTACCAATCACTCTTTCATACTCATTTATAGTCTATTCCCGTACTAATAAATACAGATAGTCAACAATCCTTAAATGTTTTAATGTAAACCAGGCCTCTTCTGTTGATGAATATGTTCTTTTTCTAATAATGCACCACTCTGAAAGAAAAATCTTAGCTTTTAAATGTCTTTTTCCAATTTCTCAACGACTCTCTCTTCTCTCACATTACTTTCTTCATGGAGCAGGGAAAAAAACTTACAATGTAAAACAACTCCAAATGTAAAGATGTCATGAAAATTTTCAAGCAGGAACAACCTATTTTCAAAACCTGTAGTATGAAAATTATCTGGGCATGTTCCAGATTATTAATAAAAAAACAATCTCTGCAATGTTTTCCGCAGCACTGTCATCAACAAGTAGACTTCACTCTCAATCTGGATCTGCAACCAATTTTCTGAAACACATAAGCCAAAATACAATATTGCTCCAATCTGGAATCCTGTTCTGACATAATATGAAAATTAGACTCTGAAAATTTTGGCTACACTTCTGTTTTTTCGTTCACTTCCAAATGCTCACAGTGTACCAAAACACGGAGCTGCAACTCAGGTGCAAGAGGAAAGAAATGATGATCCCAGCACAGCAGAGCAAGAGCTGTTCTGAGCTATGGGAAGGCAGCCCCTCTGCAGGAGGAGGGAGGAGAAGGTTCTGCTGGCTGTGGGCACTTGTGTCACCAAGCACTGGGCTGGCAGCAGTGTCCTCCTGATGTGTGACTGACCCTGTGCCTGGACCCACAGTGGGAAACTCGTGGGATGGCTCCCCTGGTGCTGGAGACAGCCTTGCACTGGATTTTCTGGAAAGCCCACAGTCATTTTCCCTGGAAGAACGAGAGGCTGTGCCAGCTCGCCTGCACTTTGTTACAGCTGAGAATGATAAGGTGCTTCCAGAGCACTGTGTTACAATAGCTGTGCCTTCAGTTCATGGATTTATCTTCCTCTGCCCTAGATAAAACTCCATTCCTTGGACAAATTAGGTCTGCTTGTCATTCAACACTCTACCTAATGGTCTCAGCTGTGTGTTTCTGCAGTTACTGAAGCTGGAGCATTCCTCAGATAGTTCTCATTGATTTGAGAAGTGATCCAGAAATCCAGTTGTATTTTATCCAAAATGACAACGGGGCAAGTTAATGATGTAATTAGAATTATCAGGACCCCTAAATCTTAAAGGACAGGTTTCAGTGAAGGATGATAACATTTTTAAAGGGGTATGTAACACAACCTGCTGATTTATAAACAGCAAGTGCCTTGTGAAGTGAAGCACTAAACATTTTCTTCTTTAATTTAGGGAAGCTGATACTGACATGGGCTTAGTTTATGAATCTCTAATGTCATGTTATCAAGATCATCATAAGCTTTTTAGAAGGCAACACCCACTATCTAAATCCACCCATGACATTTCAAACTGCAGAGGCAACTTGAGATATGGATGGCATCATTCAAGAAAGGTATCCAAAAAGCTTGGCTGTTTCTGATGGACACAGCTTGAAGGAGGAGGCACAGCACATGGAAGGGGTTGAGACCTGTCTGCAAGCTGTGGTGACCATCAAACAACTTCACTGCACAGCTTGTTTAACCCTGTGGGATGAAGTCAAGACCTTACACCTGCTGTCAATGAGAAGATCCTTATGCTGAGCTGAGCACAAAGCCTGTAAACTGGGCTAGTCACTCACTGGATTAATTCACTTTGATTTCCAGTGATGCTGGGCCTGCTGGGGTGAATACAAAGTCTGCTGAAGGCATGGGAATATTCTCCATTACTTCAGTGGGCTCTCAATACAATCTAACACACAAATCATAAAGGCTCCCTGGATGAAAGATGTTTTGGAAGTGTCAGGTGTGAGTCTTGCCCCATGCTCTTTACCCTAAATGGGACAGGTAAATAATCACTATGAAACCTGGATAGTTGAGCCAGTAGAAATTGTCCACAAAGTGATCAGCAAAGCTGCAGGTCTCTCACATGCCAGATCAGCAATGAGAGAGAAAAACCCATCTTCTCCTGAGACAGGAGCCTCTCCTCAGGTCAGGACCATGGCTGAGGACAGAAGATGAGAGAAAATAGCTGGAGAACACAGCTACAATTTTTGGGAAAGGCTGAAGGACAAAAATCTCAGCCTTGGATTTTCAATTTTCCTCTTAATAAAAAGTACATAGGGGTACAAGGAAACATAGAACCAGCTAATTCAATGCTGATGAAGATGAATTTGCTTTACAGAACTGTCCTTAAAAACTGAATAGTTCAAAACTCATCACAGGAAGTAACTGGTGCAAAAAACCCTACACAGTAAATTTTTCTACACCCTACTTTATCTTCATGGAGGCTTTGGGTCATTAGGCAATTTCTCAGCTGCCTCAGGTAAAAAAAAATCATCTGGAGACAGATAATTTTCTAATTTTAAACTAACAGATCTTTTGCATTTTAATAGTTCTGGACACACTGACCTCAATTCCCTAGTGAGAGCTTCAGACAGAATACAGAAGTTAAAACTACTGATCTAATTCAATCCATTTTTGCTTTTAGGGAACATTTACAAAAGCAGAGAAAGAAACTGACTTCTTTGAGAGGAAAAATAGTCTGGAGAAAGAGCAGAAAATACACCCATCCTATCTTTAGCTTAGAATACTTTCTTTTTGGTATCACTTTGACTCTCTGCCCAGAAGCCTCAGCATAAGCCTCTTGATTGCAAAAGTCACAAGAGAATCAAGTGTTTGAAGAAGGCTATTGAAAAAAGAGAGATGTTTCCTACTGCACTTTTGGGTCATAGTCTAACTTATTAAACTCACCTCCTTAAAATTTTACTAAGTTTAAATAAGGATTTTTACATTTGGAAAAATTCTGCTTGAAAACAAAGTTTAAAGAATAGGAGAGGGAGAGGAATGATGAATGTAATATAACCACAGGAAAGCAGAGGTGTTTCCTCTTTCACTGTTCTTAATTAAAATAAAATTTTAAAAACCCACTAAAGAGAAGGATTTTTTTACTCCTCTGCTCTCATCAGGGTGATGGCTCTGGGAAAGGAAAGAGTCAGGGACATGGGGCCCTGCTCACACCCCTTCATTTTGGCCACCATGGCTAAGCTGCACTTCCCCAGCCCAAGGTGAGCAGCATCTCCCTGGGGTGGTCCTGTCCCTGGTCAGGGGTGACAAAGGAGCTGTCCTCTGACCTAAAACCTGCTTTGGACTAGGAAGCACCTTTCCTTGCACCTTTCCTCCCAGCACCATCCTGGCTGTGCACCCCCTTGGCACAATCTTAGTCCTGGAAGGACTCTGCCCTCCCCACCCAAATGCTGCAGGACTCAGGAATCTGCAGGGAACTGCACACTTCCCAAACTCTCTTGGGGAGGCTGAAGAGGCTCAAGGAACTAATCTGTAACATGTCAGGTCAACAGTGCTGGCATTTCCTCTTCTGGTCCTTTCTGCTCCAAGATGATTTTTGCTCTAAAGGCACCTCAACATCTTGCAGACAGCTACTGAAGCTGCTTCATCTCTGAAGAGTCACACTGGAGGCATTTAGCAAGTTACTGCACCCACATAAATACTGTCCCTCTCCCTGCCACTGTCCCCACAGCGACCCTTGACTTCAAAACCTCCTTCCCAGTCCATGACAGCCACCTCAACCATCAGCTCTGAACTGAGCCAATTGATAGACAGTTTACCTTTATTCTGCAGCTCCTGATAGCCTTCAAGTGACAAGCAGGCATGAATAGCCTTAAACAGCACCCCAAATTAGTACTCAAAGACTGAGAGTCCCATCCTTTTGCAGTTCTGCTGGGCTGCACTGGATGGACCTGAATTCCTTGGCCTCTAGTATTCACAAAGGTGTTGATTCTTACAACCCCATTCCTGATCTTTTGTTCCATTCTATGGGGTATTTCAACTGTGTCAACAGTACCAGCTTCAACTCTTAGCAGAGCTCTAAAGAGCTGGGTATCATGGAAGAAGGCACACACATCCTAAAATCACTGTGGCACTCTTGTGTCCCAGGACTGGCATGGGTACCTGCCCTGAACTGCACAGACTCAGCACATGATAAATCCCTGTGCCTACATTTAGTGTCTCCAGAGAGAGATCCCATGGGGGATCTTGCATGTGTAATATCTGAGCCAGGCTAATCTAATTTGGTAACCAAATGGCAAAAACTCTCCATGACAGACGGAGTCTTTCATCCTTGCAAAAAAACCACACAGAACAAACTTTGGAATGACCCCAACTGGCAAAACCTGACTTGAATAGGGAGTTTATTTTACGTTTTAATTTTCTATTTTGTTCTGCTTGCAGTTAAAATAAATGGCATAGAGCTGGTTTATAAAAACACGACCAAACAAAAAAACTCCTTACCCAACAGTACTGCACAATATTTAGAATTCTGCAGGGACCAGTATACATAGAGGGATTTTAATTTTCCATGGCCTGTAAGTGTTATAATCTCCATCAACTGTGTACACTCTGGGACCATGACTAACACCCATGCTTGAACCCTGACTGTTTGTTGGCTTCTTTCTTCTGTCTTTAACACTGTTTTGAAACTCACACTTGCTCCAATAATTTGTGGGAATAAAGAAGTTTTTACAGCAAACGATTCCTCAAAGTCTAACCCACAGGCCTGCTATAGGACAATGTGCCAATAAATCAAAGGTGTCTGTGAGTCCAAAGGCTTTACTTATTAGGAGAAATTACACTGGTGGAGATTAAAAGGTGACACAGGACATTCAGACACCAGGACTGTCTTCATGGGTTTGACTACTAACAGTCCTTTCAAAACATCCATGGCAAATATTCCACTACATCTTGCTTGGTTATTCCTTGTTTATCACGTGTGCTGTGCCTTAACACTTCAGGAATAGTCACAACCACTGACTTCTCCAGGATCCTCTAAAGTCATGAGCTTTCTACTTTTTCCAACTCATATTCCCCACCTTTAAAGATGTATTCCTACCCAAGATGCTTTCTCCCTTTACTTTTCAGTGCAAGGCTGACCAGAATGAACAGCTCTGGCAGCTTTGGTATGACACACTCTTGGGTTTCAGTGCTCCCACATTAACCACCCTGGTATGTCCTGCTCAGCCACACTAAAACAATGCTTCATTTTCTAGGACTGAGTTAATTGGGACACCAAAGGGGTTTTATCCCCTGTCGAGGCTCCACTTGCTTGCTCAACTGTTCTGCTGAGGAGCAAGTGACCCACAGAGCCCTGTGCAACCCAAGATAGTGATGGCAAGATAAAAATGTCTCAGAGACCTCTGCCCCAATCCACAGACTGAGTGGATTCTCAGTTCTCTCTGGAAGTCACAGAGTTCTTGAATTGCACTTGCTAATGGTAGACTGCTATCATGATTTAATTCTTTCACTGGCAAGACACATACAATACTGTGGCTGTCAAATTCACACAGGTTTGCCCCAAGTGAGTCACTGCACTTGAGACTGTAATCTGGGAATATTGATCAAAAAAAGGAGATGTTGGAGATGACATCCAAAGACCACATTTTCATAGAATTAACCGGAAAGGAGAAAGAGGGATCTCAGTTTGCCATGAAGCATCAAACTGACCTGGAAAGCAGATTTCTGCTCCCTTGAGAGTTTTTAATAGCTTTGGATAACTAGGATAAACAGAGACTGAAGGGCTGCCTGAGACACATACAAAATTATTGAATTATGACATGTTTGAGAGGCTATTTACTTTATAGAGTACTTACATAAGGTCCACTTCCTCTTCATATATAAGCTCAAACATTACAAATATTCCCCCTCCACCCTTAATGAGGGGTCTACATTTAACAGCCCCAAACATCCATAATTAACCTTTTTTTCAAGAACATCCCTAGGAAAGTTTTCCAGGCAGCCCATTCCTTGTTCCTAGTAACAAGCAATAGGACAAGAGGAAAGAGCCCTAAGTGGTGCTAGGGGGGGTTTGGACTGGACATTAGGAAAAATTTATTCATCAGAAGGGCTGTCAAGCATTGGAACAGGCTGCTCAGGGAAGTGTTGGAGTCACCATCCCTGGAGGTATTTAAAAGATGTGTGGATGTGGTGCTTGGGCACATGGTTAACTGCAGACTTGGCAGTGCTGGGTTAGCACTTAACTCGATGATCTTGGAGGTCTTTTTGAACCTAAACCATTCTATGATCCCCCAGAGCCTGAGCAAAACCAAGGAAATTCCACTCTCTCACCAGGCAAATGAGGCACGTGTGGAAAGAAAACACAGGGCATTAAAAGGAAGAGGGGGAAGAGGAGTCAGAATATGAAGTGATGACTGGGATATTGCTATTAAAGCAGCTGATTTTTCCTCAATTCTCTGGCCCATCTGGAACAATTCTGCTCACCCACCTGAGAAGTGTCATGGTTGAATATCACAGCATTCAGGTCTCCACAGTTGTAGTGCTTGATGAGATCCTCAGTGGTGTAAGGCGCCTGCAGACTCCCTGCTCGGAGGCTTTCGTGTTGGAGCAGAGTTTGGTTTAGAGCAAACAGCACCTGCAGAAACACAGGCAGGAAAAGGGAGCAAAAGTTAAAGATAGTAGGAATCGAAACAACAAGGACTAAAGGACAAAACTGAAAGACTTTCCTGCACCTGAAGTTGTTCCCTTGATCCATTCTGGCCCACAGTAACAAAGGATGGTCTTTAAGCATTCCCAAATGGAAGAGCATTCAGGTGCAAGCCCCTGTTATATTGTCCATAGAATATAACTGCACAACAGATACACACTGCTCAGAGGCCACAGTCTCAGGACTCTTGGGCTCTCTGTGCTGGTTAATTTGCTCCATGACAGACACTGGAATGGAAATGCCCTAAATGAGGGAACTTCTGTTGCCTCTGACTGTTTCCTGTTCCCTAGATTAAATCCAAAGCCCAAACTCAGTTGAAAGGTTTTTGAGAAAAAAGTCAAAATCTTCTGAACTTCTGAAGTCAAAGGTGTTGTGTTGGGACTTTGTGCATGCTTGTAGTAACAGAAACTTTAGGAAATTCATTATTTTGTCTTTCCTCCTTCAATCACCTATTTACAAAGTGAGAACAGAGATACAGATTTGTAACACTGTCTCAACAGACTGGTCAAGAATCTCCATCCCAAACCTAAAAAAACCCCATAAAAAGCAGAAGTACTATTTACTGTGTAATTTTGGGTAACAAAAAAAATAAATGTCCCTTAATATGAGATTTTTTTTCCTTGAATTACTGAACAAAAATAAAAAAAAACCTCAAGCAAACAAACAACAGCCCCCCACCACAAAAAAACCCATGCCCCCCAACAAAAAAACAAAGCCAAACAAAGAAAGGACCACTAAATTTCACATGAACTACCAAAAATCTTTTTATATTTGTGATAGACTGTATGAGGAACAGATACCAGTTATTGAACCACCAAGTCTGGGCTCTACATGTTCTGCTTTCCAAGAGCCTTCTGAAGAAATTTGATAAAAAGTAGATGAATAAATCAGAAGAACAGCAGTGAAGACTCTTGTCACGAACTATATAAATAAACAAACACAATTCTTCCTAAAATAAAGTGGAATGTGGTGACTGTGAATCCAGAGTTCTGAAAAATTATATTGATGTGTCATTTTTCATGAAAGCCTCCTGTGCCCCTCAGTCTCATATTTCACCACTTTTTGAGCTTTTCTCATTTATAACAGCAGTGCCCCATCCTTCCCAGAGAACAACAATTATCTCAAAATCTGGGTAAGGTAATCCCTGCTGAGCTGCAGTCTGGGACCTGAATTCTTACCTCCTTAAATTTTAGCAACTGAACCCACTTCAAGGAGTGAACCCAGGAAGAGTATAAAACCAGCAATTTACATATTTATTTGCAAGATGAAAGTTTTTCTTAGTTTAAAATTGTGATTCCCATTCAAGTTTATCTGAAGGTGAAGGAAAGGAAGTTGCAAAATTTCATGTATATAAAAAAGAGTATTGGAATTTAATTATTAATAATAACATAGGTAATGTTAATAATAATAATAATAATAATAATAACAAAGGATCTTCAGGGCACTAACAGCCTCAATAAAAAGCTATTACATGCTGACTTACATACACAAACTGGGTTGAGGAAAAGCAAATGCCATTTTTTAATTTACTTGGGGAAAAAAAAAGATGGTCTTTCAACTGAACCTGTTTTACCTCAACTCAGCAATCGGTTCCCCATTAAGAGCCAAGCCTAAAAGATTTCCTTGCCCAGATCTAAGGGTCTCTTCAGACTTTTCTACAAAGAGATCAAACTTTCCCAGGACCATAGCTTAAAGTTAAGCATCTTCCCAACTTAGTTTTTCTCTAATTTAAAAAATATGCAAAAAACACAGTTTGAAAAATTTCTAACGTTTGAAAGGATCTGAGTTTTTACTTTTTCCCCTAAGGGCTACAGTTCGAAGAGGAAATGGTTCATCCCAGGATTTCCTGGGGATTCTAAACATTTTGACTAATAAAAATAAAAGCTTAGAAAAACATTGACAGGAAAAATGAGAGCAGAGGTTTTCCCAAAATGCTTTTAGCAAAATCCTTCTCATTTTTGATTTTTTAAACAATGGATGTTACTGGATTTTTATACACAAAAATATGTATATACACAGGCACAAACACACATATACAAACCACCAACAAACCCTGAGGGCAAGACCGTGTGTTTTATGATAAAATATTAAGAAGGCAATAAACAAATCCTTACTTACTTTACTCTCATGCCTTTTTTCCTCCCCTCTTTTTTCTTTTTTTTTTTTTTTTTGTTTTTCTGGGGAAACCAGTCCTGTGCATTAATGCTGTGGGTCTTTCTCCTCCTGAATAAGTTTGGAACCTATTATATCATTTCAGTCAAATTTGCAGGGGGTTAGAGATCTCGAGGAAAATTGTCTATATGTTCCTCAAAAATCAGCCTGTATAGAAGTTCACAGTACAAGTTCACTTCTTATAAGACACCAAATATTCCAAATGAGAGAGAATGAATTATTTTGCAGTTTTTGGCAGATGCCCCCTTCCATGATTTCATTAGTGCCAGGATGTTCATGTCCCTGCTTTCTGCCTCTAGGTTTTGGGACCTAGAGGTGATGCTGGCCACCAGCTGAACCCTTCCAGCATGCTGCTGTCACCGTGGGGAGCTCAGCACTGGGTTCAAGCTGTTGCCTCAAAAGCTACTCCAGAGATTTTATTTTAGGAAGAAAGTTAAAATTAGAAATCCGAACCCTTGAATATGCTAAAGGAAAACTGTAATTAACCGATTTCTAGAGAAGTCTTGCTTAATCAAGCCACAACCACCATGGATTTTGGTTGAGTGGCTCAAAACAAATTTCAAGAGAAGTGGAGTCTCATCGCAGTTGCCTGCTCCCTAGCTGGATTTGTAGACCATTTCCTTCAGAGTCAGGTTAAAGCCAGCTTAAAACCTGAATTTATTTTTCCTTACTGTTCAGATAATACCACAAAAACAACGCTGTTTCCTTCCCTTCTCTCTATCTTAATATCAGTGACCCCACGACCTCCAGCCTAATCCTCTATCTGAGTTAAATCTCCCAGAGCTGCCTGAGATTACTGAACAACTGATGACTTCAAAATAAACACACTTAGAGTGACTGCCTATACACAGTCCCACCTAATAAACAGAGCAGCTGGGATTTGTTCTGGGAAGCAATGGGAAGTTATGACTTTGGCTCTTGGGAAGTGCATTTTTATTCACACAATTTATGGTCCTCACCCTGGTTGTGTTTGAAGACATTTCTGCATGTCTGTCTCTGGCCCCACTGTTTCTGACTGACCAGCCTTTTAAACTGGGTGGTGTCATTCTCCCAATTCAGGGATTTTATTTGGGTGTTTGGAGGCACCAGTTCAGCCCTCAGGGCAGTCCTGTTTTACTGTCAGTGGGAATGGGTCCCCCTAGTCCTACACAGTGCCAGGGACCACTGGTCCAGACATTTTTGGAATTGTTTTGCACGGCCTTTGGATCTCTCAAGGAAAAAGGGCTGTACCAGTGAGGACCTTCACTAACAGCTTCACTGATCACCTTGGCACCCAAACAGTATTCCCCCTCTCTGTGCTTCTGGATTACAGAGCCAGCAGTCACACAAGAACAGAAGGAATGGGTTACAAAAGCAAACCTCCCATATAAATCAACTTGAATGTTTATGGTTTTTAACTTTCACCTCCAAAAAGATAAAGCATTATAAAACCTCCAAACCACACATAAAGCAAGCAGACACAACTGCAGTGAGTCCTAAGGTCTTGAGGCTGGCACTGCCCAGAAGTGTTGGTATCAGCAGTTGTCCTTGGGACAGTTTGAATTTTGTTTTGCAAACACATTGGTGAAGTTGGAGGCTTGATATAATGTGATGATTTTTTTTTTTAATAAGAGTTGTTTTTAAGGGAAGTAAACCTAATCTACAGAAACAGATCAAGAGAACCACTGCCACCTTTTCAAAGAGGGAGGAGAAGGGAGTAAGTGTGTACTTGGATTGGGCTTAGGAACACTCCAGCCTTTCCACTAAAAATAATTTTCTTCACTGAACTTGGGTTTGGGAGTAAAGCTAGATCAAAATCCCATTTGTTCCAAGGTACTCTCACAACCATTCATATATTGTGTTTTATTGTGCCAGGCCAGCAGCTTCAAACTGGACATTTGAAGGCTCCTGAAGGCCAGCACCATGTTAGTGCTGCATGTGATAGCCAAGGAGGAGAAATCACAGCCTCTGTGCCAGAGAGATTTCTCCTTATTCATGTTCTGTACATTTGTCTCCAGCTGAAGAGCATAAGAAGGCCCAGAAAACAAAAACTAAGCTAACCCTCATCAAATACATTCCCATTCCTGGTTACATCAGCAGGGCATAGTGGACCTGTTCACCTGTGGAATCAAGTGGAAAGGCTGCCAGGTCCACCTCTTCAATTTTTCTAAGGCCACAAATAATGCCAAAATGGAAAAAAAAGCTTTGTGGGAACATCTAATAAGGAACTGTAAAATAAGACAAGGAAACCTTATTCACAGATAAAATGCTTGAGTGGTCCCAAATATGCCTATGAAATATATTGCTAATGAGACAGACAACAAATTCAGGAATTACAACGGAAGAAACACATTTTTTGTTAAGCTTAAGACAAATTGGAGCTGTGTTCTTCTGGTGTGTTTGCTATACAGGAGACTTGAAGATGAAAGGCAACCCTAGGAAAACTCTCAGGCCAAGCTTTGCATTCACAGGACTCCAGTAGCTGGAATTACAGGATGACCCCTGCACAGACCCATGATTAATAACAATACCACAAAAACAAGTACTTACATTTCACACTATGATGTCAGCTCTTGAGCAGGCAACTTATTGTTTTCCTATGCTCCCTCTTTTGGACACGTGCCACCACAATGCAAACACTAAATAAGCATTACTGGAAGTGTTTGAGTGACTATATCCTGTCAATGCCCAGACTGCAATTCCAAAAAACAAATACCCACTCTCCTACTTGGTTCAAAATAGACTGCAGCATAAATATTGAGATATACAATTCTGCAGGGATTCTCCTTTTGTAGTTATCCTAATCTGTAATCAAACAGAAAATCAAATATGCAGTTTCAGGTCAAAATAGTTACTTGTGAAAAAAAAAAATAGAAGAAAGAAAAATGCGAGTCCCCGATTTTCCAGATTAATGAAAAGCAATAAAAGTGCTTGCCCAAATCTGTTCAGTTCCATTGCTTTCCAGAAGACGGGTTTCCCCTTTCCTTGAATCTCTTGTGCTATTGCTAGGAATTAGTGAGCTGTGAAACTCACCTAATGAGGTCAGCATCAGGAAATAGCTCTGGAAAAACAGGTCCTGGGGGATCTACTAAAGGACTCCCCCAGTGTCCAAACGAAATCCTGGATGCATCGGCACATTGTACAGCTGGGGCTGTGGGAGGAACGTGCCCAGCTTTGTTGTTGTTTTTCCTATAAAGGGACAGCTAAGGAAAGTGAAACTATTAACTCATCCACTGGAATTTCTACTCACAAACCGTGCCCCCTGTTAAAGCTGCTCATAAAAGCCTTTCGGCTAGTTAGTTCCATATGTTCCCCAAATCCGCAGTTATTGCTTCTGAAAGGCAGGAGTAGTTAACAGTCTGCGGCTTGGCACTGACCAGGGAGACCCACGGACCTCGCTTCCCCCCTCCCTTCCAAACTGCCAATTAACCAGCTTAATAAACCAGTCTGAATCTGACTGAGGCACATGGAGAAACCCCAAACCACCCCCTATCCTACAGTGGCTGTGACACTGTGACACAGGGTATGGCCCAGGGCAGAGCAGGCAGGCCACTGATGTGCAGCCACAGGACTAAGATTGGTTTTCTTGATGCTGGGAAAGCTGCAGGGACATTGATGTCACAGTCCTACGTGCCCAAAGCTTCAGCTGAAGTTGAACTCCAACAGCTTGACTTTAGCCTCCTGACTTTTCTCCTTATGTAGATATCCCATGATGAACTGGCACAGACAAAAGTAATTTTGTTTTTTTGTTTTTGCTGTGTTTTCATTGAATCAATAACCAACAGAAAATTTCTAGATATCAAACACTGCATGAGAACCCACTCTCTCAGCCTTAAGTTCCTCAGTCCAAAAAGGAGTCTCCTGGTTGATGGCAGCTCACACATTCCCTGGGCTGACCCTACTACACTATTGCTTCTGCTCCAAGTTCCTGGCTTCAGTAGGGCTGGAGCAGGCACAGGCTTCAGTGAGACCTGGAGAGGAGCCATTTGGGGGTTTGGTGGGTTATGTGATAGAACAGGAAAAACAACAACAGTTGGGCTCTTAGATGCAATTCTTCTCTTGCACAAGGTCATTAAGACCACAAAGACATGGAGTTAATTTCTGTCCTGAAAGCACTTCTAAAACTTATAATACACTATAAATACCACACCCACTCTAAATAGGTCAATAAAAACCCAAAAAAGGTCTTAAATATGTAACCTGAAGTAAGCAGCAGCTGTAGCAAAGGCAGTATTAGAACAAGGGTAAGATCTGAAAACTTTTATTCTAATGGCAGTGACCTCAGTTACTTGCTAAAGGTACTTAGAGTCCAGATTAACATAAAAGAAAGGGTGGAGGGGAAAGGGCTTTGATATGGAATTTACATCCTTTTCCCTTTTGTGAGCCACCACACTGATGGAAGGATGTTTTAGTTTCAATGCCCTCACCAAATCATCAGCAGGTCTCTCTTGCCAGTAACTCAGCTTGATGTCCAACCAGTCACAGTGTGAGTGAGCAGTGACTCTGTAGGATAAACTCTGCTTTGGTCAATGCCCACATTCAAGCTTAGGGAAAGAAATGAAGAAACAACAGGAAGACAGATTTGCATTTTAATCAGAACTGAAACTCTGGAAGGGACAGAATTACTTCTGTTAAATTTGCAATCTAAATGTAGGACCTGTGTGGCTCTTGTATGCAGGATTTACTTGCATCCAGTACTTCTGCATGGCTCTTGTTTCTCAGCTGTGCTAAGCTCAGCAGATTTACTTTGATAAGTAAAAGGCTAAATATTTTCACCAAATGAGTTACACTCTGAACAGTCTAATTCTGCAAATGTTTTTACAGTGAAGTGCAACCAGTTCCAGGAACCAACACCCTGCCCAGCAGTGATGGCTTGCAGGTCCAAGTGTCACTTTTAGACTTCTGCACTGGAGTCTTAGATCTTGTAAACAAAAAAGTAAACACTCAGTAAAATCAGTTCATACTTCTGGCATGAGAGAGAGCTCTCTTGAAGGCAGGTTTAACTCAAGAGTAGTTCTAAAGAAAATTCCTTCTCCCTAGAACTGGCAATTTCCCTAGAACGCACCTTAGCTATTCAGTTATGTGACCTAAAGAAAGATACTAGACAACAAACATGAAATTTTGATCAGTAGCCTAAAAATCACATATTTTAATCAAGTCAGACATGATGGTGTAAATTGCTTGGGCTTCTTTCTTTATACCCTTCATGCTAATTTTTGGCAAAGCAGTAACAGGTCTGAGGAGTAACAGGGCTGAGGAGCTGGCAACTGGGTTTGATTTTAAACAACCCATAAAATATATCAGAAAGACCACCGTGAGGGCAAAAGGCTGGAGTGCTCAATAGGTGTGAATGGATCCAACTCCACAAAGAGAAAGGAGATGGACTGTTTTACCCTGGATGACTAAAGCAGCAGCTCTGATCATGTGAAGCCAGGCACAGAAGGCAGAGACAGAAATTTCTCACCCAAACAAAGCAGGCAGAGTTCCAGTGGGACAAACTGGACAGGATCCTGCCAGTATCTGGTGCTGCCCTGGGTTGGCTGCCAGCCTGTCTCCTCCACACCTCTGGGTCCCCACAATCTCCCCCTGTGCCACCACCCCAGCAAGCCTTGCTTGGCCTCCTGCTCCACTTTGCCATTCCTGCCCTGGGGGTATCTCACCTTACTAGTCAAGAGCAAACCCCCTGTATTGAGAAACCCCAAATACTGCCCCACTGTCAGGGAATCCCCCCAACACACACAGTCCATGTAACACAAGAGCTCTGTGAGCACTGGAAGTTTGTGAGGAGGTTTCAGGAGAAGAGCAGTGTTCCAGGAGAGGTGCCGCAGCGTCTGCAGCACGTTGCTCAAAGGTGTCACTGAAACAAGAACAGTCAGCCCAGATAAGCCCAGCATCCCCAAAAGTGTCTGCGAGCAGATACTTTGGGAAAGCATGTAAGAAATGAGGTGAGCAGAGTGTGAACTCTTCTCAGACAACACTTCCCATCTTCTGGAAATCTGCCAATTGGGGACCTTGTGGATGAAAATACCTCTTCTCCTATCACTCCTTCCCACCCACCTCCCTGCTCCCCATGCCTTCACCTCAAAATTATCCCCGTGCTTGGTAGCACCACTCTTCTGAAGAGCAGCCATCTGCCTGCTCTACGCAGAGAGGAGCTCTCAGCCTGCTGCTCTGCTCAGCAATTTCATTCTCAAATGGAAGGCTGGCAGGATGCCCGAGGGGCAGCGCCCACGATCACTTTTCTGCACCTTAAATGGGCACATTGTCCCTTCACCTTCAGAGGGGGCACATGAAATCCTTCCCAAGAACCTGAAACCACGTTTGCGCTCGGCTCACGAGTAAAATTGTTACCGGGCCCTTCTGGGGTTTCGATTTTTCTTTTTTTTGTCTGTACTGTAACAGAAGGAATGTGGGAACATGCCCTGAGTGGAGCAGACCAGTGACGAGTGAACTGCAATGAAAGGGGCACCCTCATGGAAAAAAGCAAAGCTCTGGGGCAGTTTGGGGAACTCCCAGCTCTAGACACCCAGCCCGAGACATTTTTTTAAAAAGCCTAGTTTCATGATATGCTAAGCATCCACCCACTGAAAAATGCAACCTGTCCTGGGTGTATTTAATTTGGGGTTTATTCATATTACTGCTTAATTTTGAACTGTTGCTTTTTAATTACCAGCTGAAGCTACATAGTAAAATGGACTAGCCCCACAGGCATGTTTTTCTTTCTATTATATTACAGTGAGGCAGCAGATTAACTCCTTCAGCCATCCCAGCTTAACACCTCTTGATGCCAGCATGGCCCCCTTCCAGACTGCAGCTCCTGCAGCAGGAACGGCTGGAAGGGACACAGATCTTTATGTCCTGAGTTTCCAACTCCCAGCCTGGGGTATCAGCACAAGCAGGTGCCAATTTCAATATGCATCTATCCTGGAGAGTAACTCACAGCCCATCAGGAAGGAGAGCACTTTCCAGGGAGCCAGACTGAGCTGCAACCTCTGGCCAAGGACAAACACTTTGGGGCAACAACTGTCTCAGCTTTCTGGTCTCCACATGAGCACCACTGAGTTGACAGCTGTAGAAAAGGGAATGTTTCCTAAGCCTGAAGGGGGCTGAATCCTCATGGGGTCCAGAAGGGAAAATGGAAAAAAAAAATAGAAATTACAGTTCAGAGCAGCATAAGAAAAGGAAAACTTCAAGAGGAAGCAGGGAACTGAACTCATCAGGGATAAGCACTTGTTTTGAACTGTTGCTTTTCCTTTAGCTTAGCATTATCTCAAGATGAAATAATTTTATTATGCAAGATGTTTCTGCCATTGGGGTACACTGTGACCAGGCATGGAGTACCCCATGTCTGTTAACAAACACAGGGCTTGATCTGGCACCTGCTCTCTCTGGGTCTTCCCCACCTGGAGAAACCCTAAACCAGGACAGATGATGGGACCCCATCTGCTACAAGGCACAGAGGTCCCTTACCAGAGTGGCCTTACCAGGACAGCCCCTCTTTCCTCCTGGGAATTCACAGTTACATCCTCGGGGTCAGGGCTCCAAAGCAGAGCACAGGAGATGGGCAGTGAACTGCTCACCCCTCTCCAGTGCTGCCTCCCTCTCCCAGAGCTGCAGCATCCAAGTGTGGAAATGCCTGAAGCTGCTGTTTCCCTCAAGAGTGATGCAGCCCTGGTGCAGTCTACACAAAAATTACTCAAAATTCAGTTAGCCAGGGAAAGAAGGTGACCTACCCATCAAGCCACAGCAGCTCAAATTTCTAATATCATCTACTTGCAGCCAAGCACTTGCCTTCAAATTAAGCAGAGGCCAAGAATAATTACTTACTATTCACTGAGATATTTACATCAATTATTCAGCAAATAAATTCAGCTAACAAATAGCTTCAAGGAAACTGCAATCTATTCACAGTCAAGTTGCCAAGTCAGAAGAAAATTATAAAATTAATTATTTGCAACAAACTTCTCTGTTAGCTTTCAAAGTCAGAATAATAAATTTAGACACTTTATTTTCTACTATATATGGCTCCCTCAATCTAATGCTCCTGTTTATGAATTATGGGAGGTTATAGCTGTCTCTTGAAAGATAACTATTATATTTTTATTATCATTGGAACTAAAAGATCTTTTTCCTTTAAGCTTTTTTAAGCCTAGCCTAAACAGTCTCAGCTCCAGTCAGAGAACACCTATGAAATCAGCTACCAGTGAGGATATGCTGCTAAAGAACCAGGAAGAGTGTTCTTAGATTTTTGCTCTCCTGGCTAGAGCCAGGAACCAGATGTTGCTGCAAAACATTTATTTCAATTGGCAAATTCTGAAGAAAGCACTTCATTCAAGTAACGCTTTCATTTTCTTTTTTCTTCCAACTAAGAAAGGATGTAGAAGAATATTATTTGCACAGCTTCATTTATTACTAAAGATGGGATATTTCCTCACATAAACAAATAATAAAAGGAGTAATTAATATTGTTTTCAGGCACCATTCTGGTCTATGCACATAAACAGCAGAGAGAATACCTGACAGAGATCTGCCTCAGGTTCACCTTCTGCCCCTTTAGCTGTATCTCCTCACTCCTTCCTGCACTCACACAAGTTGAGCCAAACAAACTCTTTTCCCCCCACTCCTCTTTTTCTTTGCCTGTTTAATACTGATGCTCTGTAAATACACCCACAACTAAGCAAGGACATGCTGCCAACCCCTGAAACACTCCATAAATGCCCAGCAGGTTTTTCACTCTCCAGCTATGCTACAACAGGAGGATTCCCAGAAATCCTACAGCCACTGAAGCCATTGAACATGAGGACACAGCTCAGAAAAGTCCTAAAGACCTCTAAGGGAGAAAAAGCAACTCCCAAAAGCAAATGCCTTTGTTCTTGCCCTGGAATAATATGGATGGATACAGCCTATTGCACAATCATGACAGTGGGGCTGGAGCTCAGAGCTTCAGTTCACTGTTCTACCTCAGGACAGAAGGGAGGATGTCCAAGGAGAAATCCCAGAGCAGTGGTGTGGGTACAGAGAACAGAGCATTGCTTCCAGATTTGACTTCAGTTCCTAAGGCAGACTCCAAGGAGTACAAAGGAGGCTCACCCAGTGTGATTTAGCACTGTTCTGATGATTGATACCCACTGAAATCCTGCCTGCACACGCTGGAGGAGGAGATGGGGATGGTGCAGGGGGTAGGAGATGACATTCTCCAAAACCTGTGGGGGATCAGCTCATTTTGAAGATATCTCATCTGCATTTCTTCCCTGCTCCTGGTCTTTTTACCTTCCATAAACCAGGTAGGATGGGGAGTAGGTTCAGGTGGCTTCACAAGCCAATTTCTTTGCAGATGAGAGTTGATCAGATTAATTTGCCCCAACCACCTAATGCATTAATTCACTTGGCAGGGAATTCTGCCCTGTGTTTACAGTTTGTGCAAGGGCAGCTATGCTTTCCATTTAATTTTTCCTCAAATTTGAAATATAACTATAAAATTCTAAGAAACTTGCTTGGATTTTGAGTAGCAAATGTTATGGACCACTTAGAGATGAGGTAAAGCTCTGGAATTATGCAATGAAGGCACAAACAATGAACACATCTGAGAAAAATGTCAAGAGAGTTTATATAGAGAGGCAAAAATTGAATAGATTGCAAAAGAGGTTGCTCAGGAAACATGGCTTTACTGAACTCTGGTAACTAGAACTTATTGGATTGAAAGCATTAGGATACAAGCATTACTAAGACAAAGACTGTGGAGTCTTGTCTAAATTGCAAATTGTGACTCTTTTTTTCTGATGGGGTGACCTCTCCTCTTTGCTTTTAGGAAGCTAAATTACACTTTAGTTTTCCTGTTTTCATCACATTTCGCTTTGGACACAAATGACCTTGAGCTCTGCTCTTTCTATGCTGATAGAAACTGAAAAGGGATTAACCAAAAAGCAATAAACTATTCCCTCCAAATTATTAGCCCTACATTTTCGTATCAGTGTCCACCTACACTAACTTGAAACTCAGCAATGCTGGTTTTCTCCAGAGCTGTCAGCTGAAATAAGCTGGTTCTGTTCCTTGCAGGCTGCATTTGCCAATGATCTTTCTGCTTTTAAAACATGCCCCCTTCACCAAACACAGCAAGACTGTTGCCCTTTTCAGAATTTCCCACAGGTACATGGCAGGAACAAAACCAGCATGGCATTTCTCAAGCTATTATCATAGGAATGCTTTGTACACAAGAATGTCAGAGTGAAGCCAAGCCTGTGCAGAGCTCTGGAGGTAGATGGAGTGTAGGAGCCAGTGACTTGCAAAGATTACAGACCAGAGCCATTAAAGTCTTGAGAGGAGGGGAAGGATTCCTGATGCAGGAAGATAGTAGGATCTGAAAAGATCCACAAAATCCCTTTCAATTACAATGGGAGTTGCTCAAGAAAAGCAATCCCATTGTCTATTCTTTGGACTTTTCATACGAGCATCAGGAATGGCAGAGCAGATGTCCCTGTAGCACGGAATGAAGGCTCCAGCCCAGCCCTAGACATCTTAAGGCACTTTTGCCAGCCTCTTCTCTAATAAATTTAGAGAAAAAAAACCCTAAAAGTTTCCAGATGAAACTGCAAGCCACCTATTGAGGGCTGACTCCAGAGCCCTTGCCTCTGTTACACTGCCTGACCAAGAGACCAGCTCCTAGCTGGCAACAGCACTCTTCAGAACTGGGTCTGCTGCCTACTCTGCAGTCTTGGGCAGAGTTTGACCCTTTGTATTCACAACTAAATGCTACCAGATGGATGCATCAGTTCAAAGGCTGTTGGAAACAATTAAGATTACAGGAAGCCACATTTATCCTTCCACCTATAGCACTGAATTAATCACGGCTGATAGGGATCTAAGCAGAGCCCACTCAAGGCTCTGATTTATATCACTACCTGTCAAGAGATGGCAGAAGATTGCCCAGTAGCTGCTGAATGCTTTTCTCCCACCCTCTCCCTCTCCTGGGGAGACAAATATAAGCCAGGACATTCCTACTTTGCTCAGGATGCCATGAAACTTAACCTCCTGTTGACACAAGCATTAGGCCCCAGGACTGTATAACAGGTCACTGACAGAAAGATATAAGATAGAGCTTCCAAATTTGGCTGGCCACACACAGGCAGGCACTGGGACATTCATGTTCCTGGCTCCCAGGGCCTGCATACCTGTGAGGGAGACTTGGAGGCTGATGGACATCATGGGGCCCTCACCAAACCATTTTTCAGCTGTGTCTTCTGGCGAGTCCAGTGGTTGATGCTGCCTGAAATTTCTATGAATCCTGTTTCCTTACTAGGTAGCAAAGGTTGGATTTTGTTCTAAACACAGGAAAGATCCAGGGAGCACTGGACAGCTGTGCCCCTATAGTTGCTATTAAAAGAATGACAGAGGAGTGCCAGAACCCATCCACACTGGGTGGGACTGGAAGTCTGAGTGCCCACGTGGGAACCTGAATATTTGTGCTCAAATAAATTAAACCCTCAGTGCTCATCTGCCTGTCCGAAGTCCAGTGTCAAGGACTGAGAGAGGACTCTTACTGTGAGCTCAGTACTTTCTTTGGAAGCAAATCTTCTGAAGCCTGGATGTTCCCTTTCCCAGGGACTCACTGATCAGTACATTTCATGTCCACCATGAAATGGGAAAGATCTGTTACCCTATGCTAAGCTTTTCTCCATCCATGGGAGGCAAAACAAAGACAAACAACGAGGCTTGAGTCAACACAAGGGTTAATTTAAGAACTGAGCTTGCTTAAAATAAAAGTTGTCACCAACCAAAAAGAACAAGTAGCCATTGAAGAGAAAACTGTTGAGATTTATGGGCCCCATTCTAGAGACATAAAAGGGGAGTCAATCATCATTTGAAGTTTATTTTTTTAATAAGAGCTCCTCAAATATTCCCCCCACTTTTCACTGCCAGAAACGTAAGCTTGTGGCTGTGAAAAAGTTAAAAATTAGGGGTTTGCTAAGTGGGAGCAGAATGCATGGTCGCTCTGTATGACCCCAGCTACTCTAACAGCTACTGCTAATTCCCAGTGGAAGCATCAATAGCTTGTGAAATAGACTCCTTTCTTTTCTTGTACAAATTATTCCTTTATATTTTTGAACTTCTGAACCTTCTGGCTTAATAACAACTCCACAAGAAAGAAGGAAAATAATTGAGTGTTTATAACAGCACGCATCTTTTTTTATTATCATCCCAGGCTGTGGCACTTTCAGCTCAGCAAAGCTTTAGTCAAAGCTGCTCTACAAAACTATTTGGCAATGGGAGGGGGAGAGGGATGTAAAGGACATCTCCTCCTACATTGGAACCGTGGTCAGTGGACATTTTTAAAATGTCTCAAACATGCAGTTTCACTATCTTCCACCTACTCCCTAAATTATAGCCTACCCACTTATTACCTGTTTGAGTTAACAGCAGAAATTAAAACATTGCCCCAACCTCACAGTCTGTGAGCTGCAGCACATCAGAATGTGGGCCATAAAAAATTGCAAAACAAAGACAAAAACCTTAACCCACCCACACATGCAAAGAAAGAAAGAAACAAATAAAGGCAAAATAACAGGAATAAACTGTCTTTAGCCTGTTTCTTTTTCTAGTTTTAAATGGAAAGCAATGTGACAGTGCTGCAACAGATGACACTCTATTTTCTCTAACAGATCTACAGTTTGTGGATTCTCCTCTACCTCCCAAAAGACTAACATGGCTTGAATTAAGAAAGGCTAACAGTAGAAAGTATGTTTACTCAATAGGAAATGGCCATGCCAGGCTCAGGAAGTGCTCATCCTCCTCCAGCAGTTGGTTTAACAAGCACTAAATCACTGAGTATTACATTCTAGATAATTTGCTGCCCAGTATCATCACTTTGTTGATTAATATGCTAACTCATAATGATGACAGATTCATAATAGTGCACTTGGCAATTCATATTCTGAACTAGACATGCAGCCAGGGAACAATCCTGTGCCCTCCCAGGTCAGTGGTGCAGCACAACCCAACCCTTTTAAAGGAAGATTATTACAAGGTCAGATGAGCATTATAAGGATTTGGCACATAAAACCCAGCAGCATTTCCTTGACGAGGCTCAAGAAAAGCCACCACTCACACTTTAGCAGAGCCCACTGCTCAGAGACACATCCTCACTTTGCTGTCAGCAAGGACAATTGAAACCTGCTTCACTGGAGCAGCTTCTTGTCAATAAAACTCACCTCAGACCAATACTGGCTTGGTTGAAATGGAGCTGTGTAAATCAGAGCTCAGCATCCTAAAGGTTTTCAAACATTTGCCTTTCCAGCAGTTATTTACAGGAGGTATTTTTTCGGGTTTTCACTAGTATAATCCAGTAGTAAGTCTTTCAAGCTGATGGATTTGAACCACACTCCACCACTCAATTGATTACACCACAAAGTAAGGGGCTCCTACCTTCTTTGCCTACATACTACAAAGATCAACTGAAGGGACAAAATGAGAACTAATTTTAGCAGTTTCTTAATGGGCATCGGAGGTATTTCCTTCAATCATGTTTACCTAGACATCTTTCTCCTTACTGAGGGTTCTTAAATGTAGCTTCTGAGGCCAGGCTAAACCCTCACTAAATTTTCTCCACAAAATGAGGTCCCCTGCAGCTGGAACATGTGGATGGTGTAGGATTCAAGTGGCAGCCACCGCCTGCCGCTCTCCCAACCACTGGCATTTCAATTGAAGTCCATTTATCACAGGCTTATGGTCAGATCTAACCATAAATGAGCCACTCCATGACTGTGATCTAAAATATTTATTACTTCTGCATTAGTACATTAAGATGGAAAATAAAAATCCAAACCCTAAACCCATACCAAGAAAAAACACTGGCATCTCAGTAAAAGGCTAAGCAGGAGGCTCTGGGGCTACTGTTCACACTTGTACAGGATATGTAAAGGATCCCTCTCACTTCCCTCACTGGGCATTTATCCTGCAGGAAATAAGTGGATGATTTCAGTCATACTTCTTTACCCTTGAAAATAAAGTGTATGAGGCAGTGGAAGCCTGAAGGGATGGCACTGAATTTGTCCCCATGTTAGTTTTGCAGCCTCCTTGTTCCATGTATTTATTGCCTATTCTTACAGCAGGTGATGGATAGGGTACCACTCTGCAAACAATTATGTTTCCATAAGTTCTGTGAAAAAAGTTGATGGGGTAGAGATGATGTGAAGGGAACCCTCAAGGAATCCATACAGGACTTCATCCTTGAGATGCAGACCCCAGAGGGATGATGCTTCCCCTTGTTCTTCTTCGCACAGAAAAGTTGTTTGGGCCTCAGCTGGACTGGGGATGAATTAGAAGCATGGTCAGGCAGGTTTCTAGCACAACCAGTCCTACAATTGTTCTGCTGTCCAGACTAAGTTCATAAAGAGCTCTGTCAATGTGTCTCAGTAGTGACTTGCAGTGGAGAAGAAAGAAAGAAAGAAGGAAAGAAAAATGCACAAGAATGGGTCTTCAAATGGTGGACATCTCATTTCTCCCAAGTACTCAAGTGGAGCAACCTTCATACCATTCTCTCCACTTTCAAGCTAAATGAGAAAACATCCTTCAGCAAATATGTGAATCACTTTCCCTCCTCGTGACACATTAAAACAATAAAAAAGAGCAATAGCCATAATTTCTTTGTCAGTAACAGTAAGGATAAAATATTAAGCAAAAAAATCCAACACAACAAAAGTGGCTTGTTCCTCATGATATAAATTATTCTTTTAAATTGAGTGGGCTAAAATCTACATAAATGGGACAGAGCAATAGGAAACTTCTGTACTTTGGTCAATTTCTGTGTAAATATATGTCAATCCTAAGACTGATTTCTATGGATCTTGGATCAAGCTCCACATGGAATTCAGCACTCTCCAGGTTAGAACAGAAGCTCTACAAAAATACCTTACCATAGCTCATACCAGGTTTAGGTTTCAGAAGTGTGACTGAGAAGGTTTGAAGCAATGCTGAAATTCCCTTCCTGAAGTCCAAAGGGGAAAACGGAATAATTCCAAGTGAAAAAGCTAGCAAGGCTGCTGAGTCAGCTCTATATAGACCTCTCCTACACTCCAGCCTATATCTGTATGAGAGCTGTGTCCATAAAACCAAACTCTATTTCCTAGAGCCCACAATAAAAATGGAGATCCTTCATTTATTTTCAGTATTGCCTTCTCTCCTGGGTTTATTCCCCTTAGACACTGTCTTTCTCTCTGACTCTTTTTTCCAGCTTCCTTTGGGCAACTAAATAAAAATCTCATTTTAATCGTGCAAGGATGTCTCCTGGCTCCTGAAGTTTTGTTCTTGGAGAGCTCCCATTCTTTCTGAGCTCACTTCTGTGCAAGTTTTTATTCCTCTTCTGTGTTGGTTTTGGGGCTATGACTGAACATGTCAAGATAGTGACCTACAGGCTTTTAGACATTTCTGTCTCTTTGGGTGGGATTTTTGAGGAGCACTCAGAGCTGGCCTCACAGAGAGCTGAAATCATCCAGAGTTGGTTGAGAAGAAGCTGTTTGGATAAAGCCCCAGAGACATCTTTGGGACACTCTACTCACCCTGTTTCTCAATAATGACATGCATGTATAAAAGACACTACAAAACTCCTGACCCACATAAACCTCACAACCAGTTGGGATTACCACTACCACCACTCCCAGACAGTATAAAGATGAAATTTTGAAGGCAACTTCCAAAAAAACTTGTTGTCAGCTTGGTGCTGCTCTTTTCCCACTTTCAACCCCAGAGAAGTCTCTACCCCCAAGCTTTCAAACACCAGGAGACATCTCAAGCTCCTTGAGTTTCAATCTGCATCATTGCTTAACTCTGTCTGTCACAAGACTTACGGTGTCTGGCCATGAGCAGGGCAGAATCAATCCATCCCTGGCTGCTTGTAAAACCCTTCTTTGCTCCCTTCACCTCCTGCTCTTTCCAAGCACCACTTTTCCTCGACCTCATCCAGCCAGACCTCATCCAGCTGACCCAGGGCACGGAGCTCATGTGCAGCACAGGGAGAGCAGCTCCAGCCAGCCCTGCACACCGGGCTCTGCCTGACTCCCTGACACTTCTGATCTGATGGATTCTGTAGTGCTCTTGTAAGTGGGAATTAGTCATGCCTGGAGGGTCAAGGTTGTCAGACCTCATGTGGAAGTGCACATGTATTCCTCAAAGGAAAACTTACAAAAGCAGGTTCTGTGCCAAGCTAGGAGGGAAAGAAGATATCAACAGATTGACAGAAAACAGCTTCTGTGACTTTTCAGTCCAGCAAGGACCAGGAAAAGCAGGGCTGAAGGGGAAAGAAAGAAAAGGGAAGAAAGGGCAAATAAGAAAGGGGAAAGTAAAAAAAGGAAAGGGAGGAAAGGGAAGGGGAAGGGGAAGAGAAAAGCTAAAAGAAAGGAAAAAGCTCTACCATCACTCAGTGCACCAAATAATGTCAGAGAAAGAACTCTTACTTTGGCCATGGCAACTACATTCTAGCTAATCACTCAGGATCCTTTACTAATGAGAAAGGAATTAAAAACATTGCAAGATGTGATGAATTCAGACAGCTTGGATAATATAATCCCTTGGCCTTACAATAATGCTATTAGGACAAAACATACTGATAGATAAATAAGACTGAAGACAAAAATACAGCTAATGAAATTACAATAGACTTAGCTGGTAGAAGTCAGCCTAGGTCAGCTGAAAACAGTCAAAAGAGTCAACAATGACAATTTTCCACAGCTCACGGTCCAACTTCCCAGCTTCTAATCAGGAGAGTAAGTCCCATCCCTGTGAGCTGCACCAATTTACATGGACTACAGGGAAACTGAGTGAAAAAGGTTTCTTGTAAGGAATGAGATGGAGGAGAGGTTGGGTGAAACTGCTAAAAAATCAAAGTCTGAATTGGCTAAATTGGCAAGTAGTGTGGCCCGACAGGAATGGATCAGGGGAGAGGCAGGGCCTGACATAAACATTAAATACATTTCAGGAGGTTTATTTTGGCTTAGTACTACCCTGGTCTCACGGACTGAATGTCTGTTGAATCCACAATAAGCACCAAGGTGCAACAGGGGTAACACTGAGGGATATATTTCAAAAACAAGCTCCTAATCCAAACTAAATGCTGATGTGGACAACTCCAAATTTATTTTCATGTGGGGACTACATTAAATCCTGCTATCATTTATAGGCATTTTGGGGAGGAATGGGGTAGAAGTCTTGTGCTAAGCATGCAAATCACAGTTGAAATTAATGTGCTGAAGCAAGTCAGATGTCAGATAAAGTGTAAATAGCTGTCCACATGCCAACCCTTGGCCTGCCACAATGGCACGGGGAGGTAACTTGACTTAATCATCATTTAAGAGCATTTGTGCAGCCTGTTAGGGAGTTCTGCAGGCAGGCAGGAATTCAGTGAGCTCCCAAAGGTCCCATATACCTGAACTCCTAGATGTTACTTTTGGGTGGGTTGCCAATGCTGAAGGAAAGATTAATATGAGAGATCCTGACCCTGCAATAAACACTCAACAATACTTCTTCCTATTAGGACTTACTTAAACCTCTGCTGGTTTATCTGCTGAACCACCTCATTTGGTGGGTCCTCTCTGAGAAGATCAAGTCTGATCATGATAGGAGATACAAGAAGGTTTTTCAGATGGATGTAAGTTAGTCACTTACAGACAGCAATTTGGAGAAACTGCTAACAGTGGAGAACTGTCCCAACTGGAAATCTCCTTCAGCTTTTGGGGAGGCTGCAAAGCCCTCCCTGCACAAATAGTGCAGAATTTCAGGGCTGACACAAGCACCAAGGACACAGCAAGAGGACACAAGCTCTTATCTAGTGAAGATACAGAACAAAACCAACACTGCAGAAGCTCAGGCTGTCAGCTTTGTTTGTCTACGGTGCTTACATGACCTTCACTATCAGAGTTTCTCTCAGTGCCTGGCTGATACTGCTCTGAGGGGCTTCACTGGCTCTGCCCAGTGCACTTTTATGATCTGCAAGAACCAGCCCATTGCCACTTTAGCTGTCCCATACACTCTTCTGGTGACATGAGGCTGAAAACATGATCCTTCTCACAGAGGAAAGACACACTGCAGCCCACTTACCCAGAACCACACAGGAAGTCCATGACAAGCCATAAATCCTTCAGGACAGAATTGGAAAATCTTTATTTTCACAGTATTCAAACTAGAGTCTCAATGTATCTGATTATTCGTTTACTCTTGGTTTTCCTTGTGCAGGAGGATCTATCAACTTCATCCTTGGAGAGGCTGCCACTTCAATGGGAGAGATGCTGCATTTTATCTACAGAATGGGATAATGGGGCCAGTTCTGGGCAGAAAGGGTTTTCAGTGAGGAGGCAAAGCTATGCAGGAGCTTGATGCTTCTGTGATAACAGCAGGATGCTCAGCTGAGTTTGCTTTGAATGTCTTCCTAGTCATGTACCACCCAAAGAGCTGTCAGAAAAAAGGTGATGTGTCCTGAGAGAAATCCCAGTCCTCTGACACTTGCTTTCATGTTGATATGAGCCCAAAAAGTTGAAAGAACAGAATTTTCAACTCCCAAGTGTGACAAAACAGAGACCATTACTTTCTTTGGTGCCAACAAAAGGGAAAAATTCAAAACAGTCTCCTGACAGCTCTCACAGATTTTCCCTGGACAAGCAGCATTACTGGATCCTGGATTATTACTTTTAGTCTGGAAAACGTTGAGCCTAATCTAAACCCATCCCCAACAGACTGAAAGAGTGAGATGGAGGCACACAGTGGAAGCCCCTCAATCTGAACAATAACCAGCTGTGATCCCCTACCACAGAAAGCACCACCCTGCCCTGCTGAGCTGCCACCCTCCCCTTTGCTCACAGCCAGACAGAAAGGACTCCATGAGCTGAGCAATAATCCCAAACAGAGAGACATGGAATGAAAGGGTCCACCTGTGCCTGTAAAGTACACTGAGGCAAAGCCACTCGTGCTTATCAGTGGTGAGATAGTCAGAAGTGTGAGAGTCGTCCCTGAATGGCACAAGTGTTCCTGCTTCAGTCACAAAGACATCATTTCCCTGCTATTTTTTTAATAGGTATGCTTTTATTTAAACAGCCCTTTTTTAAGACTGTAGGCTAAGATGGCCTTGCTTCCCCAGGGGTCTCACTAAAAGCCAAACTGCACCCGACTCACCAGTGTAACTTAAAAAGTTAAGCAGTGGTTAGGGACAAGCCACCTCATTCTTTCCAGCCCTGGAATCTGAGTGCATATGAATTTTGGATACTGCTGCAAAAGTGGCACATTACAAATTAGCAACAGTTTAGTTTATTAGTCCCCAAGTGGATTTATTTATGGCACAGAATATATTGCTGTAGGTTCCCTGAGACCGAGACTGTGACGTTACTGAAATTAAAGGGGATTTCATGTGGAAGACTGTGCCAAAACGGACTTACTCCTATTGTGATTTCAACATGTGGTATTGTTTTACCATATACTTCTTGAGCTTGATGCCTTCACACCTTACAAAGATCTCCTGTTGGAGCAGCTGATGGTGCATTCTGCTGAGCTCACTGCCACAGGCATGGAGGGAGCCAAGCAGAACAGGAACCTGGATCCTTCAGCCCTTGGTCCACTTCTTCAGGGAACAGCAGCACCATCTGCTACCCACAGCAGGAATTCAGGAACCCTGGTGCCCTTGGCTGCTCAAACAATATGGACACATAGGTTTGTAGTGGTGGCACACAGGGAAAGAGGTTTCCCTCTAGGGATGTAGCTTAGGCAATGTCTAAGCTCCAGTAATTCATCCCTTTTCATTACAGCAATGAAAAAATACCTTCAATTTTACAGCTGGGGAAACCGAGGCACAAAATTCAGCATATACAGCCCTTCTCATCATCTCAAGGAAACAATGATGTCTCTAATTAAGCTGGATATTCAGAGGCTGTCTCAACAAAGTTTAGTTTCCCTGAATTTTCTGAGTGAGGGAGCAGCCAGATTCTGATAACATTTTCCCTAACATTACAGTGTGCATCTCCAACATCCAAGAGTCCTTTACCATCAAGACACACACCCCCAGTACCAGGATCAGCTCTGGACAGTCAGGAGCCCCTAGAGCAGGTTAACCTCTGAGCACAGCTCTGAGCATTGCAGAGACAGGAAGGGGAAACCGAGGAGCTTCATCCCTTTATTCTCACACTGTATTAATGTAACTCTTTTCTATCAGTTGGATCAGCCCTATGCCTGCCCTGAAAGAAATATGCCAATATACGAACTTTCAGTGGCTGGAGCAATTTGATGGTACACCTTCTTTTCAAAGAACTGGCAAAGAACAACTCGATTTTTGTGTCTGGGACAGAATGTAACTGCTGCAGGATTCACATTATTATTCAATTTACTTTAGTGTCTTCCCTCTTAGCTGCTCGTGTAAGAGGCTCTACTCCTCAGCAGGATGCTACTGTTTATCTCAGCTGTGGCTTGGCAGGTGTCACTTCCCCATCCAACAGAAGGAAAAGCTGCTGTGCTGCAGAGCTGAGTCTTCCAAGGCCACACACCAAGCAAAGAGCAGCTCCAGGACTAGAAATCAGGAATCCAAAGTGCCTCACCACAAACACAATCCGCTGAGACCACAGTTGCCTGACAGCCAATGCCCACTCTCATGTACTGGAAGACAGGAATTGAAAAAGCAGAGTTTGGTTTTAGTGCTGGCTGGCCTCGCTGGAACAGCTCTTGGTTCTGGGGAGGGAGTGGGGAGGACATCAGAGCTTACAGGGGGTGGAGGGACAGTGCCATCCCTGGGTGACAGCAGCTTTCCTGACAGCCATCACTGCCTGTGCAGACTGAGCCCACGCCGTGAGCCTCTGCGTGAATCCAGCAGCAGGAGAAATACAGAGACACCATCACATTTGGGTTCCTTTGCAGACTTTCCTCCAGACGAGCTAGTGTGAATTCCAGTTGCTGAAGATGTTTTGGGGCTGATTCCCTGTCCCTGTTTTCTCTTCAAGAACGGAGAGGATGTTGAACAGGATGGGAAGGTGGGGCTTGTACTTCTTTCTCCACTCTCTCTCCTCAGTGAGGCGACGCTAATGAAAATCAGACTTTGTCCCAAGGAAACAAAATCTCCTCAGTGCTTCCTCAGCCGCTGCTGAGCTGCAGAAGAGTTAAATGAGAGGTGACTTGAGCAGCACAAGGTGGCTTGCACTTGGTGGCTTGGTTCATGTCCATGGACAGATTGCAGGGACAGGATCTTGATCAGATGTTACTCGTACGATTTCAGGCCAAGTCATGACAAAGTTCACACAACCTGTTACCTTCTGCCAGGGACAACATGTGACAAGAATTCTCTGAAATTTTTGGCTATATCCCCTCCCACACGAGTCAACTGGATGCACTGAATTCAGCAGAGTTGCCTCAGCACAGCTCCTCACATCAGCCTCTTGGTTTGAAACAACTTTTGGCATTATTTAGAACATCTGTTTCTAGTGCCCAAGGCTAAGATACTGATTACCAGATTGCTAATTTTAATTACTACCTGGCATGTAGAAAACAAAACCGGCTACATGTGCCATTTACCCCAAGGAGTAAAAAAAAAAGTCAAAACTAACCAACAAAATACAGAACACTGCATAGGATGAGAAATACAACCTCCTTCTAACAAAACAGTTTCTGTGGCATTCCTCTCTTCCTGTGTTTGTGTTTCTCTTTTTCCTAAGAGCTATAAAATTTAGCATACTAGGAATTGTGGGCTGCTTTATAGACCGAGCAGTTGGGCTTGTTAGAAGTTGGCTTGAAAGGGGTACTTCTTTCTGACTGCTACCTGGCTGCCCTAACTAGTCTGACACCTGCAAATTATTCATCTTTTTCTTCCCAGAACACATGCCAGTCAAAAACAGCAAACCTAATTCCTCTGGAAATTTGTGCCTGAACACGCCGTTCTCTCTACTGAAAGCAACATGAAAATAAAGCTCTGCAACCTTCAGCACCTGCCAAGGAACATCAACTCGACCTTTTCTGAATTGTTTTGGACCAACACTTTTTTCTCATCCACCTCTAGATCTCGACTTCTTTGTTGACCTGTGCTAATCCTTGGCATAAAGGGCAGTTTAATCTCTAGAGCTGGACTTTGACAACCCTGCAGTAACAATGTCCTATATAACCCTATGTCATTATTCCATAGAGACTATGAATTAATTATTCCTCTGAAAGGGAAGACATAATTAGTTACATAGGAAGCAGTACCTCAGCAGCTCAAACCTTGCTGTTCTCACCAAGGTGCTGACTGAGGTTCATCACAGTGCAGTCAGTCAACACCACTGCTCATTATCCACAACACTGGGATTCATTCCATCTCCTTTCCCAGGCAGGAGTTTCACCAGAGAGAGACTGGGGATGTTAGTTAAGCAGTTGTATTGAGTTGAACGGGTCTACTTGGATGACAGAGGAATGACAGAATCAGTCATCAAACAGGCAAAATTCCCACTGGTGGCATAAAAATGTCAGGGCTATATCATACTGTAAATGTCACCCGTTTCTGCCGACAAATTTTTATTTGCATTGTTTCTATATAAATATTATTTTCTAAAAATGTCAGCAAGAAATGCCAGTTAGTTTCTGACAATGATGACAAAGAGAAGATACATGGGAAGCTAAGTACCAGAGTTTCCCAGAAAATCGTAGGGGATTTTTCTAATGGAAAATATTGCACCTTTGTTGAAAAATCCCTAATCCTTTGGCCACTCACCAAAGTCTCTTGGAATGAAGAATATTAGGTTTGGAGTTCAATATGGATCCACAGCAAACAGACAGATTTGGTTAAAGAGAGAAAATCCCAACAAGTTATACTCTCAAGCACTCAGCTGATCATCAAAGTTCTGATAGCATTTTTTAAATGAGCTGTATTGAGTATGTCACTGGTATTGACACTAAAGTCAATGAATTCACTCCACCACAAAGCATTTAGCACAGAGAACACCAGGGATCTTTCCTGATCCATAATTCAGCCTGGCATTCTGCTGATGAAGATTTTCCAGAGAATGCTGCAGCCCATAGTGCTTTGCTGCAATGTTGCTAATTTCCATATATCCACACATAAATACACATATATTGCATACATATACTTTTATATATATCTGTCTTCATATATATTACATTTATTTATATACTTTGATGTGTTGGATTTCATTTATTATTTATAAAGAAGTGTTCTAGTTTAATGTGGTTATAAATTTTAATTGAGGATTTCCCTGCTTTTATAAGCAACTATATATGAGATTAGCACTTTAGAGACTAAAAGACAGCTTTTCAAAGAGCTGGAGCATCCCTGGCCACTGCAAAGTCTGAATTATGGACCTTCCAGTATTTCCTGCCTCTGGTAATTAAAGATGCAAACTTATATTAGAGAACTTTTAAAAATTCTTGAAGACATAACTTTTTCTTTTAGAAGAGATATATGCTAAAACTGGGTAGAAATGGAAAGATTAAAGGCTTTTAACTGCATTTATATAGTACTTTAAGTACTTATAGTACTTTATTTTTGTCATTTTCCATCAGGCTGAGAGCAGCTGACAGCAACACAGCCTAAAGATCAGCTGGGCAGAAGCAGAGTCAGAAGAGGCCTTCATGGCCACAGAAACCCCACTGATTCACCATTACAAGTCTTGGCATCATGTAAGAAGGTGTTCTGGAAACAAGATATAAACCAATGTGTGAATGTGTCTCAGTCCCCATGAGAAAAACAACTGCTCCTAGATTTTACCCAAGCATGGGTCTAAAAGCCAACAGACAGGGATTATACTTGAAAATCCTCTCAGCTCCTCCAAAGCTCCAGTATTGTCTTTGAAAATTCTTCCATTTCTTTGGAAGAAGGCCCACAATTCTGTTCAGCTCAGTCTCAGTAGCACCTCCTAAAGTACTCTAGCTCCTATGAAAAGCATGCTTCACTTTTCTACTTTATTTTAGGCTCTGAGTGTGGCAAAAGAGGGATGCCTACACTTCCAATGGCAAAGGGGAGGCACTGCCATGCTGCCATGCATGGGGAAACCTCCAAGGCTCGGATCACTCCCCACACTGAGGTTCCTCTGGAGCTGACCCCACGTGAAAACGACACAGAGCTGAACTTCCCACTGGGGAGAGGTAACTCTGACAAGGTGAGAGCTGAATTTCCCCCTCCTGGTGAAGCTGTGCTGTCCACACCTGCCGATTAGCTGGGGGCCTGTTGTGGTGCCATATTCCCCCAACGTGCACGCCTGCCAGGCTTTGACACAACCGTGCTCCAAAACCAACTCTTCATCAAAGATGTCTTACATTCAGCTGAAATCAAAGAGCCTGAACAGATGTCTCTAAATATATTTCCTCCTTGTAATGATAGCAAATAAAAGCACTGTCCTTTAACATGTTCTGCACAGCATCTGTAACGCAAGTGCCGCAAAGGGAAATCAAAAGGAACGGGGTAGGATGTTATGTATGCTGTGTGCTCCGAGAGTATTTTAAACTCCCTTAGTCTCTGTAATGAAAACCACACTGTCTGAAAGTGAAACACTGCTGATTGTTAACTGTAGGTCTGTTGGAAATAAAGTGAGGGACACAGGGAAAGGGAATTTCACGTAAATCTAATTTCTTCTGTGTCAAACAGCGCTACTGTATTTCCTCCCATCTGCAAGGATACCCTGTGAAATGTGGATGAATGTTATTACAGTCTGCAATAAGCAGAGTTCAAAGCAGGGAAAATTTGGTTCAGATTTGGATTCGGCAGTTCAGAAGTTTCTTCACACTTTGTTCAAACGACACTGAAAAAAAGTCTCAAGCTCTGACTTGCCAATCTTATATGAAAACTTTTACATGAATCAGGTTGCTATGCAAAGTAGGTAGATTTAAACAAATATTTATATATTTTGCTTTTTCAGCAGAACTAAACTAAATTATTTTGCGGGTAGGATGCTGACTGGGATGAAAGAGAGAGCTACATCACAGTTCCCAGTTCTGTCTGTGGCTCCTTGCATGACTTTGGGCAAATTATTGCTTCTCTTTGTGCTTCATCCCCTTTCTGTAAAACAAAGAGCCTGCTTTGCCTCCACTCTTCCTTAACTAGATAGAAGCAGCCTGTGCTACGTGAGCAGTAGGCAGAAAACAGCTGGGGATGGTGAGCTGGGGTGCTCTGATGGCAGTGAGGCCTCTTGGTGCTACTGTGATGGACATTAATAACAGAAGCTGTGTAAGAAAAGCTCTTTGAAACAATTTCCACCCAATTCCGACTCACTGAGGAACCAGACAACTTGTGTTCACTGTGCCTAACCGAACATCCAAGTTAAAGGTTGGGCTGTTAGTTCCTGATACCTGGGCTTTTCTGTCCCCCTCTAACAGACTGTGCTGCAGTTCAGATGCTGTCAGATGCTCTGGATAGCAAGGCTGCACCCACACCCCACAGCTCTGGGCTCCTTGTCCTCCTTGGCTCATCTCCTCCCTGGATGCCCAGTGGCAAAGCCCATACAAACACTCCAAAAAGTGCATTAGCAAAAAACACCAAACCCTGATGTACCTCCTGGAGTGTCTTTCCTCTTTATGTCCCCATCAGCCTTCCAGACTCCTTCCCACAACACAGCTCTGGCACAGACAGCAAAACTGGTAGAGGTCTCACCTCCAAGGAGAAACTGCTGGCACCTCTACCTTCTGAGCAAGCCTGGCCGACAGAACAGAGGGTTTTGGAGCCAGCCTCCTGTCCTTGCTCCCAGACTCACAGCCCTGTTGGCTGTGGCTCCCAGGAGTCCTCTCCTCCCCTACATCCCAAAGCCCTCACCTTGGACATTGGACCTACTCACCTCCTGAGTTCCCTCCAGAGACTATTAACCTTTCTTTCAGTTATTACTTTCTTTGTCAGCTGGGTGGAATAAAGATCCCTAACACATACACAGATCTGTTCAGTCCTGAAGGGATTTGGAGCTCCCTGCTCAGTCTTGAAGGGACCAACATATCCCATTACAAAGTCCCAGACTAAATTCACTACCAACAAAAAGTCATCTCCCTTTGGACGGGTAAAGTCTACCTTTTGAAATGTCCACATGTTGTCTCAGCAACTCTCCTTTATGGCTGTTTACATTGGATAAGAAGTGCAACACAAAGCAACATTCAGAGAAAAAAAAGCGCTCAGAAGTAGTAAAATATGGTGTTATCTATTTTTTTAACTGAATAAATTGAGCTTGCTTTGCATTATTGCTGGCTGTCTTAGCCCAGCTCTGAAAGTGAGAAAGAGAAAGGGAATCTTGAAAGGCAGCTCCCGAGAGGACACTAATATTTTTAATAGTTTGTGGGTTATGAAACAAATCTGTGTTAGCAGTATTATATATCTCAGCCTGAACCACTGGGGTGTTTCCAGGCTCTTTAATGAAACTAAAGCGCTCACACAGCATTGCCAAGAAAGTAGATTTATTCACAAAGAAATGTTTGCTAGCAGAAATGAAAGCGTAGGCATGAGTGGGGCTGTAGCATACTAATGCATGGTCTTGTCACTCACATTGCCCCTTATCTCACCAGCTGAACTCTGTTGTTGCTGCTGGATCACAGGTCAAACCTTTTCCTTCTTTTTTCTGCCTTCCAGTCTTGCGTCTCCCCTGATTTTTGGGGCCCACAGCAAAGCAACACATCAACACAGGCCGAAACCTGTGCTAAGAGCAAAACTTGATCTATAGCCGAGGAGAGCTGAACATAAAAAGAAAAAAACATACACAAACACTAGGGACTTTTTTTTTTTTTTTTCATTTTACAGTGTGAAATAGGACCCAAACTAATCAATGGAGCTCAGTGGGAGTGCATAATTATTAATAGGCCCTACATGGGGCCTCAGAAAATATGCAGTTCTCTTGGAAGTTTAAAAGGTCACTGTGAATAACTAAAACATACTCTTCTTGGTAGTTATTTTGCAGTAAAAAAATAATTCATAAGGAAATCAGTTTAAGAAAAAAAAATTTCTCATGTTCTAGCAGGGTGGTTTAAAAGTCATTCCTATGTCTTCCATGTATCTTTTCTGGCAGGTTAATGGGCCATGTTTTATTCTCTGCCTTACTTCCTAAAGCTCACAAAGCCCAGTGCTCTTTCACCATTTGTTATTCCAGAGCTTGCCTATGTGCTGCCCAGCCGAGAGAAAGAATGAAAAATGGAGTGCCCCTGGAACAACCCACCCTGGTGGGGAGCAAGGCCAGGTGAACACCCCTGCGTGGTGCTACTGGTCAGCATCACTTATTAATTGCAGAGCAGCCTGAGGGGCTGGGCATGCCTGTGCTGCTGGCCAGGCTGAGTCCTGGTGGGCTCAGCCCTTTGAAGGAGCTCTGCACCCTGGCTGGGCATCAGCAGATATTTCAATGAGGAACACTGAACAAACCCCCCAAGTCTTCCTCCTAACAGCGGGTGTTTAGTGCTGGCACCAAAGAAGATGTGTTCCTTCAAGAAACCCTGTTGGTTGTAAAGAAGCAGCAGGAGAGCCTGGGAGCACTCCTGGGACACACGTCAGGCACACAAGTGACCAGTATGAGAAAGTCCCAGCACCAAAACTCCTCCTGGCACAATGGATGATGATACATAAGCAGAGATCCCACACTGAATGGTTGAAACATGCAGCAAGGTAGTGACTATGGCAAGGATCCTGACGGAAGCAATAGCTGCTGTCATGAGGCAGAGCTCAGGCAAGAATCACCTTCAGGCATCCTCCCACCATTGTCTGCCTTCAATTCCAACATCTACTTGAGTGATGTTGGAATACAATACACAGAATTCAGCACAAGTGAATTCTGAATTGTATTCACTTCAAACAACAGCAGAAACTGCAACTGAGGATGTGTGAGATGGACAAATCAAGTTTGCCCTGACCTCCCACCAGGGAATGACAGCTGAGCTGTGTGATGTGCCAGAGGGCTGCCACCACTCATGGACACGGAACATGTGGACAGCTGAACACAGCCCCACAATGCAGTGCTGGAGCACAGTGCCAGCGTGGCCTGGGAGGCTGAGCAGGTATCTTAACTCTCAGATCTCAGCCTTATTTAAACACAAGCAGGCCTTGTGGACAGTGTCTGTGTATCTGCCCAGATATGTGCTTCTGGCCACTGGGAGCTGAATCAGCCAGGTCCTTGCCCAGACCTGGTTTGATAAGTTTTATCTTGTATTTATGCTGTCATCAGCTCTGCCCAACAGCACCCAGAGGTGCACACAGCAAATGCTGTCACTTGGGGCAGAAATACCCACAAACTGGCCAGGTTTCAGTATGAGCACTTTTCTCAGCAGTGAAGTCATTTTATTACTATGCTCTACCCAGGCATTTGCAGCATCTGGTTAATATATTTCTGGGTAGTTCCTAGCTCTCCAAACACTCCATCCCTGCCATACTGCAACACACACAAAAGGCAAATTTTCCAACAGTTCGCTTGGGTACCTGTTCCAGGCACTTACAGACCTGGTTAGGAAAATTTTCCAAGGAGCTAGCCTGCATTTTCCCATGCTTAATTTAGTTATTGGAATGTCTGCCATTTATATGTGTTCTCCTTGGCTCCTGCACAGGTCAGCTACTATAAATCAGCCCAGTATCACTGACTGTAATGGAGCTACAGTAACTTACAACAGCTGAGTATCTGGTTTATGAATGCAGTTCCCAGAGCTTCATGTTAAATACAGCCCAAGGCTGGGGCATTGAAAGAAAATGAAGAGGTTATGAAAGGTACGTATGCCAGTTCCAGTTCAATATTGTTTGTCCTAGATACTTACTAGGTGATGAAGGGATAAATAAACAGACCCCAGGCACGGTGATGTCAGGCACTGCTTATGCCCTTGATATTTTCTCTGCAAAAGGAGTGCACGTGAAACAAATGAAGAAGCAGGTGAGAGTGAATGTTTGGCTGCCAAACTTGGCCACAGATAAAACATGATGAAGATATTAAGCCTGTGGACTGGAATGTGACTGGAAGAATACCTGGGGAGGGAAAGGAAATCACCATGGCCATTGAGAGCCCTGCCTAAGTACCTGATGGCAGCTAATGAGGAGGTGTGCAAGGAAATTCACTTCTAAAGCCACATCAAGCATGATCCTTAAATCTCTGATCCCATCTGGTGAGGCAAAGAATTTACTTCACAAATTCAGTTTACTATGCTCTTCCCTGTTCCTGCTCTTTTCCAGTTCTGTGTAGACACATCCAAGTCAGGTTGCACATTGTGGGAGCTCCATATTCCTCATTCTAACCTCTTTTCGGCCAGCAGCAACAAAAAAAGAGGAACAGATTACTTCCCACTGAAATGGAAACTGCATGGAAAGCATCTCCATCTGATAGAGCTTTGGTAGCATTTGGTTTTGCTTTGGGGAAAGGTGTGGTTTTAAACCACTGGGAACAAGCATTCTGGATTTCTTGAAACTGAATAATTCTGCCCAAACTAAAAACCTTTCCAATTTGGGCCAAGGACTGATACGAGGCACATTTGTGAACCAGCTCTGCTCCCCTACCCAGGAAAGCACCAGGACCTCCTCCATCTGCCCAAAACCTTCACACCCTCACCAAGCCTGACTCAACACCACCATTCCAGGGAGCCTTCTCTGAAAAAAACAGGACAAAAGCATAAACCCCACTGTGCCAGCAGACTCTGCAATCAGCCAGATTTGACAGAGCTAACCTGAGCCAGGAGAGACCCCAGCTGGCAGCTCTGCCCATCCTCTCACTGCAGCAGGCAGCTTTCTGCTCCCTGGCCACGCTTTAGGGAGGGGAACCAAATGATCAGCGCAGCCGAGATGTCTCTGCAGAGAGCAGGGCAGCTCCCATGGGAACTGAAAATCCTGTGTGAACTTGCATCAAACACACCGAGGAACGGTTTCTCCCCGCAGAATTTACTATATATTAATTAGAGAGCAACTTGACATATCTCTGGCTAGCACACATTAAAACAACTCCTCAAGTATTTACCCGCTGAGGTTTATGAAGACAGGGGCCAGAAAGAAACGCTGAAGATTAAAAAGAAATTCAGCAAAGTGGGGCCATGGCAAATTGCCCTGCTGAGCTCTGTGAGAAGAAGCTCCTTCTCTCTTCTTCCCCGTGCACAGTTCTCCACCACTTACAAAGGTGCAAAGGGCAACCTGTGCCAGGCTGGAATGATGCCAATTAGGGAGAATAGACCCTTGCACTGGTGGTAAAGAAAAAATGTTGATACATGTGGCTAAAACACTCTGGTACCTAACATTTTGGGAATAAAAGATAGCAGGGCAGAATTTCTCAGTGGAATCCAACTTAAAAAAATAAGCTGTTTCTTCCCTATTAAAGTAATATCACCAGCGATTTCACTTCCTATTTTACTACTTCTGTCACTGTAATATGGACAGCATTCAGCATCTCAGAAGTTTCTCAGTAAAGAAAATCCCAAAGCCACTTTGGCCAATGTAACCACAAAGATTCTCATACGTTTTCATATGGGTAAGAATAAAAGGTTCTTTTCTAAATTGAATGATTTTGCTTCAAGAGACAAGCGTGAGTCCAGTTAAAGCTATTTTCTGGCATCAAGCAAAAAAAAAAAAATCTTATTATTTATATTACATCATTTAGATTACATTGCAGTATATTATTTGCAGTCTTCTTTCTCCCCTTTTTCGATTCCAGAAAGGGCTTTAATAATGGTGAAAAAGTTGAAGTATTTACTGACAGATGGAGTATAGGCACGACAGGCACAGAAGATGCTGTCTCTGAATTTAAGTTCTTGGCAAAGGAACTGGGTTTTTGCATGGTTTGGGCCCACTACCTAGGGATGCATTTTCTGTTGGGTTTCCCAGCTGTCCTGTAGTCACCAGTGTGATTTACAGCACATCCCTAGTGTGGGCAGGACAGGATGAGATGGGAGCAATGCTCCCATGGCATATGTGGAGAGGGCAGAGACGCCGGCAGCAAGCACATGGGCACAGCCCTGCCTCCTCCATTGCCATTCCCAAAAACTTTGTCCCTTGATACATTTGAACGGTTACTCATTATTTTTGCAAAGAGGGTGATAAATTACCAAGGCTGATTGATTTACTACATCAAGGTGGCAGCAAGTGATTTCCCCCAGAGCAGCTGCTCTGCTGAAACACCAGAAGTGCCCCAGAAAGGCACATGCCTTTGAAAGGCAGAGCACCAGAGGCTCCTTTTCCAGAGCTATTTCAGTCTCCTGATGACTGTATAATGGAGGGAGAACCGAAGTCATCTGCTTTCCTATTTTATGCAAGGTGACTAAGAAAGTCTTATTTGGTTTGAATAGATTTCAAAAGTGTGCACATATATTTTACATATATATATATACACACACACATGAATAAGCCTCTTTCATAAGAAAGGCTTCATGAATATTTCATGGCTTGCCCCTTGGGTTTGTAGGTATCTGGTTTGCAGGCTTTGCTAAGTACAATTTACTGCCACCTGGGCTCAGGAACAGAAGATTTCCCCTGGATTCTGCCGTGTTCATCAGCGGCCACAATGTCAGGGGTACCTCAATTCCAACAAGCCCCAGCATCCTATCCTATCAGAGCCATCTTCAGTTGTTGTTGAAGCAGTCAGATGACAAAATAACCTCCTGAAGTTTTGCAGTCCAGTTAGCTATAAGCCAATATTACCCAGTGGGTCTTTCTTTCCCTGCTTGGTTTTTAAATAATGTTTCCTTTAACCCTGGTGCTTGCAAGATGCTGTTCAAAGGGAAAGAAAAGTACAGGGTCACCCATGGAATTCATCTCTCATCACATCCCACCACTTTCCACATATTTTTTTTAAATGTAAGCTTGGATAACCAGGCCAGTTTGCTGTCATGTCTCTCCCTTGCAACTGCTGACAGTCAGATGTTCTTGCTTACTTTAGGGTTTGATTTATTGTCTGCAATTAGGCTAAAAATGGATAATTTTAAAAATACAAAGGAAATCTATGATTAGTTGCAAATTAGGAGCAAAAATAGAGACAGAAAGAATGATTTCTTTATCCAATTTTCTAGGCATGAACTCATTTGTGTTTTCATCTCCGTAAACATGTCAGAGGGCTCTCTCCACTCATGTAAGGGGTACTCATCTTACTGAGCATCTCATCAAGATGAATGAATTTCAGTTCAAACCCCTGTGAACTGAACTTTTTGCTGACCACTGCCCTCCCTGGAAACACCCTCAACTGTAAGCACCACATTCAAAATGCTGGCACAAGTATGGGGTTTTGACAGGGCTCGGAATCTGCAGAAATCCAGGTCTCGAGTGCGATGCTGACAAGATCCGCCCAACACCTGTGGCATGGACCACTGTGAAAATGAAAATTTAGCACCACAGAGCTAAATTTCTGCTAAGAAATGTCATGACTGAACAAGGCAGTCCAGGAACACGAGTCCAAACCAAAAGCTGCAATGAGATTCCTCCAGCCTCCACCTGCTCATCAACTCTACCTCCATCAACATCTGAGCTATTCAGCCCATTCCACTCCTACCCACAAGCACAGGACATCATACATTAGCCAAAGGGTGGTTTAGTGCAAGCAGTGTCTGTTTTATTTTGAGGGAGCAGATGAATCTAACACAGCCACCTTCTTTAGGTTTCTTTTGAGCACATTCCAGCAGAGCAAAAATGAGGACAGGCACTGTCTGGTGTAAGGCAGCCCGTGCCTTCACATGCTGCACCTGCCCAAGTGCTTGGCAAAGGCTGAGGCTCAAATGCCAAAGGGTTGCAGTGCATAAAGGCCTTCTGAAAATGAGGCAGAGTTTAAGTAGCCAGGCAAAACCTTTGCATATAATAAGGGGCATGAGAAAGGTTATGCCTACTTCACGAAGCAGATTCCTGAACACAGATCCCTTTCCTTGGCCACCAAAGATGCAGAACTCTCTGCAATTTGGTGTTTATTTATACGAAAATAGCCTTCATTTTTGTTCTATGCCTTGAGGCTGTGCAAACCACGATAGGAGAGGCATGTTTCCAGCAGTGATAAGAAGCAGTGTTCTGTCCAGCAACTGTTATCACACCCCTCCCAACCTGAACAGAGCAAATTAAAATTAGCAAGATATTAAAGAATTAACACTATAAGCATTTACGACCAGTGTCAATCATTCACTCTCTCCTGGACCATGCAGCAGAGGGTGAACAAGCAATGCTGTGCTCCAGGGATTAATGGTACATGACTGAAGCCCTGATTGCTGTGGGCTGTTTAGTGGTGAAGCACATTTGCCCTCAGCCAGGCAAAAGGAAGTAATGAGCTGAAATAAAGAAATGGGAAATATGAGTTGGGTAGGAGAAGAAAACATCCTAACAAGCTGCCAGGGGAAGTGCTGGTTCACCACTTGGGTCATTTCAAATTGAACTGGATAATGCACTGGAAAGCATCTTGGTTTCTGGGAGGTTGTGCACTGAATGTGAAGGATGAAGGGGTACAGCACATTTCTGCCTCTTTGACTGGGTATCTTCCATGACCTGCTCTCCAAATAGCTCATGGTGCAAATCAAGCCCAGGCTTATCTTCCACCTGCAGCACAAGGCAATTACTAGAAAAAATAAATATGCTCACCATCCATACCTGCATTAACCATCCAAACCTCCCTGGGTAGCCTTCACCTCTTTCCTTTGGCTGCAGCATTTCACAACCCTCCACAATTCCTACTAACCCACTTTAATCCCCACTTACCACAGACTGGCAATGACTGTCACTGGTAGGTGACTCAGTCACTGGAGTCCACCATAAATAACCATGAGACAACACAAAACACCCACTCAGAGCTTCTTCACAGGCTCAGATGCCTCTAGGATTTTCTCTTCCACATGGCTCAATATGTTCTTTAGGGTCAGCAATACCCAAACTAAAGCTCAGACCCCATGGGGGGCAAGCACAGTTATTAATGGCCTTATGAGCCCAACAGAAATTTAATTACTTGGACATGTATTCAGGGATCACACATATTTTCTACATGGAGGTCGTCTGGCAATCAGTAAAAAAAAAAATGGGGGTGGGGGGGTGTCTGCTATTTTATAACTCTTTTTTCCCCACAGAGAACAAGGAGGTAATATTCAGCAAGGTATGCCCCCCCCAGCCTCCACAGGCAATGAGAGCTCATTTATTTCTATGCTGATAGAGGGAATGGTGGTGATTTGGGAATGAAACTCAGCCAGCTTGTTACATTACATGCTCTTTTCAAACAGGAGCGATACTGCTTACACATCTGACATGCATCATTAAAAAGCAATCACTTCGAGCAGGGCTCTTTTTATTTATCACTAAAAGAAAAGGAATGGGAAAAAGCAAGAGATAATCATCACTCAACCCTTTCCCTGCTGAAAAGCAAAAGCCTGTGTCCAACAAGGCAAGACCACCCATCTTGAAAGGGTTTGGTAAGATTTACATTTGGCCGGTGTTTTAAGAAGCAGTGATTCCTACGCCTTGCACACACATTCAGGGTGATAGTCCTGAGAGCCCCATGTACTAACCCAGAGAGTAATAAAAATCAGATGCTTCTGCATAATAGATATTGATGGAACAGTGTGTCTGCTGAGAGTGCTCTGTCCTACCTGCAGACAGTTTGGATTTGGCTCATGTCCTGGACAAAGTGTTTATACCACTTGCAAACGTTTACTCAATGTCATGGAAGCAAGCAGAGCTGTGTAAATGTCCAACTTCCCTCACATCTTCCTGTGTTCTCAGAGTGCACTTTTGATGGTATCTTGTGGACATAGCCTGGAAATGCCAAAGCCATTAGCAGTATTCACTTTTCTGGCAATGTTCGGCAGCCTTGGCAGAAGAGGGAAGTTTGGAGGCTGGCCATGTGGTGCAGTTCTGGGAGGGAAAATCTTGGCTACCTCAGAAAGTTATCTGGTCATGTGAAAGGGTTAAGTTAATGCTGTATCAGGGAAAAAATCCCTAACATAAGAATCTGAAAATATTTTTTCCATGATCAGTTAGGAGTTTTGATCTAATCTACCTTTGCAGACAGAGCAAGTATTTTGAAAGCAGCAATGCAATGCAAGTGTTGCAAATCTGGGTGCAGGGAATGAAGACCCATCTCCTCGTTCATTTCCATGGCTTCTCCCTCCTTTTTAATGACTGAAGCCTGGGACCTGAGTCCCATGAGTCCTAAGCCATCTACACTGCATGACAAGTGAAAGCACGACAACAATGCCTAGACATGACCCAAGCAGCTTCCCAAGGACTTCAGCAATTGATTTCCATTTATTTCCAGGTGTGAAACTAGAGAGTCAAGGATGAGAAACGATTTTCTAGGTGCTGTGTGAATGAATTTCACAGGCCACTTGAACTTCTTTTTATCAAAGAGAGACAAATGAACAAATTGGAAAGCTTGGCAAAAGGGCTGATCTTGACTGGCAGACTGAGAACATCCTCCCTAGTGCTGCTCTCATAAAAACTTCAGTCCTACCTTGCATACTAAATTAGCTCTGAATTAAGTCCACCACCTCTGCTGGAGAGATCCTGGTCTGAAGGTGAAAGCAAACAGTGGAGCAGGAGAGTGACATACCCAGGCCTGGTGCTGCTCTCAGCAGGAACAGTAGCAGGGTCCTAAATTCAGTGGCTTAGTGTGACCTATTCAAATAGCATTTTCTCTGCCCAAATAACTGATCCTTAATGAAGCTATTTATGTAAGGAAATTAAATTAAAAAGGAATGTTAGTCACCTGGGTGTTGCCACATGGCTGTAATGTGTGTCTGGGAGACCTGAGACTCATAAATTGTATACAACACACTGAATGGAGGTCTTTAGCCTGTAGAATTAAGTGGCAACTAGTTTCATATTAAAGATATTACACATACACAGAGGCACAAACAAAATGTCATATTCTCCATTTCCTGTGTATAAATCTCTGCTCACAGAAAAGTCAAAGACTGTGGGGTAGAAGCAAGGGGGTTATGATATCAAAGAAAAAGGTTTCAGACTAAAAAGGGACCTACAACTCTGCACCCACAGCTTTTAGGGCTGGAGGTAAGAGGCACACACCAATCCAGAGGCTGCTGTGGCCACAGTTAGTTTGAGTGTTCAGACACTCGAGATGAAGCAGAGTGCACAGGATCTCTGAAAAATGAATCCTCAATTGCCCAATGCTAAACAGTACAGGCCATCACATCACATTAACAGAGAAGGCAGAGTTCAAGGCCAGGTTATGCTCTTTTTCAAACACCTATGGCAAAGATGCAGGATGAGAGAAGGCCAAAAGCTACTGACTGTCAAGCCATGTCTGAGACTGAACTGGCTGCCACAGCCAGAGCTCAAGGTGTGCATGCTTACCTGGCACCCTAAAATACAGAAGGTAAATCTCCATATCAGGGCATCTCAGGTAACTCTAGAAACCTGTCTGTGTCGTACAGACTTTCACTGTGGCTCTGCAAATGCATCTTGACTCAGGACTGGGACAGATATGAAATACATAAACCCACACAGTCAGTTCCTGAGCACTCCTATAGTGCTAGGCTGTCGAGAGCTTCTGAATTTCTGAAACACAGGCACACAACCCCAGCGTGGCTCTGCATAAACACAACCTGGACACACAGGATTACCTGTCCAGACCTCACCTGTGCTCAGCAAAGAGCAACTGTACCCTCAAGCCTGAGCTACAGCAAGGCTTCCAGGCACCTCTGTGACCAGCAAACCTTGAGCCCAGGGCTTTCCCTCCTTCAGCACACAGAGGGACCTGCTCTTCATCATGCAAACAGCCACAGCTATTGCTAATCCCCAGGGGATACATCCTCACTCAGCAGCCAGTCCTGAGCTTGCACAGGATCCCAGTTCAGCCCTAGAAAACACAGCAGTGCCAAGCACCCCAGGAAAGGTGGTTCTGGTGCTCGAAAGGGTTTGTAAGACACAGGACTGCATCAACCCATTCGCCCTCCCAGCACTCTGCTGGCACGTGGAGCTAATGCTTAATTATCTGGAGTGATTTATTAACATATAAAGTCAGATTAAATGGGTATTTGGAGCTGAGTGGCTGAGAGGCTTTGAAAGGGAAAAGTGATTCACGCTGTTTATCCAGCTGAGACAGAAGCCACGTGGCGTGAACCTGCAATACTGATTTCTCCAGATAAAAAGAAATACATTTCTAGGAGAAGAACCTTATTAGCATCCAGGAGATGTGTCAATTAGGCAGAATTCCTGATTTAGACAGGCACACTGTTCACATCTCTAAACAGAGCAGAGAACATTACTTAGGACCCTGTATTTTCTCTAAGGCACTTGTGCTTTTACTCACCCATCACACAGGGTCGGTTGGGGCTCCAGATCTGCTCAGGCACAACTGGAGCTCCACTGGCTTCCAGAGCACATCACCATCTGTGATGTCACTGTGTGACCACTAAGGTGGTTCTTGGCAACATGTAATTTCTCCTTCACTGAATAAACAACTTTATACTAAGAACCTGGATTAAAGTCTTCCCTCTTCTAAAGGAAACTTTGGAAACAAAAAATGGAGAGAGCAACATGAAGTAATATTTATGTGCACTTGTCTGCCACAATCTTGTTTTCTGTGATACTTGTTGATGTGGGCAAAACTTGAATCATCTCATGTGTTAAATGGAGAGTTTCTTAACTTCTACCTGTGACATGATCAGATTGCAGTCCTGGCAGGGTACACTTTTGACATACAGTCAGTAGGACCTGGGGAGTTGTACAAACTACAAATAACTTATACAGAAAAATAACTTCAATCTTTTTTTTCAGCCTCACTGTATGTAAGGATACTTGTCAAGTAAAGAAAGAAGAAAAGTAAACTCTCAAGCTGACCTTGGTGGAAGATATGAGAAGATATGAAGGACAGAGATCAAAGAATGCAATGTCATAGTTTTATAAAACTGGTGTCTCTTAGGCCAGGTGTTCCCTGTTCCCTATCTGCCTCTACCCTCTTCCACTTAATTCCTCAGCATCCTCCTGCACAAAGATGGACAGATCAGGTAAAAGACCTGCATCAGCTAATCAAGCTGCTGCAAAGGAATTAAGACATAAGCAAAATTTTCACGGGGGTCAAACTACACTTTTTGTTCAAGCCTAAAATGAAGTACATGAGTGTTGAAAGTTTTCCTTTTTAAAATTTGCTTAAATTAAAACTCCACCTAAACTGGAAACAAAAACTGGAAGGATTTTGTCTTGAAATGGCTGAGATGAAAATTTTGAGGTTTACACCTTCTTTTCTTCCCCTATATTATTCCTCTCCATAGATAAAAGTATGCCCTCTGACAAACAGGTGAGCTTTTATAGCTAAATTGTCTCACCTGTCTAAAACTGGTGGGTTTGTACCTACCATCCCCAAGATGCTCACGAAGGAGCAGATATCCTCACCTCCCACCCACGCCAGCCACTTGCTTAGCACAAAAAAGACAATCTGGCTCCTGTATTAACAGCACCTCAGCAAAGCTGCAGAGCAAACAGCATCTTCAACCCCGCTTTAAGACTCAGCTGCTTTTACAGCTTATTTTTATCTCTGACAGGAGATGGAGTCCAGCTGAAGAGCAGGGCATGTACTCTCACTTCTGGCTCAGCACTGAGCTTTCCCAGCCACTTCATCAACACAGCCTCAGATTGGCTTAAAGCAGGAGTAAATTTCTATTCCTCCCTGTTGGCCAGTGAATGAGCAGAGGTAGCCAAGATCCCCCTTTCCTGCAGGCCCAGCAGTCCCCACTTGCCCGTGTCCTGCCTGCAATCAGCCTGGTGTGAAAGGCTGGTGGTGTCAAGGCGGTTGGGAATGCAGGTTGCCGGTTCCTGGCATGGCCCAAAATCCACGGCACAATCAAACCCACAGAGAGCCACTAGCAAATCGCTCGAGCTACTTTTTTATGAGACACTTTAGCCAGCCCTCTTTTCATATCCTTTACGAGGCTGCCTTCAGCCGTACTTGTAGTAAAAACTCCCGAGTTATGGAAATCATAAGAAAGAAATTATGTATGGAAAAATCATTACATTATAAATTGGTTCCACTGTTCAGAACATGTAGGAAATGGGGCATATAAAACTCAGATGGTGTTGCAGGCTTTGATACAAGGTTCATTATTACACCATGACACAAGTGAAATATGTGCTAACACACTGCCAGCTAATTTGCCTTTACTCACAATGCAGACCCATCACTGGGCAGCTTCACAGATTTCATCGAGCTGGGTGATTTCTCTGATGGGACGTGGCAGCCCCCATGGAAACACCACGGGAAGGAGCAGATCTTGTATCTTCAGGGCTGGGAATGTGTTCCCCCACCTCATTCAAAACTAACAGCCATCTCCCTGTTTTCTCCTAATCTTTTTCAGATTTCATCCATGTACTAGACTATTGAAATGCTGTTATCCCCTTATACAGGTGTTGTGTCTCTGGTTTTTAATGACCTAAGCGAGGAAGGAGGCAGGAACGACTTTGACAAAATGTTCTTTGTTAGAAAATACCAATTGGTTAAAATTGGAAAATTTCCATTAAAATGCATCAGTTTTTATTTCACTTTCATCACAAAATATTCTGAAGCCAACCAAGGAATTTCAACAGTCACAGGCTCATGCCTGAATCTGACCCTCAGAAAAAGGGAAAACTAAGGAGATATTCCTAACTGTGCTGGATGCAACATGTTTCCCTGGGGGGAAATAAAAAAAAAAAAAAAAAAAACAAACAAACAAACAAAAAAAAAAAAAAAAACAAACAAAAAAAAAAAAAAAGAAAACCTTTGGTTTGCACTTAGACTTGGCCATGGTAGTTAATTGAATAAGAAGGGGAACAGCCTGACAAGTCAAGAAATCCACAGAGCTTACACCAAGTATCCACTGGATTTCTAGTTTTCTTTAGAAAAGCTCTTGTTTTAATAAAACAGTTTAAAAATAAAATCATAGTCATTATGAAAATATTTCTTTACTGGAAAAATTCAGGGAAATATTTTTTTTAAGATTCAAATGGTCTGTTTCCATATATCCACTGAGAAGTTTGGTTTCTTCCTGCAAAATTACTTTCTTTAAAATAGACTCTACTTTCTATTACATTATAACGGGTTGAAATCTGAATGAAGTGCTTTGAATATATTGAAAATGTTTCAAATGACCCAAAAACAATTCTGCTTTTTTTTTTTTTTTCTGTTCCAAAACGGAACAAAATTTCTTTTGCTTGCTTCCCAAAACCTCAACAAATTGGAAAATCCATTTGCCATGTAGCTCTACTCAGAGCAAGAATGTCAAGAGGTCCAATTTTTAATGCCTAGATGGTGTCTGAATTGAAGAAGTGCCGTCAAAATGAGCATAATGAACCTCTTCAAATTTCCAGCTGGTTTTGCAGAAGGAGGGAGCCTGACTGGGGCTGTGGCCAAGATCTCAGTGCTGCCATCATCAGGGAGTGTGCCTGATGATAAATAAAACCTTGGATCCCCATCCAAGCCTTTCTCTGCCCACCAAAGCTAACCCCTAATTCTGAAGATACCGATTTGACTCTCAGGTTACAACACTCCTGCCCGTGGGGGGTTGGTTTTTTTCTCCCTGAGGCATGCTGACAGACTGGAGGGGTTTACATCTTGCTGTGTGTATCTTCTTTCACATCTTTCAGCACCATTTTAAATGAAACCACGTATGGAGTGAGAGGGAGGAGGGGAGGCAGCACAGGGCAGCTGAGGAAACCCATCCAGGCTCAGGAGATGCTTGGGGTGTACGATGGGACTGTTTGTCAAATGTTTTTTTCACTGTGGTCCCACAGCCAAGGACTTACAAAACCATTACTTACAGTCTGCAAATTGGTGTGGAAAGTCTTTAAGACCCGCAGGCTCACATGGACTAATGGCCTTCCATGTCAGATTAAAATTACAAAAAGGCCACTCGAGGTGGGTGGAATGAGAGTTTGGGGATTTTTGCTCACCACAGGGACTTGAGGCTCCACTCCCACTTCCAAGAAGCCCAGATGCCTGGCTCATACAGAGTAAAACTAAAGCATCTTTCATTGCTAACACAACATCAGGGATCGCCTAAAGGAAAGATGCTTCTCGCCACCTCTGCTCATACACAAGAGTTTTGTCACGGCCAGAGGCTCAAGGCAGCTCACTCAGCTGGGAGTGAGTGGTGCCTGCCTTCCATGTGGGATGGAGAGCTGGTGCTTGGTATTCACAGAGGAAAACCAGGCACAACAGCTCCTCTGCCATCAGTGCTCAGCACAGTCCCACTGGGAACCACTCCTCTCCCAAACCGATCCTGGTACCCATCTGCTGCTCAGGAATACCTGAGGTATTCTTCATGGGGCACATTTCACCAAATGGGCAATTCTCTTGGGAGAGGTGATCAATTCACTGCAATTCAGGTAATGGTGAAGGCCTTGTAATGGATGCAAAATGACAGCTCTGAAGCTGCTCAAGTCCAGCAATTATTGCACCAAGCAAATACCCTGAATTCATGAGATTCCCCTTTATTTTTACCTTAGATTATACAGCACCATTTAAGTTACAACTCTTTTTTAATAAGGAAATTGCATATTTAATGGAAATTAATCTCCCAGTCCCTCTCAATAAACCTTTTGATGGTCTGCATGACTATGACAGGGGTAGGTATTTTTAGAAGGACTATACAGTAATTTTCTCTGCAGCAATCAATAATTTACAGTATCATAGCTGAAGGTAAAGATTTCCCCTAAGTATAATTTGGCATTAACTGGGCCTTCATTGCAGACAGGGCACCAGCCTAGAACACAGCTTTACCCTAAGGATGCTGGGGAACTGCCAAGCTGAACAACCCAGCCTAATGCAAATTCACAGCCAGGTAAAGGCTGGACAAAAGCCCCACGTCAGACACAGTGCTCTCTCCTCCTGGTGTGCCCAGGCAGCACAGGGAGATGTGTGCAAGCAAGGAAGAGCCACACCCTCACCCAAGGTGGCATTATCACCAGAAACATCCTTCCTGGGAGAGGAAGGCACACGGAGGAGCTGGCCCACAGCACAGCAAACACAGCTGATGGACAGTGAGCCCAAATGATCCATGATGATTTGAGTTTCTTCATGACAGCTCTGGATCCCTCCCCTTCTTTTCCCATATTATTGCCATGGGTGATGTTTTGCAGCAAGACTGGGAGGGCTCAAACATAAGCACTGCAGGGCTATGTGCTGGTTCATGGCAAGAACAAAATGCTATATAGGGTATGAAAGAAATGCAAGGCAGAAGATGTCTGATTTACAGACTGCTCCTAAAATGTGTGTCCTGTGCATGATTGCATACTATTCTTCACCAGAATGGCTATGTCTCAGGATCCTCAGTGCTTGAAGGAAAAGCCATCTGACAACACTGCACCCACAAAGGAATAATGATTTTATTACCTGGGCACCAGATCAGTGCAGCTTTTTTAAAAACCAAGTTGAATTCAATACAGATGTACACAAGCAATATATAGAATGTAGTTTTTTTCTCTATGTCTTCCCCTGGCTATAGTATCCTATTTGAATTTTAAAGAAATAATTTTTTTTACAAGTTAAAGAATAACTTGCTAAAGAATAGCACCAAAATGTCTGACTAAGGGACAAAAATCCAAGAAACTTCTTTATTTAATAAACCACTGAACATCAGTGTGAAGAGAGGAGGTTGAAGCTGGTTCTTGCCACCTTATCACCTATTCCCAAGTACCCCGTTAGCAGATCTGCACGCAGTGGTGGCTACCACTAGAACTGCCAGAACAGCAAATTGTGTGGGAAATGTCAACATCTCGGGGCCTGCATTCCCAGGAACCAAAATTTCTCAAGAACAGCAGTTCTGGAAGGTTTTTTTTCTACAAACGTGTATAGGATTACGGGCTGTTAAAACACACAATAAAATATTACTAGTAGAGATATATAGAAAAAAAATCCAGACCAAAAATATAGAAAATAATTTTAAAAGGAATAATTCGTTAAGCCTGATATTTTTCAATGAACTTTTCTTCTTCAGAACCAACTGTAACAGCTGCTCTTCAATGAAAATTTCCCAACTAGCTTATTTCCCTCTGACAAATCTTGTCAAAATGAGTGTGGCGGGGAGGAAAAAAACCTGGGGTTTATAACAAGAAATAAAACCAGATAAATATTAAATAATACTTAGTGTTTGGCTCCATTCAAGCTGCTGTTTATTATGGACACACACGGACCTGCAGAGCTGGGATCCCACGTTCCCCCGTGCACTCAGCCCTTTTCCAACCACAGAGAGCATCTTAAACCAACCAATATCCTCCTGCTTTCATTTTAGGTATGTATAACTTAATACCTGATTACATCGGTGTTTAAACTAATGACTTGTGGACCCACAAGACCTTGGATGGTGGCTGGCAAGCATCCAAGAAAACATGGGAACAGAGGGCTCCTAAACCCGTGAGGGTGGGTGCTTGTGTGGTGGAAACACTGCCAGCTCTCCTGCCCCCATCTGCTCAGGATCTCATCACAAAGACTGTCCTTATAATAACTTTATTATGGACCTCCTGGGGAAAGCCAGCTCCCAGCAAGGGGTTTGCTGCAGCAGACAGGAAACTCGTTTGCTCCCCACTAGAGTAAAGCCCTTTATAATTAATGCTGGGTAAATAAAGCGCTCATCTGTAAACACTTTTAATTAGAAATTGGTTAAAGCTAAACCCCCGTGACCACACTGGCCAGGGGGATTAGACACACGTCAAGCTTTGCCCGATCAGCAAATAAGAGGCCCTTTAGTATCCACAATTCCTATGCTGTGGGACCTCTTTCAGCTCCAATCACACATCACTGAGCTGCTCCAGCCTGCTCTCCAGGCTCAATAGAGGATCAATATTTGTCTGTACTTTGTGAGAAAAAGCCTCCTTGACACAGGCAGCATCTGTGTTTGAACAGTCACTTGCTAACACATAGCAGACTTTAACCAAAGACATCTTGAGCTCCCAGGTCAAGCACAGCCAGGGTCACCCAGCAGTGCTGGTTTCTGGGTTTGCTCAGGGCACTGCTTGCAGCACAGCCATCAGAAAGGGCTGCTGTGAACACTGCTCAGTGCTCCCAACACAGAACAGGCACTGCAGAAAAACAGTACATAGAGAAAAATAAAGAAAACCCCTGAACCACTTGTATTTCCATTTTTTAAATCTTGGTAGTTGACCGGTGCCTGATGTTTCTACTCTTATGGTAATACTGAAGGTTTTCCATCAGTGGGGCTGGTCATATTATCAGATTTCAGGGAGAAGGGACTTTCTTTTCTGATTGCTGCCACCCCTCCTAGTTCCAGGTGTCGCCTGTGCATAAGGAGAACAGCAGAAGCATTCAGGAATGAGGGAAGTGCTTCCAGCAGAGATGGTTCTTGCTTTGGCCAGAGCGTGCCAGCCTGGCAAAACGTGTGCATTGCAATGGCTTGTCTCCATTATGGAAATGTAACAAGCTGGCTCTGCTGGAAATGGCACCAATTTGCCCTCCCCAAGACAGCCAGCACAGCACTGACCAGCAGACGTGTCCTCTCCTTTCCACCTGCAGGAATGCTGATCACTTCTGGTGCACCCTCTCCTCTCCATGCTCTGTCCTAGCCCAAAGTCATTTGTCATGGAGGAAAACTCCCAAAACACTCATCTTCATTCACCTGTATTGCTGCCAGTGTCTATCAGACAAATGAACCAATGAGTGTAAGTCAACACCAACACCAAAATTTATGAGATTCTCCTCTGCCTCTGCTGCCCAGGGTCAACAGGGGGACTGCAGGGGAGCTGAGGGGTCCTGAATGCCATAAAATGTGAGGCCCTGGCACACTGTTAGTGAATATGAACACACCTGAGTGGTACTTTCAGAGATGGGGAAACTGAGGCACAGGAGGTCAAGGCAATGTCCCCATGCCTAGTCAGAGTCAGAACCACTTCTGCTGAGGCCACCCAGTGCTGCTCCAGATAATGTTCTCCCATGCCTCCCATCTTCTCTGTTCAATCTTGTCAGCCTCTTCCTAAAGAAAAGGAAGAATCTTCTGGATCACAAGGTGAGTTTTCTCCTGCAGAAGTGCCTCCCTTTTCCCTAGAGGCCCACAGACTGAAGCTGTCAAGCTGGGTATGGGCAGGATGATCATTGGGGCAGGGCTCATGCAGAACATCATGGCCAGAACATGCCACACTGCAGAGGCGACCTCGCCAACTGGATAATTCCTGGCCCATAACTCCAAAACCCTGGGTTTCTTTCTATTCCCAGCTCTCTTGTGGATTTTGTGCATGTTGACTGGACTTCTTTTTTGCCCCTCCACATTTTCTGTCTGTGCTGGAGTCCCTGGAGGGCACTGTGCTCCCTTATTCCCTTCCAGCTGCAGCTGCTCCGGTGCAGTGACCTCCTTGCAGATGCAGAGCCATGCTGGACAGTGCTGGGCCTGGCCAGCCCTGCCACACCTTAGAGCCCTCCCAAAGCCATTGTTCTCCAAATACATGGAGCCAGCACACATCCACAGCTCACTCGGCCAGCAAGGAACTCAGACACTCCTGGGAGTACACAGAGGGGCTGTAACTTCAAAGCTGTCCCGTTCTCACTAACGGGCTGGACTACAGACCTCTGGAAATGCCTTCCAAGATGAACTGAGCTGGGATGTAGAGGAGATTTCCACCTTTGTCTTAGAGATGGAACATCTCCAGCCAGCCTGGCTGCAGCCTGAGAGAGACTTCCAGCCCAAGCCTCTGCTGCAACAGTAGCTGACAAGCAGCTCTTCTCCCCGGACACATTTCAGGGACACAAGTTGCTGTCTTGCCACCACCTGTGTTTTTCCTTTCTCCCACGTCCAGCTGGAGGTAAGGTCCAGCTCTAGCACTGGGCAGACCTTTTGTTAATGATGCCTTTGATCCCCAGCTGGCTCCTGATCAGAAGGCACTTGGTGGCAGCACATCAAATACACCCACGTGTATAGCTGTCTGGACAGACATCCACCCAGGGACCCATCAGGAGCCAGGAAGTGGTGTTGGCCAAGGGCATCTTGTGGGATGGAAAGATTTTTGGAGATGTGGAATATGCCAGTCTTCCATCAGATACTCCATCACAGTTCCCAAGAAATTTTTGGAAGACAAGAAGCCTGGCTACCAGTGTTAAGGAGCCTTAAATTTCAATCCCATCCACACTGAGGTGAGGTCTCCTCCAGTGTCTAAGCCTTGTCTTTGAAACAACTGAACTTCCTGAAACATTAATTCCAGACATTTCCAAATTCAGCCTAATGTCATCTGTCTTCCCCAAGTGGCCTGAATGTAAATGGGCACATGTGATGTGTGGCTGCTGGAGTGACCTTCATCTGGGAGGTGAAGCCCATCACCATGTGTAGGAAGAACAAACAATCCAAGAACAACACCTCCAGCTTTTTATGGAACTCCAGTAATGCAGGATTTGGGTCTTCATTCAGAAAAGCAAACTAAGTGGGGGTGGTAGCATGGATATGTCCTTCTCCAGGGATGGCTTTAAGTCCTCCTCCCAGCCCCAAGTGAAATTTGAGGTTTTAACAGACAGCCACCCATTGCTGCAGTGAAGGGAAGGATGAGTTGCTGGGATTCTTGTGGTTTCTGCACTCCTCCTTCCTAGCAGGAAACGCTTTAATTTTTATTTCAAATGCATAAACTGTCCTTCACAAAAAGAAAGGCAACAGAGAAATTTTCACATGGCCAAGAGCCCCAGTCAAAAACCATTTAGTCTCTTAAATCATGACATAGTGTCCAGATGTGTTATATCTATTATTAGTTATTTTCAAACCCTGCCCAGTAAAATAACTGAGCTTTGGCCTCCTCTGTCCTGTTGGTGAACAAAAGGGAATGGTGCCCATTTGGATTACCTACACCCAGAGAGAAAGCTTTGATTCCACACCCCAGGCCTGAAGCTCTCAGCTGCCACTCTGCTGCCTCAGGATACAGTGTCACCACTGCTCCCTGCTAGAGGGATCAGGGGCTTAATGGGATTTATGGTGGAAAATCCAAGCTCAGACAGAGGTGTCTGCGACACAGGATTTTGTAGAGGGAGGGGAAGAAAGCCAGGTCAGTTCTTTCCCTCCTCTCTCATCCAGGACCTACCTCATTTCTCTTAACCAAGCTTGAAAGGGAGATGGCAGTGTTATAGTGTCTATTATTAATGTCATTACTATCCTAATTGCATAATTATATATCACACATGCTTAAATGATAATAATAAAACTTCATTATGAAAAAAATAATTAGTCTGCTGGCTGAAGAAAGCAGGAGTCTGAATGCAGTGATGGAGCAAATCTCTGCAAGTCCTAGATGCCATGGGCCTGCCCCAGAAAGAGGGACATGGAACAGGACATAAAACTTCCTTTAGAAAGAGGGAGGGAGGGAGGGAGGGAGGGAGGGAGGGAAGGAAGGAAGGAAGGAAGGAAGGAAGGAAGGAAGGAAGGAAGGAAGGAAGGAAGGAAGGAAGGAAGGAAGGAAGGAAGGAAGGAAGGAAGGAAGGAAGGAAGGAAGGAAGGAAGGAAGGAAGGAAGGAAGGAAGGAAGGAAGGAAGGAAGGAAGGAAGGAAGGAAGGAAGGAAGGAAGGAAGGAAGGAAGGAAGGAAGGAAGGAAGGAAGGAAGGAAGGAAGGAAGGAAGGAAAAGTGGAAGTAAAATTTGGAGGGGAGAAGCTGTTCCTTTGACTGCTCGTTATTCTGATGTGTCTTATTCAAGGAGCATATATTGCACAGAGCACACCCCACATGTGCTGCCTTCAGAGTTCATCCAAAGGCAAATGCTTTTGATCTGACCATACTTTTACAGCTCTGAAAATACACAGGGGTGCTTGTATTAAAATTAATTAGCATGAAAGCCCCACAAATTCACAAGATTATTCCCAGGTGAACCTCCCTTATAAAACAGAGGTTCAGGATGTCAGAAATCCTTCCCAAAGACACAAAAGAGATCTGGGTGGTAGAAAGCTGAAGCTTTAAGACCTCTGCTGGCAACACTTCCAGAACTCAGTGATTGCCCTGCATTGCAAAATTCTGTTCCCATTTGTGTTATCCAAAGTAGAAACTACATATACATGACAGGCACAAAAGCCAGGCCAAATTCTTCACAGGAGTGATTTTGGGTTATACCAGTTAAAGACAGGATGACTCATAGACTACACAGACAAACATTTTGGGAGAAAATGTCTCAAGTCTGCATTATTAATGAAATATGCAGCTAATCTGAATGGTCAGGGAGTTACTGTCTGTGTATTTAACATAAAAAAAAATAAAATCTGGAAGCAGGTACCTTCTCAAGAAAGCACATGTTAAACCATCTCCAGTGCATGGGGCTGGATGATCATCATGGCCCTCCCTAGCAAATGAGTGTCCCTGTTTTCCTTTTCACCTTTCATTGGGCTGAGGAGAATGGGGTTGTTTGGACTTATTCTGACATACTCTGTCTTAATCCTGGCCCTGATTATAGGGAATGGAAATAATAAACTCTTCTGTTTCAGGACTTCAGATGTGTTCAGGATGAGGAAGAATTTCACATGCACACAAAGGTCTAGAGGTTATTTTCACTCCAGACTTCCTTACACCAAAGCTGTAACAGGGGCAGAGCAGAGTTTGAGCAGCCTCGATCAGTGCTGCAGGCTGAGTAAAGAAAATCTGTGTCTGACTTCCTCTGAAAAATCTCTCATGGTGGAAGCACCACATCTTGCCCAATCTATTCCCACCCAAGAAAAAACCTCTCCAAGGTCAAACCTGGCTCTCCTTGGCTGTGCTTAAGGCATAGCACTTCAAGTCCTGTACAGGGGACAATTTGCCTCCTGTCTTGGCTTTGTTTGGGATCTTTGTTTGTTTGTTTGTGGGTTCTGAAAAGACTTCCACATTTGAAAATAGATATACCTGGAAGGAGGTTTATAAAGAGTTTTTTCTGGGCAAAACCCTCCATGAAGTGACTGCTGACTTCTCCCTGCTCTGTCTCTCTCTCCAGCTCAGGGCATGAATTGGAGGCTTGAAGGAGCTCATCTGTACACCACACCTACATGTCTCCATCTTCCCTCATGGCATGCTGTTCATGATCTGAAGCATGTTTTGGTTCTCCCAAATTCCCATCCTCTTTTGTGCTTTGCTCCCTGGCCAGACCTGTGCTGCAGTATTGGAACAGTGTGATGAGCTGCCAAGAGCAGTAACAAAGGACTCATAAACTTTCCCTCTCAGCCAGGAATAATACCTGAGGACAAGGAGTCCATCTGAATTGCAGACAGGAGGAGGGAAGGAGTGGGGAACCTATTCACTTGTTTTGCTGCTTCAACAAAAACGTGTTCTCCAAGCTATATCCACACACTGCTTGGCAAGCACAGGAATATTAACTGGCTTTGTTGGAAATGCTGACAGCACGACCCTGAAAGGCATTCCTGAACATGTGAAGCGTGCAGGACAGGGATCTGGAAATCTGCATGTGTGTTTTTGTGTCTGTAACTGAAGAGAAGCCCTTTGGGAAATTTTGGGAAGACACAAGCGCAGCTTTGGATTCCCTCCCATATTTTCCTGAGAACAGCTCAAGGTGAAAGGGGTGGCTCAGCAGTGTCCAGAGAGCAAAAGAGGTTCATGCCTCTCTTTGAGCCCTATGATATGTCCATCTTGCCTGCCCTGTTTGTGTTCACTTCCCTCCTTTGCCTGTCCCTCTGTCCAGGACGGAGCATTTTGGAGGCTCTGTTCCAGCTGGAACAATGTTCATCTGAGCTCCGTGGTTTCTCAAGCAGGCAGAAGCCAGGTCCAAGAGGACTTAGGGCTTTCCTCTAAGCCATTACCCAAGTGTTAATATTACCACCCAGAAGCTCTTAGATCCGTGTTCTGCTGCTGGCTGCTCGTTAGGCCTGAACCTTCTCTCTGTGGGGAAGCAATGGCTTCACACCAGCACACCAGCTGGCTGCCCCATTAACTTCAGCTTCCCCAGAGGAGAAGATGGAGGGCATCAGCATCTTGCTCAGGCAGTTTAATGTATCAACATTTCATGGAGGTCATGAGAGCAGGGAATCTGCAGGATCATTACTGTTCCACAGAGGGAGACATGTGGAAACAGAGAACCATATAAATATATACAAACAAATATATACATGCTCAAACCCTAAATCTCAAGTGTCCTAGAATCTTGGCATTCCTTTAAAGAGATTTATTTCATCCATAAAATTCCCTGCAAGCTTGTATTCTTGTAAATCTGTACTACAGACTGTCAAATCCCTTCTATGTGATTAAGGGAAGGAAATATGCCAATGTCATCTGAGGGCAGTCATTAGAGGCAGGCACAACCTCACCAGTCCACCTGGCTTTCTCCAAGAGGAAAAGCCTCTGGTGTGGCTGAGGGTGTAATGATGGTCCCCCTGGCCATGGTACAGCCTGTCAGGACACGAACCTGGGAGAGGAAGAGACATGTTTCCTTCTGTGCAACAAACCAAGGAAATCACAATATGTCATTCTTAGAGGAAAGTCCCAATGTAACCAGCTTCAGTAGGTTTCAACTAGAGATCTCAATTTACTGAGTAACAGAAAGGAAAAGCTCTCAGGCTTTTTATTAGGGGGAAACTGAGGCAGAAATTTGCGCAAAGCTTAGAAACATAAAACCACAGAATGGTTTGGGTTGGAGGGGACCTTAAAGATCATCCAGTACCAACACCTCATACCACAAGCAGGGACACCTTCCTCTAGACCAGCCTGCTCAAAGCCCCATCCAACCTGGCTTTGAACACTCCCAGGGATGATCCACAACTCATCTTGGCAAATCACAAGCAATAGGAAATCCTCACTCTGGCTTCATGGTCCTGGGAACTTGTGCACTGGAACACACACTGCACCATCATCTGCTACCCATGCAAATCCCTCTGGGATGCTCTCATTAAAAACACTTTATGTGGGTGTGACAGAAAGCTGGTCTTGGCTTCTCTGCCTATGACTGGGTAAGGCTGCTGGGTTCTTAATTCTAGATGTACCACACATTTCCTGTGTGACCAACTCTTGCTACAACTGCCTGCACAGCCAAGATTGAAAACCATCAGTGCCAGTCACGTAGCCTTAGTTTCTCAAGGCAGAAACCCAGAGTGGTAAGCACAATAGTCAGAAGTAGAAAAGCCTCCTGTTCTTGATCATAGCAGGATTTGGTCCAGTAGGGTTATTGCCCTGCTTCCAGCAGCTGCTGCTGCTTCCAGATGCTACAGGAGAAGGTGTCAAAGCATCCATCTGCTGTGAGTGGTGTGATTCCTTCCTGACCTCAGCTCTTGTGAACTTATGCCTGGAGCAGGGGAACTGATGGGCCATGTGATTTTATTTTCCCCAGCGTAACTGCAGATGGTATTCGCTTTGCTAGAAAATAATTGACCACAATATGAGAGATGTGTTGAAAACCAAAGGTTAGCATGGCTAAAATGTGTCAAATTCAATTACTTGGGACAGAAAGAACTATTGCTACAGGAAGAAAAGGTGAGGTGCTTATGAAAGCTATGGATAGTGGTTTTCTGCTCTCTCTCCATTCTTTCCTTTCGGGTTTCATTGCTTTCAGGTGGTGTAATTTCACTAGCAGCTGCTGGGAAAGCCGACCTGGGCTACTCAGAAACTCTTCAGGATGAAGTTGTCTAGGTTTTGTACTGTTGGGAGTGGCCTGACCCATCTGTTGCAGATGTAGCCTCCAACTCAGGAAGTTCTCACAATGCCTGTCTGCCCCGAACCAGCCAGAAACACATGGGAAAAGGTCACTGCACTTGCACGCTGAATATTCACCATCAACCCTGTCTGATGGCTGGGTGGGATCTGAACCAGTTCTTAGGGACTAACTCCAACATTCCCGTTTCTGGGTAGCAGCTGTGGGTTAATGAGGGATGTGGTTTGCCCATGGGGAAGGGTGGGTGCAGGATGGACCCATGGCTAGAAGAGACTGAGGCTGAACAGTGAATGTGTGGGACACAACGCTTGTGCTCTGTGGCAGTCTCACCTGCTTCTCTCCTAGAATGTCAGAAAGGTGCTCTGAGACAGGAACACAACAGGAAAACCATCACACTCCCTGGGACAGGCTGCCCCATTGTTCATGACCTACTTCTCAGTCTGCTGAATGTTAAAAGAGAAAAATGGCAATGTTTCAGGAGATCACCAAGGAAACAAAAGAATTTAAGAGGGGAAAAAGATGAAATAGAAAAACACCATTCATGCAAACGTCAGATTCTGTAATGTACTATCTAAGCCAAATTCAATCTGGGGTGGTTCACTGGCATTGAGGATTTGTATGGCCCAATAACAGCACCTGTAATCAATCCATCTCACCATAAAATTCATCCCAAATGCTGCTAAATACCTGGTGTCATTCCCTTTGAGTTCCTTTGTCTGCCACTTCATCATTTCCCCTGCTCATAGAGGAGTAGGGCTCCCCTTCAAGCCCATTAGCCGTGTGGTGAGGGTGGCTGGCTGGGTCTGTGCTGCAGCATTTGTATATATATTGGCTGATGTGGAGGGGCTACATTTCTGTTTCTTCAGCTACATGAACCGTACCCAGAATCAAATGCTCCATCAAAATCTTAATTTCACTTCAAACCATTAGGAATTTCTTTCCTGGCTTTGTTAGTGGTGGCCTTGTTTCAACCCAAAAAGCAGATTTTTGATGGAAACAAAGACGGCACTTATGCAACTTCAGCATTGTGGGGAGCATTCCTCAGCAAATACCATCACTCTCTTTTTTTTTTTTTTTTTTTTTTCCTATTTTGTTTGCATTTCAAACATGTCTTTCTCCTTCTTTCCCACTTCATACAGGGGAGGCTCACGAAGTCTGCAGAGATGTAGCACGCTGGAAACCACTGCAGCCCTCCTGGTTACAAAACAACAATAACAATAAAAATAAAACATAGTAAAATAAACCCTGGAATGGATGTGGGTAACCAGCTGTTGAAACCTGAGGTTGTGCTTGACTGAGCCACGATAGGAGAGAGAACCCCAGCTACTGAGCACGCTAAACAGCTCCATATCCACCCCTCCATATCCACCCCGCCTTTCCCCAGCATCCTTGTCCCACAGCCCCATTCACAAAACAGGAGCAGCAGATCATTAGCCCGAGGGCTGTTTGTTTTCACTGGGGTTTTATTTTGCTTGTAAAGCCCCAGCCCACAGCGTTAAGAGGATCTCTGCAGTGCTGTGGTTACTCCCCTCACAGCCATCTGGGGATGATGGAGCGATGCTTTCCCAGCCTGCATGCACATGCACATGCACACACAGATCATTAGCACGCTCCCATGCTGCCTGTGGATGATGTTCATACACGCTGGCTCTTGATGATGTTCATATTCCACTGGTTTCAAGCTGAAAGAAAAGTGCTTCCCGAATGTCTGAAGGATGCACTGGATATCGAATGCCTTGTGCAAACCTCCAAAGGGCCACCCCAGTCAGTCTATACCTAGAGGGATAAATCCCCTATAAGCTATGTCCCCAGCATTTTGTCTTATGGAATGGAGTAACAGCTCCTTGAATCCAGTTAAAATGCAAATAATTAAAGAACAATTATGTGTGGCTGAAAGCATCTCTGTGTCAGGAGAGGAAAGGCCTTTGGATTTCCAGGCTAAAGTCTCAGCTTAGGGAGGTGCTGAACATCCTCACCTCCTGCAGACTCACTGCACCAGTGAACTCTAAGCATACAGAATAAAGTCCAAGGAAAGCTAATAAATCAGATGTTTCTTTGTTGGGTATATGGCCAAGATCTCACAGGTATAGGACAGGCTGGGGCTTTAATAGAGTCATTGGCATGTGTGAGGAGAAAATCTCCTCCCCAGCAGCAGCCATACTGCCCTGGCACCACTTGACTGCCCATTTCACTTGGGTTTCATGAGCTTTTGCACCATTCCATGGACTATGAACACGTGCAGTTATCCTGGGAAGATGTCAGCACTCCAGACTTCCCTGGCTTTAACATTTATTACCAAGGACAGGAAAGCACTGATCCTGACCCAGTGATGAGATTCATCTTGAGATTCAGTGCAATTCCCACCAGCACACAGCACCCCCCCAGCACCTTTCAGTCCTCCAGACAAGTTCACCTTTACCAAGTCTGTGTTTCCACACAAGGGCCTGCAGATCCCATGGTGACCTGTTTCAGGATGGATCTCCAGCCATACCCACTCCTGCCCACATCACTGTAACTGGGAAAAAGACCCCAGCAACAGCCTCTCCCTCTCTACCCAAGATGGATTTCATTAAAGCCCTTTACTGGCCATGGGTCTCGTAAGTCCCCCTGAATTACAGAAAAGAGATGTTTCAGCAGACAGTAAGTGAAAGTGAACCATATTTGGAGAGGAAAATGCATTCTTTGAGAGTGTAATAAAATACATATTGACTGGGGATTTCATTTATAAGGGGAACCATTGTGCCTTGGGCTGGAAGCCTTGTGAACACTCACTATGGCCTGCAGGGCATTGCTGACATGTCATAAACCTCAGCTCTCCTCAATAAACAGCACATGCACACGTGTAGCCATGTAAATAACTGCACACAGAGCTGCACAGAGTGTGGGTCACACACTTCAACATGGCCTTGGAAGCCCTGGAACAATAGGCTGAGCCAGATGGTGGAGCAGTCCCACAGGACAACCTCATGCACTAATGCAGAACTTCTGGCAGAATCAGCACAGTTCTAAGAGAAGGATAAATCTCTTACATTTAGGCATGATGCCTAGGCATTAACTTTCCTTTCTTAAGTCAATAGCCTAAGTAATATTTATTTTCTGAGGTAATCTTCTTGTTTCCTCTCACAAACGTGGGACCAGGGCTGCTATTGTCATTACATTCCTGCCTTCTCCAGTGTGTTGCCCTTCTTCATTCAGAAGCCCTGGACCTGGCAGTGCCCTGCACAGCTCTGTAATCACCTGGACAATCTGCACTGCTTGACCTCACAGAGGCTGAAGTTGCCCCTTCCATAACATGGATTTGTCAGCTTCTTGCTAACTCCTGTTGAGATCTTGTGAGAAGAAACTCAGGTCCCTTTCCAGCCAGCTTCAACTTTCCTTTTGCAATCATAATTTCAGCTTATTTATGCCTTTCCCTTGATCACTTGTACAAGGGGAAGGTGTCAGTGTGCTCCAATCACCTCAGCTGTAATAAGGGTGCACAATATGTAGATGGTGTGGCTGGCTTCCACTTCACAGCCTCTGGGCATTCAAAGGTACATGGCCTTGATTAAAGCTTCTTTTATGTCACGTCCTGCCCAAATCTACTCAAAGAATTTTGTCATCCTTTTATACAGTTTCTAGTAAATAAAGAAAAACTTTGTGTTTCCTTGTCTGCTGACTAGAAATTTGAGAAACTGTGAACATGGTGTATGTTGTATGGATCTACTTGTATGATCTTTGTTTAAATTATTAACACCTAAAAGATGAATAAATTTAGAATATTTGCTGAGGCGTTTCAATGGAAAAAATGAATTCTTTATATCATTTTAATAAAAGGTTTCAGAATAAATCATTATACATTTTTCTTTCTTAAAATGACACAACTTAAGAATATGTTTGAGTTTTAAACAATTTTGGTAAATTCATCTACAATATAAAAACATTTTCATTTGGAGTTCATCCCTAAATGACTTAATTTTCAGCACTGGTAGCAATACCACAAGGAATTACTTGCTTTAATTCAACCTCTGGGAAGGAGTACTAAAAAGATCAAATTCTAGTTCTAAGTTTGGGACTGATAGTAATTTTCTCCAGAACTTCAGAGATCCTAAGGAAAAAACTATTATGCAATTTATATATAAAGATTTCCCAAGACAGGGAAATAATCAAGCATTTTATCTCCCATCAACCTTATTTGTGCAGTTAACCAGACTCAGAGATGCTTAGAGAATCTCAGCATCTTTTTAAGAGTCATAAAGCTGAAGTAAATTAAAATATAACATTTTTTTTAACCTCTCATGCATATCTGCAGCCAGGCTCTGGCCTTCAAGGCTATTATGGCCAACACAATCCACACAGGATGCTGGTGGATAACAGACCAGCGACAGACACAGTACAGTGAAGGTGTTGCACACATATTTAAATTGCTAAACCTTTTCCCCGAAGCATTTCATGAAGCATATACTATGACATAATGGGTGAGCTAATAATAAAACCTGTGGCAAGTTCTGGACAGTGTTTTAGACAACAAGATGCGTTTTCTCATGATGGCCCTACAGAGGAGAGCCCTGGGATGGGACAGCACTGCAGCCTCACCCAGCTCA